>NC_143439.1:57197846-57797846 GCF_987193195.1 Phasianus colchicus | reverse complement strand
TTACCATTGGAACATGGTAAGAAAAGCCCATGCAGTGCCCAACACATGGGAATGGAGGAAGCAGCAATGAAGAGACCATGTGGTCATCTGCTGTGCATAGCCAAGCACTCCATTAAGCCAGTTTTATGAATAAGTGAATAAATAAAATCAGCTAGCTCCATCTGTTATTCACTCTAACCACAATGGGGTGGATTGATAGCTTATAGAGTGGGTTTTTGAGGAGATATGGAAAAAGTGCCCTTCCAGATTAATTCAAGGACAGCACTATAAGGAGTCTGTTACCCATTTTTCAAACGTTCTTATGTTTATTTACTGAAACAACAGGAGTAATACGGCATCATAAATCTTATAAAAATTGAAATAGTAGTGCCAGCCTTGAAAGATTAATAATAAGGAACGCCTTTTAGAGTGCGCTCATGGAAATGTAATATGAATGATTAGTGTTTCTGAACATTAGAATTACAGAGTATAATTGTAATGTTATAGCAGCTATATAGGAGCCAGTGATCCCTTAATGGAATACAGTGTGACTTTAATTATTTACACAGAAAAATCACTGCTGATACAGTCCCTGAATGATAGACCTGCAGTTTCCTACACCCTGCAAGAGTTGTATGGGAAGAACATTGCTATCTATGCTGGTATACCCAGCCCATGTTTGTTATCTATTCAGTTATAAATTCTACCCTAAAGGTAGCTATGTGCTGAGAGTTTAGATCCTAGAGAAACCAGGAGTGTCTCTTAGGCTGGTGATGCACTGGCACAGGCTGCCCAGAGAAGCAGTGGAGTAACCATCCCTGGAGGTGTTCAAGAAAAGGGGAGATGTGGCACTGAGGGACGTGGTTTAGTGGTGTGGCTGCACTAGACCAAGTGGCCTTTCCAACCTTAACGATTCTGTGAGTCTCATCCTCAACAGTGTGCTTACAAACATAGGCATGTACATTTGGGATACATTTCTGGAGAATGTCTGTAAAGTCAGAAAAATAAAACAATCACAAAAAAAGACCAGGAGTTGTTCAGGTGATTTTGTAATGCCTGTAGTATAAAAAGCATCATAAAATTAAAAGCAAAACATTGCTATCCTGCACAAAAGGTATGACCTTGTATATTCAGTGATGTGTGCCAGGAATTCCTCTCCCTGTGAGTATGGCCACCTGCAGGGAGCACCTCACAGGTCTCAGCTGCCTGGGGATGATGGTGCGTGCCCCTCTGCTGCCAGCCTCAGCCGAGGGGTTCGTGCACACCAGGCTATCTCAGAGCAGGCTGCCCCTGCCTGGAGATCTTGCTGTAGAGCCTTGCTCCCAATGAACAATTGATTTGATAGCAAAGGAAAGAAAGCATTTTTAAAATCCTCCCAGCCCCAGTCAAGGGACTCATCGTAAAACCATCAGACAGAATTCAGCAGAGTGGAAATCCCTGCTCTGATAAGCTCCAGCCACGGAAAGCGAGGGAGGCCAAGTTCAGGGTGGAGGTGCTCCTGCTGGATGCCCTGCACTCCCTCGTGCCTGACTCTCGCTGCTGTTACTGACTGACCTGTGCTGTTACACATCATTAATGTTAAAAAAAGAGCAGCTAACGAAATGGAGCTGCAAGCAGTTCACACCTGAACTACACCCCGTCCTTTTTGCTGGGAAAAAATTGTGGTTTGGTGAAACACTAATTTCAGACATTCCTGGTGCATGATCATGCACACGGGCGTATGACTTTGGCACGCAAGGAACTGTAAATGCAGTATAGAAGAGAGCGTTTGTTAACACAGTTTATTGGCACACTTATTGGCAAAGCATACATAAAATACAGTTGTATTATATAACACACTGACTCACTGTGTCTTTACATGATGAGTTGAACATATTAATATGTAAATGAAAAAATTAGTTTCTTTTATAAAGTTTCACATAAATACACTGGAATCCAAAAAAAGTAAAACAAAACAAAACAAAAGGTTTGAGGGCTTTACAAAAATATTATACAAGAAATATACTATGAAAAGAAATAACAACAAAGCCAACTCAGATACAATAATAAAAACACAAAAGTTTTAGATTTATTAAGCTGCCCACAAAGTTAATGGATTACATGGCTTTAAAATATCTGGATCAACAGCAATTTTACAAAGCATAAACTCTCATAGGACTGGGTGTGTTTTTCCACATAAAAATATTTCTCATGTCTTTGATGAAAAAAGACATTTCTTGTTTCAGTATTTTCATTAAATGATGGAAAGAGTATCTACTGCCATCAGCTACATGTGAATTAAAAATGCTGGATCCTTTAAATGATTAACCAATGAAAGAAAAGTCAAAGAAAGAACAAAAGTTACTTTAAATTACTTTTCCTTAAAAGCTGTTTTTTTTTTTCTGAAACAAGAAATTTCAGGTGCAAGTTGAAAAGCAGAAAATATATTACAATTGTAAAAAGTTTTACATAGTTACGTTAATGAGATCCTGAGCACTGATGATTTGGTAAAATATGGCCATTGTTTGATGAGGAAAAAAACAACCCCTCCAATAGAATGCATTGTCAGAAATTTGCCATGAGATGCTATTTAATTTTTAATTATTTTGATTGAGGTCAGTGCCAGTATCATGTTGTATGTGAAAGCTTCCAGGAAACACATATGGAAGCTTATACAAGACTTTTCTCCAATTAAAAAAAAATCAGATAGATTTAGTTTAGAAATAGATACTGTATCCATTGAAAGGTTTCTTTAAATTGTTTTGAAGGATGCTGTGAAACAGTAATTAATAACCCACTGCCATAGGTGGCAGTGGGTACTGCTGCAGAATAACCTATTGGGAAGCTTGTGGTGTGGGGTTTTCAGATTTAGTCTCCTGGTTAGCAGGAGGTTTGCTGTTCCACGGGCTGTTATTTCCCAGTGCAGGTGAATTGTTGAAATCTTCTTCATCATCCATGCCGTTTGCTGCATCATACTGTGTATTCTCTAATCTAGTGATAAGCCTTTCGTCTTCGTCTCCAAATTCGCCTCCCATCAGAGTTGGTTCTCCCACCACCATCACATCCTGTGAACAGCACCCAATATTTGTTATATGGAAACCTTGAGAGAGAAAAAATCAACTTAAAAAAATTATGTTAGAGAATTTGCATCTCTTAATTTTGTGATATTTGAACAACAGAGTTAAAAGTGCCTGCACAGTAGGAACCAGGAGACAGGCTCACATTTTCTTTCTAGTTTAAGTGAAATACCATTAACACAACATCTCTCTAGCTGCATGCTCGTGGCTCTGGATCTCAGGAGCCCCAGAACAGAAAAGCAGATAGACTCAATTTTTTTTAGGAAAACAAGCAGGAGGCTATGAAACTGCCTTAAAGTCCTGCTTGAGGAATTGAGACTTTATCCAGTCTTTCTTTCCTGAGCCATTTCATATGGAAAGGCACCAGGGTGTTTCTCAGTTGCTACGCATATTTTAAAGCTAGTTTTAAAGAAACCACATTTCTTATCCTTAGATTTTTCAAATGTGGAGCACGGCACTCTAATAAAGATGGTAACTCTCTTATCCTTAGCCAGCCAAGCCCTTTTACGCATCCAATATACTTGACATTCTGCTACTTAATTATGGTAATTAATTTAGGTAAAGTTTTCGATAAAAACAATGTTCACACTGATTTGACAATTTGCATAGCTAATTAAGTCATTAGCAAAAACCTGCTGATTGCCAACAAGCCCTGAATTTACCATCTGTTATTTCATGGTGCCTGTCACCTAACTCCATGTAGGCAACCCTGCCGCCAATCTGTGCAGTAAGAGGACCAATCTGTCCAGCTGGTACCGTAAAAGGAAGATGAAGAGGGCTAATTATAATTACACTGATGAAGCTAGTAGTCATCAAAAACTGAAGCATGCAAGAAAGAAAGGATTCATCTAATCACTGCTTTAGGTACAAATTGTCCTTCCATGAAAACAAGTAAACCGCCTACTGTACTCCAGTGCATCACAGATTTGCTGCAGTAAACCTAACCAGCATGGGATAGAAAGGTGCAAACTTGAGATTGGAAAGCAAAGGTGCAAAGCCAGAGAGCTCTCTTGTTCTCTCTGAAAATTAGGCTGCTGTGCTAGCCACTACAAGAAGTATGTGGGATGCATATTTTCATGCAGCTCAGGTGGCAGGGCATCAGGTAACATTTGGCTAAAGTGCAGTCATTCCAGATGTTTAGCTTTGTACCTGCTGATTTAACAAGCCCTTCGCAGAATCCTAGAGAACAACAGATTCATATTTTAAAGGATCTGTTCCTTCTTATGAATGTAAAAGCATTTGTAAAAAGGAAACAGAAGACAAATGCTTACTTACAATGCTTTTTGTTAAAATCTTTTATGTACTTAATTCCCCACAAAACAATACAAATTACTGCCTCTATTTATGCTGCTTCTTGATATCCCTCAGCAAAGGCTGACATGCTACAGAAGAATGTTTATATCACATCTTCAGCCTGTGCTATGTGACAGATTTGTGAGTCGATGGATACTGCTGCATGATATCTTTTTACATCTCTACATTTTGTTACTCCACCTATCCATAAAATCCTTTGTTAAATCAAACACACGTAGCTTTGCAACATAGAAGTTTAAAAGACAAAGGTGTTTATAAGCAAAAGTCTCTTCTAATTTATTTCATCCCCCTGAACAACAGAGAATGTACAGCGTGCACTGCTGAAGCAGACCTGACCTCAATGCATTGTGAGAGCATTAACAACAAGAGACCTGGCAGAGAGCAAATTGGATCGGAGCGTGCAGTGATACATCAGGCAAAAAGGACTGCAGTGACTGAGATACAGAATCACAGACTGAGGTGGCAACATCTCCTTTTACTTCAATGCTCATGAGCATGGACCCTGATGCTGCCTCAAGTTCTCTGTGTTGCCATACCAGGAAGAGGTCAGCAACTTGGATGAGACTTAGAGAAGTGCATCAAAAATAACTATGGGGCTAGAAAAGCTGGCTGGGGAGGCCGTGGAAAAGAATTAACTGTATTGCATTGACCAAATGACTGGGAGGGGTAAATAGCTGCTAGTGCTGAAAGGAAGAGTATCATCAGTTTAGGCCAATCTGAATTACTAGGGCACTAAGATGACATTAAGTAAATGAAAATGTAACCCCCACTGATAAGACAATATTCCTGTTGCTGAGAACTGCAGACTGAGGATTAATGACCCCAGTAGAATAGTGCTAGCTTCGCTGCTTGGGTCTCCTCACAGTGGACTGGGAAAAACCTCAATCTGCAGTAGGGAACGTCTGTGCATCAGTGGGGAGATACTCAGTGACCTTGTAAGTATTTCCATCTCTAATTTCTCAGGCTCTTTGCAAACATTATTCCTTAATTTAATGACACCCACTGAGAGGACAGTTTGCACTTATATTTCTCTCCATGCCACTGAGTCTTTCTCTCTCTTTTTCTCTGGGAATTAAACTACAATTATATTGAGGTTAGCTGAGTTTTCCCTCATTCTATTTAAGAAACAGATATCACAGCATTAGTTACAGGACATTAAAAGTATATATATATCTCTATATGTGTATATTCTTGACAATCCTGCTGCTTATACTATGTCAGGCAAAAATACTTTCTCAGGAAGCGCACATGCTGGTTCCTCCCCGGAGAGGATTCTGCTCCTCAGACTGAAAAGCTGAAGATCCCACCGAGTGTACCCCATTGAACCTCCACTCACTAATTCCCGTGCAATGACCACCAACCTCTGAGGAGGACTGGAAGTGACTCCTTTTAGAGCCCCTCAATGCTTCTCCTTAAATTGGCCAGTGGGGGTCACTGCTGTTGAATGACACAAGGCTCCATCCCTCCCAGGGTTGAGGCTGCAGCTCTGGAGTGCTCCTAGCTCCTGCTCATGGAGTGAGAAGCAGAATCCAAGAATTAAACCCTAGTCTCTTGCACGGCAGCAAACACTGCTATGGCCTAGTTATGGTAGCACATATTTGACTAGATTAGTTTAAAAAAAGATTTAGACTGTAGTCACTCAATCTTATTAATTTACTCTGTGATTAGAAACAACATTTTTGGTCAAGGAATGTCTCATGATAGTAAAATATGATTTCAGTGAAGCACTGTAAATAACGCAGTGGCTGTTTTACATTATCCGATATAAATGTATTGTTTTATATTATAACCACAAAGCAGCTTTCATTTATATCACACCTTTCATCCTGCAATATCCCTAATTGCTATCCAAACTTAAATTGATGCACATAAGCTACACACAGATCACTTCAGACACAACTCAAATGCAAGCACTTCTATTTAACAGACCCGTCGTTTCTCAGGCTTCCACTTTTTTATACCTAGCCTCAACATTTAGCTCCACGACACCCAGTTACATAACTGGACTTTTTCACTTGGGATTTTAAAGATAATCCTGTAACTGATCAATGTCTTACTGGTATATGAAGGTTAAAAATAAATATTACTGTGAGCGATGTATAATGCCAATCTTTGCTTTGTTATTTTGCTTTGCTTTGCTGTTAATCTGCTTTGTTAATATGTAACCCAGCTCAGGTGTCACAGTCCTCAGAAGTACAGAGACACTGCTTCACAAGCCTGAGATACCTAAAAACACCTGAAACTATCAAGTAGAAGTTTTAAACAAGCCTCATACTCCAAGGACTGAAAGTTGCACAAGTTTTAGCAGCCAGCACATCTGTAAGTGCAAAGTCAAAAGAAGAAAGGTATCTCCTCCTTATTTTTTTAGTGTTAGTGGTGATTATTTTAATAATTGACTTTGTAACTCCTTGCCACAAAAAATATTAATTACTTAGAGCCCCACTGTTGCCCTCCACAGTAATGGTCACTATCTCCAAGATAAAAACATCAGACTGCCATTTGTGTTGAAATGATCTGTAGAAACAGAACTGACATTTTAATTAGGTTTCAGAGTAAACACTTTCTAGAGGAAAATGGTTATCTTTCATATCTCATCATAGTCCTCTCTGTTAACTTGACATTCTGGTCTTGTTTGGTACATTTTTCTTAAAGTGCAACAACTGGAAACCAATTTGCTCACTCTCATCTGCTTAAGGCTAAATCTTAGAATTGCACTGTTCTGAGACACAGTATAATTTCTGACACGAATCTTCTAGCCCTAGAACTGCAGCTTCTGTAGTACAATATCCATTACAAAGCACCTGAACCTACCCCCTTTTTCTGAAACACGTAAGAGATTGTATTGCTGCCTTCCACGTTAGCAGTTTATTTATGGATTTGGCTTTCTGAGGAGCTTACAAAGAACTACAAAGAGAAATAGAGATTATAGATGTATGTAACTCATTTAAAGAGTGCAAGGGGGCTCTAATTAAGACTCTGGATTTAACAAAGAACATTTGATTTACTTAGCGGCATGTAGTGATGCTTTATTCTTTCAACACAAATGATATTGGGTTCTTGATTATAGTATTACACACAACAGGATCTTCATTAGTAAAGGAAACCAAAATCCACCTATGAGTTCTACAGCATTCTAGAGCAATGGTTCCTACGATCTGCAAGAGTTGTGGACTGTTGTCAAATTTCCAAATTCAAGTAGATTAAAATGGATCAATATGAACTGTTTTCATTAAACTTAACTGAAAGTGATTTTTAAGCGTTACGTCTGTATGGACATCTTATACCTGTAATCCACAAATCACAGTGTACAGGGCACTTGTCTGCATACATGAGTCTGGTCTTAAAAGACAGTTTTATTTGAAACAGAAGAATACCAAAAAAAAAAAAAAAAAAAAAAAGGAAAAGGAAAAGGAAATCAGATCTCAACCTGTGAAGAGGCAAGAAAACAGAGCAAAGACATGGAAGAACACTGCAGCTAGCCTCAAATATTAGAGGACATACGTAAAGTGTAAATGATAAATAATGACTCATCCAAATTAGATAATTAGCTTTCTTTGAAATTATAGGAAAGATAACATTAGAAAGATAAGCTTTACATGACCCTTGCAGGAGAAGTCTTGCCTATCTTTGCTCTCTGTTTGGAGGAAAAAGGTAATCCCACTAACAACGGGTTGACATTTTTCCAAAAATTAGATATGATCAAGATCAGGAACAAACCTGAGAACAGTTCTAATAAATGGAATCTACTGAGACTAAGACAGATGAGTGGACAGTTTCCAGGTCCCTGTTTTGTCAACTCACTCTACACTCTAAACAAAAAGCAGTAATTTGTGGAAACACTGGAAGTACCCAGCCTGCACCAACAGGAGCCTGAGAGAAGCAAACTGCTGGTGAGAGGAATATCTCAGTACTTATGCTCTTGGATGGACTTCAGTGGCATGTGGTTTTGCTTCCAATGCGCTGCAGCATATTGCCTCAGCTTCTATGGATTCAAGTCAAAAGAATCACCAAACAACTGAAAGGCCAACCTACACATGAGTTCTGCAGTGTAATCATGTAGCACACTGGCTAACTACATTTGTCTGAAGAAAGCTCCCAATATGAAGGAAAAGTGTGAAACAAGGGATTTGGGAAGAAATAGTGCCATTGAAAAGAGAAGATGCTGAAGGTCTGCAACCAGTAGCATGAGAACTAACATAATCACAGAAGCCATATTATAAGGAAAAATAACTACAATAGAGTGGAAGTGACTGTCAGAAGGGCAAAACGTTGCATTTTACTTAGCAGAGCTGAGGAAGTATAAAAAAGCTAGAGATACGAGGACAGTATAAGAGTGACCCTGTTGAAATTACTGATGAGAGGCAACATGCATATCTACCCACTGTCAGAGACCCTTAAGATAATTTTGAGGACAGTGTCATTAAAGATGTATCAGAACATGTCAGCACAGTCAAAGTGCTAAAAAATTTAAGGCAACAAAAAGGGCACAAACTATACTGATTGATTAGGTTTCAGCAGCTGAACTTCAAGGTGAAGCACTAAAGTGACCCACACATGGAAATACAATGCAATGATTTCTCCTTCTGGGCTTGGACTTGTGTTGTCATTACAGTCCCTGCTTGAAGAACAGATCAGAAAATACACAGGTAGAGGGAATGGCAGAACCTCCTATTAATGAAGAAGCAGCTACATAAGACGAATACAGCTACATATCAAACTTTGCTTAGCACTATGTATTTATCTGAAGATCTGCATGGTGCTATGGAGAAAATGAGAAATGTCTGCAGCTTCAAACTTTGTCACAGCCAGTACTTCAGCAGCAGCTTCCAAGTCACTGTCGTGAAAATTTACAATTTGCCCTTCCAGACGTGAAAACATTATTACAGAAACAGAAGCTAATGGTGTGAGTGAGAAGACTGGATGAGAGATATGGTATGTTCACCTACTTCGTAGAGTGTACACAGCATTACTGTAGAAGCAAAACTGAATAATTATTAATGTTCTAAATCAAGAAACATTAGATAGAGTAGAGGTCAAGGAAACATTCTCTAACCAGGATTAATTTACTATCAAAGAGAAAACAATATAGATGCATAAAATAGACAGGAAATTAGATTCTACCATGGTGGAAAGGCTACCTTTGCTCGCTGGAAAGAAACCATTGGAGAAAAAGAGAAAGCTTACATCTGGACTACATGATTTTATATTAATGCAGATGTGGCACAAATATGAGCTCATTCCTGGGGCTCCAGAAAAGATGACGGGAAAAATGGAACTGGAATTAGCTAAGTTCATGTGAGGCATGTGGACAGAAGCAGCAGTGATTTCATTCCTTTTCCCTAATAATAATACATCAAAACATTTTGATGTGTTATTTTTTTTGATGTGGAAAGCAAATGATTCCAGAAGTTGAAAGCTTTCCCATGTTTCAAGATATCTTCAATTGCATATAAGGAAAATAAAACACTAAGAACTAACTGATTCACTGAGGTAAAGTTAAGAGAAAGAAAGAGTATCTCTCTTATGAAGATAGGTTGAAGGACATCTGATACTGACTGGACAAGAAGAAAACTAAAATAGGGGATTTAGGTTAGCTGTTAGGAAGAATTCCTTACTCAGAGAGTGGTGGGGCACTGCAGCAGGCTGCCCAGAGAAGCTGTGGATGCTCCATTCCTGGAGAAGTACAAAGCCAGGCTGGATGGGGCCCTGAGCTATTGAGTAGCAACTCTGCCCATGGGAGGGGGTTAGAACTAGATGATCTTTAACCCTTCCAAGCCGTTCTGTGATTCTATAAAACAGAAAGCAAGTAAATGCTGTCTGCTGCTAACTTCAGAAAGCAATAGCATGTCTGCTATAAGAAGGCCCGCTTGAAAGAATGCATAATTTTGAAAAACCACAGTAACATCTCCCTGTTTAACTGAAAAGTGTTGAATAGTTTTACACCAAAATATCATACCACTGAAATTATTTTGAGTTCTGTCTATCCTACAGATTTGCCCAAAAATCATTTCCATCTGGTTTGCTATCTTTGCCTTGGGGAAGATGGGAAGAACTGCTGGTATGTCAAATCAAACAGCTAAGTATTTTCCACTGTGCTAAGCAGAAGAGTCCTAAAAACGGAACCTGATCCTCCATAAAAGAAGAGTTTGGACCATCTCACTCTTCTGCTATGGGAAGCAAACAATACTGAAAAAAACAAAGCTACTCAGCTTCCTAAAAATCAGTGAAGACTGGAAATCCATCCCTCATACCATGATAAACTTCATTATGATGTATCAGATGCTCAACTAACATCCCCATCAGGACAAGTAGTCTTGACTGCTACATCTGTCAGGAGTAGCTTCTGAATACCTGAATCAGCTTGAGTATCAATGGGAGTGACAGACAGCTATCAGAGGGCCCAATTACACTCAAATGTATGAGTACACATGGCTGCTACTGAGGCCAACAAATGTCAACAATGCCTCTCCTGGGAGAGCAGGGCTCAGAGAAGCAGGGGTCAGACTCTGCTTGTGCTGAATGAAGCTCAGGGCAGAGAGTAGCCAAGATAAAGTGATCTTCCTGACATTCAAACTTGGAGACAGCAGGGAACAGGGAAGTTGCTCAGTTTTACACCTAATTGCTGTTTTCTTGTAAATACGGTTGATCATTGATCCAAAGGGATTTCTGGCAGACAATTAGTGAGGCAAAGTCGCCTGTGCCATGAGGGGATCATGTAGCTGACATTCTGACTGCTTCGTGCTGCCAGAAAAGCCCAGAGTTGCCTATGTTAGGGAAAGAATCTGACTCTAGACATAGGAGCCATGTGAAAATTTTATTATGACAAGGAGAAATTATGAGTTTAATGTACTGAAACTCAAAGCTGTTGAAAGCTAGTGGATTGCTGAATTGGTTGCTAAACAAAAATCTTCATTTCATCTCACTAGTGTTAGTCTAGTCCTTTTTATCATCTGGGTATTCAGGTTTTCTAGGAAGTGCCTGCTTCACGCTGACAAAAGGCCTGTATTCTTCGTCAAGCTTCAGAAGAGACCTAGCTCTTTCCTATCTGCTGATCAGAAATCCAATAAAAATCCCTGCATGTTATCCCCGAGATACCACTTTATAGTTCCTATACTTCAAATTAATCTCCCTAGCTTTAAAATGCATGAGCTATCTTCTTATTGATTAAGCCACATTTTGTCACAATTCAGGGTCAGATTACCCCTATATTGTGACTAAGGCAATCAATGTGATATCATTAAAACAACAGGAAATGACTTGGTGTTTCCCTACATAATTAGGATGCCAACAGTTACAGCTAGCAGGGTGAATAAACTGAGACCCATATTCAAAGGGATCTACCTTCTGTAAATGGAGTGGTTTGATATAGAGATAATGTCTGCAGGCAAATTTACTCAAAGCTTGTTCTACTTCAGCAATTGAACTCATCACCAATTAGAGATGAGGTACTAATGGAGAAAGATGAGCAATCTGCTCAGGTATGGTAACCCTGCTGCACAGGGGCTCGCTCTCACTTGGCAGTGGGTGGGTGGACATCTTCAAGACACTCTCGGTGCTCATACTACAGTTGAAAACACAAGGCCCAGTTGAGTCCTACCACCACTGGAAAAACTCCTATGGATGAGTTGGCCCCAGCGCTGAAAACTCATATCTACTGCTCAGGATAGCCCTGTGTGAGGGTTGGTCATTAAAGCTACATTGAAGAATGGCTTCTTCACACCTCCTCACTAGTTCTCCAGCTTCCATGGCATACTATGCAAGGTTGCTTTTTGCCTGTTACAGTTTTGCTCAAGAATGCACCTTCTTTACAAAGAAAGAATTTAAGCACTGTAAGTGATTCAGGCCTAAAAGGAAAGTGAGACTTACAGGTACCTGACTTGATAGACTCAGGTTTGCAGCAGCTGACTTTTTCTTGCTGTTGGTACTATTTGCGTTGTTCCCAGCACTGCTGTTCGAAGTGCTGCTGGTAGAGTTTTTCCTTTTTCTCCGTTTGGTTGTCGGTTGTCTTGTGGGTTCTGCTGCAATAGAAGGGTAAGAAGCAAAGCCAATGGTAGATATTTTAAAGTGTTTCAGAAGCGCTGAAATATTTTTTATCTTGTTTTAAATTCACAAGTTTACTACCAGCAGTAATAGTAGTAGTAGTAATAAGCAGATTTAGATATGAACCTTAGAATAATACTTGAACCAAAGCCAGTGGTTTCTGCTTTCAATTTTGTATAATAGACAAAGTTCATTTTTCCAGATTACCTGTAAAGATATTTGAAAGTATTTTACTAGTGGGAGTATCATGGTAACAATCAGGAAATTCAAAGGCGCTGTGCAGCTTGCTAAGAGTTTTGCTAACCAAAAATCCAGGTCCTGTTCTGATGTAGGTCACAGTCTCAGCTGCCCCAGCCAAAGAGGAAGGGACAAGGCAGCCTTCTTCCCTGCTGGCTGTATTGATACAGTATATGAGCAAGTAGCATGTAATTTCCTTCTAATTCTGATATGGGCTTAATCTTTAAAACTGAAACTTGCAAACAATATGTCAAAGAGTGCTGAATGCCATTTCTTTGTGAATCTTCCGAACTTAGACCGAATCAGGACAATTACATAACTTCTCCTTAATCAGAGTAGAATAAAGGTGGCAGCTGCACTTTTCAAAATTTGGCTTTGGCATCCATGTGAATGGTCTTAAATACACAGAACTTTAATAATCTGAGAAAAGGAGAAGTTTTTTTTTTTGAAGTTTAAGAGGAAAGAGACTAGGGCCAGGCCAGTAAATAGCATTATATGGGTCTCAAAGACAATTAGTTATGAATTGTTGCTATAATTTCAGACTCACAGCAGGAAGCTAAATTACACAAACTATGAATTCTAATGGAGTCAGTAAGCATTTTGCATTTATCTACATGTTTTTTTGTACTAATTTATATCCTGCACATTTGAATGTTCACATCCATAGTACTTGCCTCACATTATGTTGCATCACACTGAAATCATGGAAAATCAGAATCATTTTCAAGAATCCTTCTGGAGCAATGCTAATTGCTATTACTTCCCTCTGCAAGTAGATTTGAGCAAAATTTCTCACTGTTCTTCTGTTGTCTTAATTATAAAATAAATAAAATACTGGAAATCAAACATACCTGGTGGGGCCACCATTCTCTGCCATTTTTGAAACAAGCAAGTCTTCAAGCAGTCTCGAGGACTCAGATTGTAAGTTTTATGTCTTGACATCAGTTCCTGCATTGGCTCCAGTATTACACACAACTGGAAGAAAAAAATCAAAATCGAACGATTTCATCTGACGAGAGATTCAGTTGATTAGTATTTACATAGCTGGAAGGTACATTCTTGGCTTTTTTGTTTGTTTGTTTGTTTTGCCCTTTGTAACACAGCATGCCTCATATGGCTCAGTTCAATCTGCACTGTGACTGCAGGATCAAAACTCTGAACTGAGAAAACTTTTGCTCACTATTTGACATCTCAAGTATTAAAAACAAACAAAAACAGATAAACTTCAACTCTGGTCTTTCAGACTACACAGATTTTCATGCTTGATTGGCAAAGCTACAAAGATGAATTAATAGATCATAAAATGCCCACAGCAGGTTATCATTTCAGTATAGCAAATGTACAGTGATATTCTGACCTCCTGCACCCCACAATAAGGTTTTCTCAGGAATGAAGGCTGTAAAGACAATCTTTTATCTTTCTGTTTCATGCAAAATAATTCAAATAATTTTGCTCTGTTCTTGTTATGAGGACCGTACATTCTCTTCCCATCACATTAATGACATTTCCAAGAAAAAAGGATTTTATTTTCCTTGTCAGCTTGAATGCTCTATTACGTTGAAGCTGAAAATTTCCTGAAGCAAACCCTCTCTCCAAAAACAGTTGCTTCTTATACATTTTCTATCTGCTCACTTAATAATTAAAATCACTGTTCACTGCTTTTTGCTCCTGTTAGCACAGTAGATCTAGCATAAATAACAGTGAGCTGGTTTCTATTCCCTCCTGTTTATCACCACAGAATCATTTTCAGTCAGTTAAACCTTATGCAAAGCCACAGAAGAGAACAGAACTGCACATATCTAACCGAGGGCTTACTCTCATTTGCAAAATCCTTGGTTTCTGGTTATCCTACATGTGAAAAAAAAACCCGTATCGGCCCCTAGCTTCTACCTGAAGTTTGCAAGGCTGACACACAGGAGGAAAAGGTTCCTTCCTTGTTAACCGAGCACATTTGATAAAGAAATAGCTGACACAGAATAAACATGGATCTCACATGTCATTTTCAGAGGCATTTTCAAAGCAAAACTGCATTTAAGAGCAGGGGAAGGTTTGGCTTGTTACCAATAGGAGTAGGGCAACAAGTTGGTCAAATTAGCAGAGGTTAAAATGGCCACTGCAAAAAAGGATAATATAATTTGACTGTTGTTTTGTGCAACAGTTCCTTACTGACTTTCACTAGGTCTTGCTGAAGGAGAACCTTGGATTTATTTCAGCAGACGAGGTTTTCTTCTGTGCTTTTACAAACATGTAAGATATGAAGCAAATTCCTTTCTCTGGGATGCATAGCTGATCAAAATTTGTCCCATTCTCCCATGCATACTCACTCTCATTCGTATAGATGGAGATTCCAAGCATGCAGGAAAAATAGCTGAAAGGGAGCTGCCATGAGGATAAAGAGATGAATTCAGCATTTAAATATTGTTATGTATTGGCACTATCACCTGATGAGCCTTTCATTAACAGCAGTTAAAACAGATAACATAAAGCAGCAGGCAGAATGAAGAGCGCCAGAATGAGGAATTACTTATTTTCCAACTGCAGAAATTGAATCTGCAATTGCTTCATTGACTTTTTTTTTCTTACATGGGCATTTTACATATATTTTTGTACACAAGCATCTGCAAGGTAATAGACAGAGAGCCGCTAACAGATTGTGCACACTGGGCTCAGACTTTCCTCTGGTACAACGGTCTACCAAAAATTAAGAGTATCAGGTTCTAAAATGCACATGGGACTCAGTTTATGCAGTGAAACAAATGATATATTTTGAGTTCTTATTCAATTTATTCTGTAACCTGCAGGCACCACCTCAAGTTTTGGGTGTGTGTGAGAGAGGCATTTGTGATCATAATTGACACCATTGCTTTGGTTTTCAAAAATCTGAGTTTCTGGCAGGGTTGTCTAAATTGTCTCATTATGCACAGATACTAACTAGCATGGAAAAGATAGCTGTGATACTTAACAAACTAGTTAGCCTAGGCAGAGCACTCACTCACAGAGCTCTAAGGCTGCTAGGACTAAATGTAAATACACATGTAGGGACTTCCAAGATTTCCTTAGGGACACTTTATACATGACACATTTACTTTTCTATATATATTTATTGTCGGCAACAAAGAGAACGCTTCTTCTTTATCATCTGGCAATGATGTTTCCTATTGTGTACAAACTAATGTGCACTGAGAAGAGCTTCGCAGTCACTGCTGTCTGTGGATCTCTAGGCTAAGATAGCAGGCGGAGCCTGCCTACAATTGCTTTCATTTCAAACACAAGATTAAAACTGGATACAAACCCAAAACATAGCAAGACCTGACTGACGTCACACACACGGATTCAAAATGTTGAGCACGGTGGCACCTGCACTGGGATGTGGTCACTTTATCAACTTCTGGATATTTAAGAGGTGCACAGGCTCGCATGAATTACTCTTCTGGTTCTGGGGCTGGGGAATTCTCAACCAGTTTCTCCCTCCGAAGTCTACAAATTCTAAGGTCAGCTTCGGATGCCTGAGTGATAGAAGTGTATTGGTCTCTACAGTGACAAGTCCATCTTAAGTGCATCTAGCTCATGTGAATTGGACACAAATGTAAAGCGAACTAGATTAACAGTGATTGATATTAAATCTCACAGTCTTTTTCTATGCCCTTTGAGACCTGCCCAAAATGTACTATGACTCAAAACTAAATCCCTGAAAGAGGAAAAGGCTGTGGTCCGATTATCCTGAGGTACCTGCCAATGACCATCTTTGTCTTGTTTTTTTGCAAAGATATAGACAAAAAATGCAGGAAGAAGATGCATTTAATATATGGGTTGGCCAAGACCACAGAAACATCAAATAGCTAAGACTGGAAGGGACCTCGAGGGGTCACCGGGCCCAAGCTCTGATCCAGCAGGGACACTTGTCCAGGACTGCATCTGAGCTCTGGTGCCTGCCAGCTCCAGCTGCTGGTGAGCAGGGCAGCTGGCAGACAGCTCTGACTGTATCGTTTTACGAAGCGACTTCTTAAAACAAAGCTAACAAAATGTTTTACATACTCCTACATTCATCTGCATACAGAAGAAGCCCGAGGCTTTGACTGCCTATTCCCCACAGATCACCCCATCTCACTGTAAGATTCCTTTTCAAAATATCTATTTCAACATTTTTCAAGGACTGGATAATATTAAAATGTACAGTCTTTTACTGTAGCACTATAATAATAATATTTCGAACACCAACAAAACCAATCTCTTCTGCAAGCATTTTCTGCACAGTTCAAAACCAGTCACCCAGGAAAATACTCTACAGACTTAGAAGACTTCAGTGCAGTGACAGTGTATGATCCTGGGAATAATTTCTACATTTCTAGGGACCCAGAACCTTTAATAGCCATGCTTGACAAGAGGAAGTTAGATATTTCCATGCTCCACACCTAGACAACACAAAAGGTGGGGCTCATTTGCCTGCACACAGGGTCTAGTGCCAGCTACAATGACAGGTGATGCTGGATTTGATTCAGCTGATCTCTCCTGTTGCTCAAGAAAGACACAAGGCTCTACATGAATGTTTAAGGCTCTAGAAGCTGTCTTTAGTGCCTGGGCAATGGAACTAAGTCTAAGGTTAACAGAGAAGATATGCTCCTTAATAGCTTTTGAAATACATTTGTGAGAACAAAGATCATAGTAGAGAATACGCTTTCCCTCTGGAGCGCTAGAAGATACTGAAATAACATGACTCCTAATAACCCAAAATGATTAGAGTTATTTTCCAGTCAGGTTTTGCTATTTGAACTCATCACCGTGATACCTGACCATTGCTGCAGTTTCACTGTGAAGAGCTGTGGGCAGGATTTGGTCCTAGAGAGGATCACAGCACTTTACAGTGAGAGGTTGCTGGCATGGGAAGTTTATATTCTTGGGTGCCCAGCATACACTGGGCACCGTATATGCATACATTTTGGTGTTGTATGGAGTGTCAGTGACTTTGGTAGAGTTCCATATGGATCCTACGGACAATTCATCAATTGCAGGGCTTGGATCCAGCTTGAAAAAATGGTAATGTTATACCCTTGGGGCTCAGGGAAGTGAAAGTAGGGAACATAATAAAGCACATGGCTTTTTGCATTAGTAAAGCACACATCTGGAAGGATTTGATTTATTTTATTTTTGTAATGACTTTTTTTTTAGAGGGGAAGACTAGAATTTATAGGTTTCAGAAACCAGTGTGTTTTAGAAAGGGAGTTATATGAGGAGATACCAGAGGCACTGCAGACAGGAGTCAGAGGGTTCTGAGAATATAGATGTACGCGTAATTTCCTGTAGTGCTTCAGTTATCAGCAGAGCCAAAATCTGCCTGTGTAAGTAAGGGGTCAGATTCAGCTCAGAGATCACTCTAGCCACACCAAGAACGTATTCAGCTTTGTGAATTTTGTTCTGATGTTGGCTTTCTGTTCTATTCTGAGAAGACATGTCTGTTCAGATAGCAGTGAGGATTAGCAGAAAGGCCCACATAGAAGCTCTCTTCTACCTTACTTTAGCACATACATAAGCTTACATATCCTATCACTAATTTAATTTCTGTGTGCAATCTCAGGGAAGCCTCTCGTCTACACCAGAATTTTCCCAATTGTTATAGTGAGGGTCTGACACACTCCTGGTGAGGATGCTGCAGTTCTGCCAGCTCTGAGCTGCAGGTGGCAGAGCTGACCCAGCTAACAAGCTCTCCCCCTCCGCACAAGCTACAGAGCACAAAAGAACTGCATCGTTTCAGTCGTTCAATGCCTTTTGCATTTTAAATAGAATTCAGACTTGAGTGTTGCAATACTTACGTGGTGAGACTGACATAATCACCATGCCAGTTTCTTTAAAGAAGGAAACACATTTGGCACAGGACAGCCAATGAGTCCCAAGTCTATCAAAAGGAGCCATTTTTGAGAACTGTATCTTCCCATCATTAGCAGTTTTGTCCATATAAAGCAAAAGTTTCACTAGCCACAAGTAAATAACAGAATTATCTAAAATTTCATGTCGATGACACTTAAAAACATTAATGAATGATGAATTAATCTCAGCATTTTTGAATCAAACCAGAGAGGAGCGTAATGGCAAGGAGAGCCTTCGCCGAAGTTTTATGAAATTTAATCTTAACTCTTTGATGCTTGAAACTTTTCCTGGTTTAATGCCTGCATTAAACTGCATGAAAACTATGGAAACTGTTGAATAGCCAGAGCTCACAGAGATTTACAACCCTTCATAAAAGTGACAAAACACATTTCAGTAGGAGTGTTAGTCACTGCCTAATGTTCAGGTAGGATGTTGATAGTGAAAGTGCCCCTTGAAGGGGTCCAGTACTTTCTTTCAGAGCTCAGTTTTTTCTCCTCCACGAGATCCAAAATTATTAACTAACAAGGCTGAGCACAATGGTATTTTATTTCTATGCTGAGATGCAGCCTTTCCTCTGCATACCCTATACATATGCTAAAGACAACAGCTCCAGTTAACGTTGCCAATGACATTCTGGCCCCAGTGTATTTCCCTGGGAAAGGTCCCATTGACTTCACTTTGACAGAACTTTGGAAAAGAACTGAAACATCTTTGTGTACTGTTTTATGGATTACTATACATACAGACTTTTGGAGGCCCTGTTACTGATACAGCTGCAGTGAGGAAGGGAGACAGAATAGGTATTTTTCCAGCCACTGTAGAAGAGCTGTACCTGAAGGTCTGACTTGCAAGAGCAATGCCAAGGCACTGTGCTTTGCACTCCTGGCATTATAGCAATGAAACAATAATGCTTTGCTGCAGTCCTGAATACAGTTCATTCTCTGGAGTTAGAAACAGGGGAGGCTTATAGCAGAGTTTAAATTTCTCTGCTCGTGCTTGCTTTTCAGAATTAATGGAAGCATCATTCTCCTGCAGAACAGAGGGAGGAATGAAAATTTCCTAGGAACATATTGCCACTTCTTTCACTGGCCGACTTGCAACACACTGCCAAAAATAGCTTGTGTTTTTTAAGAATCACATGTGAATACAGAACATTTTCATCTTAAAAACTATCTTTGTTTTCCATTAACAATATGGAGGTGTAAAAAAGAGATGTTTGGATTTTTTTTTTAATGAACCAAAAGAGGTATTTTCTTTTCTTTTCTTTTTTAACATACTTGTTTTTCTGGAGGGGATTGTTTCTGCTTTGTTCTAAGCTCCTGCCCAGAATGTCAAGACAAATTTAAGTCTCTTCCATCAGAGCATTTCAGTGGATCAACTACACGCATGCTCTTTCCCTACATGATACATCTTAAGCCAAAGTAAGTGTTTCTGAGATTCCCATCAATCTTGCTACCTGCTTTCACTTTTTCAAGAGGCCAGATACACTCCTGCTGAGATGTGGAACCGGATAAGAAATTTTCATTGTTTGATCACCATGTAGTATATACCCAGCTTTGCTAAATAAATTACCAATTCTTAGATGTTGCAGAACTTAATATTGCAAGCAGCAAATTCAGTAGTCACTTTGATTTAAATTATAAAAGTAGTTCATTGAACCTGGCTACTTAAAATCCAGTCAAAATCCATTCATTTTAGTGATGATGCCTCAGACGATCCTGGGGCCCGAATGAAAAGGCAGCTCTCAACTCCAACACCTTAAACAGTCCCATACTGTAGGCTATTCCCTGACTTGTTTATTGTGACTACTGTTCTCTCAATTTTTCCAAATCCTTCTGTTCCAAAGACTCTTAAATTGGCAGTGTGTAAGCAGATGGAAATTCTTGGTTTGCTACATAGGTAAGGAATAATATGAATTTTTGATATTCACGCAGTGAAAAAATGCTTGTAAATATGGTATAGGAACATATACTGTATTTACTCCTAAATTAAATACACTTTAAACAGATAGCAATGAAAAGGTTTGTCTCTGAAATTCCTTTCTTTAGGCTTTGACTTAAAAACTCATAGAGATAAATGTGACTGCACCTCTCAAAGAAATTGTTTTATACTAGTTCAGAGCTCGGCAAGACAGAACTGCATCAGCTTGAACTTGGCTCACATTTTAAATATGACTCCAAAACCATATGGAGTGGATATTTTGTGTTAGTTTTAAAAAATGTGGGACGAGTTTCTGCAGCACAGTTCTGTAGCAAGAGCAGATTCTGGGACAAGTTCCATAGCCTGAGATTTACTGGGTCTGGGATATACTTAATAGCCATCACTCCACACAGGGTAAGGTTCCATATTTTGTGACTGCTCACCATGCTGAGTCAAGAAATATTTATACTTGCAATTATCTACGAAACTAGGAGTTTCGTAGAGTTAGAATTTCCAGCTTAACGTTTGCAATATTAATGATCATTAGCATCTAGGGCTTATTATTTATTATTTATAAAAAGCCAGAGATATGCAAGGCTATTTTACAAACTACTGAGGCTCTCATTCTGAAGAGATTCCTATCTCAAGTAGATAAGAAAGAAAATACTAAACCAGGAGTAATTTGGCAACAGTAAGGTATGCACATGAAAATAACAATTTAACGTACTGATCTACAAGTCCCTTGAGGACTACTGATGTATCTGATATGTATTTAAATGGTTCTCACGTGTTGTCACTTGAAAATATGGCTGTTTTGCTCTGCAGATCACCTGCTGCACATTAAGCAAAATGTCATTCATTTCACTGATAATTTAGTTATTTAGAAAACAATATAAGATCAATTTTGCCACAAAGCTTCTGGAATTTGTGGTTTCTCTGTGTCCTGCTAACTCTGCAAGATGCAGTCGGATGACATGCAACTCCAGAAGCCCTGTGCTGCATTCGCTAGTAAATACTCAGCATCAGCAATGTTTATTCATCCTATGCTCTGCCCTGAATGCCAGTCTAGGACTCTCCAGTTTCTCACTAACACCCAGAGGTAGCGAGTGATTTCTCAATAATGCAGTGTTCAGCTGCTCAATTGCTCCCAAGCTACATAGCTCATCATGTTTTTACACTGCTCTTTATCTGCAGCCATTTCAATTCCCAGCAACAGCGAGAACAGAAAGAAGCAGCATTCATTTCAGGTAAGGCTAAGCTTAAAAAAATGTATTTTTCCAGGCAAATACTGTGTGCGAGTGGCACACAGCAACAGCACACAGCTACGCCCAGCGCTGCAGCTAATTCTCATCAGTGTGCTGGGTCCCAATTTCATTTCTCTCTCTCTCCTTTCCTCTCTTTTTTAACATATCCATCAGCCAGCAGCTTCCATCAGGGCCCTCTCCTCCAAGCACCCCACAGCAGTGCAGGTGACTATGGTAACTGCTAGCCCTCCTAGCCATTAATTCTGTCCTTCTGTGTGGCGGCAGCTAAAGCTGCATTTGTGGAGACGAGCTTGACATCTGCCTTATTTAGTTACCTCTTTGGCAGCACGATCACCTTATCAGTATGTGCTGGAATGAATTCTGTTTTGCAATACTCCTAAGCTCTAAAATAAATGTTTAAGGCCTACCAGTCATTGCTTTTTCCCTTCAAACTATTGGTAAACGTAGCCATTATTGCTTTCTTTGATATTTTGCTTAATTTTTCCATTCTGATCTATGATTTGTGGATCTTTAGTTTGTGGGTTTAGCGGGGGCTTTCTTATTCATATTTATGCTACTTTCTTTTAAGTTTTAATACTGATTTTAATAGATCTGTATTTTTTTTTTTGATATTTTGCAACTAACTTTTGCAACTTTAAATTACTCCCCCTTTCTCTCATTATGCAGCTATCAAAATGAAATGTCCTTCAGTAAATGTCTTTTTTTTCTACTCACCCTCTATACAATGAGATATTCTCAAAAACCTTTTCTTCAATGCCATCATACCAGTCCTGTGAATTTTTAATACTGCTTGTGCCAGATAAACTCATGCCTCTTTTTACTTCACTGTTCACCAAAGTGAACAATGGAGGCTATCTAGTTTGTTTTCTCCTAGCTGGCAAATGAGGTTGAGTAAGGGCGGCTGGTTTCCACACCATGAATATGTACTACCAGAATCCCAATGGCAGAGACAAACTGCGTCCAGCTGTAGTCTGGCTAATGAAAACAACAGAACTTGCAGAAGTCTCACCTTCCACTTGACAGGCTTAGTCTGAAGGCTGTGAAAACCCAGAATTTGAATAATTCATTACCTCTTTGCTACGGACCTCCTGGTGGAATCTGGCTTCACCCAAATTATATAAATTGGTTTGTGTATTTCACAGTGAGGTCAACCTGCCTGAGCCTTCTCCTTGAGCAGAGATCCCAACTGCAGGAAGGGATCAATACATCACATCACAAACCTGCATTGTAACAAGAAGTCTTGTACAGACTATCATATTGTGTGATTCTTCTCTCCCAGCTATTTGTATATTAAATGATCAATAGGCAGGATATGTACCTTACACTTCTCCGATCAGATCTGAGTTCTGAAATGTTTTAAGTGTCCATAAAATTTATATTCGTAATTTGATTTCACATTAGTGTTAAACTGTATTGCAAAAGTCATCATGTTGACTGCATTACAGGATCCTTTATATTGCACTTGGTATAGCAGTGAGTATCAATCCCAGAAAGCTTGTCAGGACAAAAATAAATTTTATTGTAAATAGGAACAGATTCATTGATTTCAGCCTATGTAGTATTCGGATGGTGTTCCACAATTGTGTGAGGGTTAAGATTGGTCTACAGTAATGAAGGGGTTGAGCTGAGTACTTTGGATCAAACTCTTTTTACCTGAGCTTTGTTCTGTGAACTAATCTCTTTCTTGTTCTTCATCCAATTGTAGCTTACGAATTGACACAGCTACCCAATAGTTGTTGCTCTACCTCACTGATTCAGTGGCCTGGTGTAAAGCATGTGACACTTGAAAGCTTTCTTAATTTCATTTTCTCTAGATAGTTCAAAAATGATACAGCTTACTATTTATTCTCATTTCATTATTATTGCCTCTTCTCCTAACACAATCACCAGTTTTATTTCTTATACAGTACTAAGGACAAAACAAGAGTGAATTCTGAGACTGCTGTAATCTTCGAGAGATGTTCCTCTCATGATTTGCCAAGTGCAGATATTTAATAATCTGAATTCCTTAATAATCCACCATCACAGTCAGCCCAAACGGTATCTTTAGGAAACAGCATAGGAAAAGTCTATTTCCCCATTTGCCATCTCCCATCACTATCATGTGTGATGTTGCTGCATGACATTTCCTTCCTCTCTATTTCTCCAAAGGCAAACAAGCAGTATTCAGCGGTTCTGAGTCAAATCCTAACACCTGATATTTCTGATATGCAAACTGTTAGCTTTTTCTATTTGTGCAACAATGAGACCTTATCAGTTTTGCTGCTTTTCATTTTGACTATGAAATGCATCCACTATCACTCCTCACCTATGTCCCCGGCAGCTCCCTTAGGTTCAGATGGAAACCAGTGCGCTGTTTGTCTTGTTCAAACTGCTGCTGATCCAAAACAAATCACAGCATTATAAAAAAGATCAAGAGCATGGGGACTGCATTTGAATGCTGGCAGTTTTTAGTAGGCAGCTATATTACAACTTGGAAATAAGTTTAGAAATGTTTTTGCGGTGAAATGGTCTGCAGACGGCAAATGCTGCCTTCAAGATACTGACAGCAGAACAATAGGAGAGGTTACGCCTGGCCAAAACGCAATTCTGAAAATGCAGGGGTGCAGCTGAAGTTTTAGTTTAGTATGTAATTTTTTTGAGGACACTTCAAAACATGTGTCACACATGAGGACACCCTTTATACTATAAAACAAAACATGCCTTTCATTTTGTAAATTTGCTTTTTTACATTGCACTAGTTTCAGGTTTTCTTGTACAAGAAATCAGCTTTCCTTCATGCAGTAGATACACATGAAGATTCATACATACTGAAGCAATACCACAAATATGATTCATCCTTCCGACTAACTTGTATGTAGCAACTCTAATCTTATTTACAACCATGCAAAAATGAAGCTTTTTCCAGAGTATAAGCAGCTAGCTCTTCTGTGTCATGAATCTGTTCCCCATCCACATAAAATCCTCTTGTTTCTATTCTGCAGCTCAAGCACAAATGCAGTGTTTTTCACATAACCAGTTCTATTTTTAGCCTGAATTGTAGGAAGTCTGCAGCATTAATAAATGGAAGAGAAGTACAGAACTGCACCGCATGGTAATGTGCCAGTGCAAAAGCTAGCTTGGCCATTAGCCAATGAACTGTGGTTAGATGTTAGAGCAACGAAAGTAAAAACACCACTTATAATGGAGTGATTAATAAGCTGACAAACTTCCATGTATTTATTTCATACTTTCTGAATGCCAACCTTATTAATACCAACATATTTTCTATTTTATTAGCAATATCTCTCAGCCTGAAACACACATATATGCATACATGTATATGTATTTTATACATGCAATTAAGGTTTCATTTATTCTGCATTCAAATGGAAAGGAACAATGTAAGAAGCAGACAATACTTCACAGTATAAGGCTTGACACAGGAAAAAAAGACTAAGGAAGGAGCTTTTCTTTATAAACTAATAAGCAACTCTGCTAGATGCTAAATCCATTGTTTCATGATTTTCTCTCCTATTGACTCTGCAGTTGCCTTGTTTGGTACCGAAATTACGAAAGCAAAAATCCTGCACAGCCTTCACACAGAGGACAAAAGTTCACAGTTCTTACAGGGACACAGTCATCGTAATCTCTCCACTTCTCGCCCAATCTACAAAACTTGCCCCAGCACAGTTACACGGTGGACAGATGGATGTTTATATAAAAGACCTTGTGCCTCAATAAAATTCCATTTCAGGGTTATATAAACACAGCAATTACTGGAAAATTGAACTTTTTAATTAAACATATTCAAAGAAAGTAGGGATTAATGACTTTAAAGTAGAGAGCATTTAATGCTTACATTCATAGATCATCCACTACAGCGAAGTTGTATTATCACAATCAGCCACTGATACTTTTAAGTATTGATACTGTTTGTGTTAATGATGCTTTAAAAACTGTCTTTGTAAGAATATAATTAGTAACACAACTAGCATATACTATACCTAAAGCTTTGCATTCAAAATCATATTTTAGTAAACTTCAACCACAGCAACATCCTCCAAGAAATCATGATATGCTTCAGATAAGGCTAGCTGTTGCTTGGCCCGGTGAATTGCCTATCAGGTATGTTTTTGATGTTTTTAGTAATGCTTAAAGAGGATGGTATGGTTCCTGATAACTACCCTAGAAAAATGCAGAAAAACTGCCCACTGATTCTCCGATTTGCAGGTAGGAAGGAGAGTGTTAATTTGCACCTCATTTAAATACATGTGCAAAATTATTTAGTGATACTGAAATTGTGTCTGCTCTGATTGGAGGCTTGGTTGTATTCATCTTAAAAATCAAGCTTTATCTCTGTACTTCCCATGGATCAAATCCTACATGGTGAGTACAGAAACCCACACACAAAAGTCAAAGGGAAAAAAAAAAATCAGCACTAGGTTTGTTTTCCTGTTAAGAATTCCATTCAGGCACAGCAAAATCAATACTGTTTCTCTGCCTGTACACACTGTAATGGAGCTGTTCTGTCAGGGTCTGTACAAAAACAGGGATGGGATTTAAGGTGGGTGGATGTGACAGGGAGGTGTAAGCTGGCACATGCTGCCCTGTGTCCCTGAATGTCTGCATCTCGTCAGCTCATGGGGCCATCACACTTGGTGCTGGCACTGTCTGGCAGCCCTGCTGACCCTGGGCAGGGAGGGGGATGCAGGCCCTAGAGACGGGCACCCAGTGCCTGTATGGGAGGGGAGGCCACCAGTGCTGGTGTCTGCAGGCGGATGGGGACAAGCAGGCCCTCCTGTCAGCCCTGTCTGAGATGGAAAGGTGGCAAAGCACTGAACTGATAGCCACTACTACACGCTTAGAAAAATCAGATGTCCCAGCCTGCCTGTTAGCTAAATAAATTAGATACTGGGTTGTTCAACTGCCTTAGAGCACGTGGTGTTGTACCTCCACATAGCCTCTTCTACATTAATTTTCTGTGATGTTCAATGACAGAGATCCATGCTCCGTCTTTCCAACACGTATGTAAAGAAGCAAGCTGCAAAGCAAATGGGAAAAAAAAACAGTCTTGTTAACCCTCTCCCTGTTTCTGGTTTCACTCCTTGGTCTGTCACACACCTGCCATGCTGCAGTTCTTGAGGTGCACTGGTACCTCGCAGGCAGCTGCCAGCTTTTGGTGCAGCCGATGGCAGGTCTGATCTGTGCCTGATATTCACCAGCTCTGAATTTCTGGGCTACTTGTAGAGGTGAGATGGAAAAAGCAGAGAGCAATAGCACACAACTGTTTCACAAAAAGAAACCTTTCAGTGATTGTCAAATTCCTTAATCCACAGACTACTTAGATGAATAACTGAGCTGCCAGCTGAAAAGGAAACGTGTTTTCTGGGAAGTCTTTCAGATTCATCAGTTCATTTGAAGTTCTCTGTAAAAGTAACATTGAAAAAGGTCTTCAGCTTGTGTATTGGTGTTACTGACTGCACTGCAGCACTGCTCCCAGTGCTGATATCTGTGCATCTCAGCTGTGCTCAGCAATACGCCAATGCTAGCAGGAAAGCTCCTGGACACCACTGAAGAAGAGGGCTCTTCTTGTAGAAATTAACTTGACCAGTTCAAGTTTTTCTCAAAACTATCCAACAGATTACTTTTGTGTTGGTATGCTTCCTGCTTTACGAGGTATCACCTACCACTTCCACTCCTGCACAAGATTAGCTACCACCAAAATCAGTCCTAAGTGCACAACACATGCTCTGCTAATTTGACAGAAATGTGATTTTGTTCAAATCTGATCCAGGCTGCATTTATATTGCTTGGTGATACCATGCACAAAGGTTCAGTACTGATGAGAATGAACCTGCAGCCCTACTGTGGGTGCATCTACCCCTCAGGTGAGGTGGGCAAGGCCCATCCAGCAGCCCACAGGGTGCATGACAGAGCACTGCTGAGTGTGTAGAGCCATAGTGATTGGGAAGTCTTGTTTGTTTTCTAAGGTGAAGAGGAGCTTGGCTAGTGGGCAGGCCTCCGTTTCTGGATTGGGAAGCCAAAATTTGACTGCATGCAGACAGCACTACCCATACATTACTTACTCACACGCAGTGTGCAGTGTTGCTGGCACCACTGGGGGCAGTGCAGCTGCAATTTCCAGAGCACTCACGATGTCCCTGGAAACTCTGACTACAACAATAATTATGATTTGGCTTTTAATAATTTATTTATAGAAACATTTACCATCTACGTCTTCTCATGTGAGCAAGGCAATGTGAATTTTACCTCTAGTACATGGCTTGGGTAATTCTGCCTATGCTAACACATCGATTTTCTTCAGGCAGATCAGTGCTTTTAGAGAACAAGGGCGGATTTTGAACTTTTCTGCTAGTGTGATCACAATCATGTACCCTCTGTCTTCAAAAAAACTTCAAAAAAAAAGTGTGTTTCAGCCAGGACTGAAAATATCACACAATCCACAGAACAATCATCAAATTCTCATTATCACCACCAATGTTAGGAGAAGTCAGTTTTATGAGGAAGGAATTACTGGGACCTTAGGATTCCTGTGGTGTTCATGTTGTTTTTTCACAGAAAATAACCTCGTGGTAGAGAATGCAGCATCCAGAAAGGCCTTCTAATGGTTCCCTGAACTACTCTGTGTCCCACCTATATAATAAGGAAACTAATAATTCCATAATTCAAAATGTGTACTGTGAGGATACTTCCTGCTCTTGCCAAACACCAGTTATGTCCCTACAAAATGGAAACCACTGGGCTCAGCTTGGCAGTAATTCAGTAACATGTAATGGCCTATGATATACACAAAGCCAGACTTTATTCTCTGCTGATGCGTTAGGTCCTTTAACATCACCTAGCCATGAATTAGTGATACTTAGCAGTAATTTTGAGGTGTTCTGATACTATAAGAACTGCAAATGAAACTTTTAATAATAGTCTAAACAATTACTACTTTTGGCTGCATTCGTTTAAGGAACTCTTCTATAACCGTGCTCTAAAATGTAGCCCTAATTCAACTCTAAAGGAAAGAGCACAGAATTTTTTTTCTTGCACCTAACTTAGAGTCTAAATCAGAAAGTACCTAACAATGGGCTGTGTCTGCAGCTCTTATGCACCATCTCACAGAGAAAGACATTTATCACCAAGTGAAACTTCTCTGTAAATGCCTTTTGACTTGCACAGCCATTATCTTTGGCACAGATTGTTAAATTACATTTCTTATAGCAATTTTTATTATAAGGGAAAAAATGTAACTTCCAATATTTAAGCAGTATTGATGAAAATAAATAAATACATATTTTCAGTGGCTGAAATGGGTTGGAATATGCTAATATGCCATATGACATACCTGAGAGATGCACCTGCATTTCCCAGACTACTGGAATACTGGGATCTTTTTTCCCTTATATTACTGTTTCTATGTTTGACATCATATAAACCCAATATCATCTTTTGATTAACACACATTTCACAATAGTGCCTGAAAAACCAAGTTTCTTAGCTTTTGATCTCATTTTACATGAAAACATCCTCAGTAACATTACTGATCCAAAGATCAGCTTAAAGGATCTAAATGCCTGTCACTCATTCTGATGGACGCAACACATTTTCAGTAAGCAACTGCATCCTCTAAACCATCATCTAAACCATTGCGTATACTCACAGAATCCATAAACATTTGAAAAATCTTTATTTCCTATTCTGTGTACAATAATTCCTGTACTTCTGTCTTTCACAGTTAAACAGAAATTCCTAATGAGTCTGAAATACAGCCCAGAGTAAACAATATTAAGTTCCACAACCTTCCCACTCTTAAAAATTGGTAAATGAAAAAATCAAATCTCTGAGGTCAATGAAATGACATCATTCTTCCTTACCTCTCCTGGCTGCAAACTTGTATGCACCCAGATTTTTGTTTTCATAGCTTTCTGAAACAATTTTCTTTTTCCAAACGTATTTCAACACACAGTCCCATGTGCCTACTATCCTTTCCCCTTCTGATACTTGTTTCAGCAGATGGTGCAAATGAACTGGCATATACAGTATTTGCTTAATCCTAGGATCCTCTGAATTGCTGTTCTGAGACTAATACAACTAGTTTATTATTGTGAGTTGTCTGCAGTATGTCCTTCTTGGATATGTTATTTGATCTTCCTCCACAATGGGTTCACTTTGGGAGCCGATGATGAAGAATTTTACAGCTTTGAGAACCAGCTCTGCTGAAAGGTGGAAATTCTTGCTAAGAAATTTCCTGAAGTCTAAGAGGTGGCCAAGTACAAAGTACAGGCAAAGCCAGGGATTTCCAAACATTAAAAATATTTTGAGTTTGAATGGGGAAAATATGAGAGACTTATGGCATGAGTCAACTGATCGAGACATGAGGATCAATTGCTCTGCAGGCACAATATGCTCTTTAATGGCCCTTGTTTTTAAGCTTATTCTTAGTACCGTAGACAACAAAAGAACTCTAGCCTTGGCTTCTGGAAGAAATATGGTATTTGCACCATGGAGTATGCAAACATTTACAGAATGGAGAACATGAGAAATGCTGGCAGTGTTTTTAATATTCCCTAGGTATGCCCTTGTTTCCCCAACCTGACTAAGTGGAGAAATGAGTTGAACTCTTGTTGAGAAGACTGCAAGCATTTGTCCCCAGCCGTATAACCTATGACTGAATGGCTCATCAAATACTGAATAAACTGCTACTTAGGAACATCTGGTTTCAAAGACACTAAAACATTCTGACTGTCTCCTCTCCCTTCCCTCCCTCCAGAAAGCAAGTCTAGAAGAAATCATGTGGAAGCTCCATGAAAGGTCAAAATCCAAAGGATGTCATACTATAAGACTGCTCTCTCCTAGGTGACAGTGTCAGCACTGTGCTGATCCCTGCGCTGCATAAGCTCAGCTGTTCGTGTGGTGGTACAACAAAATAACCAAAGGAATTGGCCTGTCTGAAAAAATTATAGGCAGTATGTGGGCAGAAATGTGGCTGAAACTGGTGATGTGGGACAAATGCTGCTTAAGACACTGATACAGACTGTCAGACCATGTGCTGGCTTCTGAAAAGGATTGGAGCTTTTCTCTGAGCCAGAACTGCGTTGGCTTGTTAAAGACACGCTATCTTTAGCTGCACTTAGAGCTGATCATCTCAGCTCCCCCTGAATGGTCACTCTAGAGCAGAGACTGGCTGCCTGATAGTTGTGTGGAGGCTTGTGGCTCTCAGGTCCAGACTCAGAGGAGCTCTTGGGGACCACCCAGTCTCCAGAAGCACACTGTGGCTGGACTGCATGGGGATTAATAACTAAGTTGATATAACAGCTGGGGACCAAATCTGCTTGGCTGAAAGCCAGAATAGATGACAACAGAGAAAAATAAATTTCTTTCTATACTACACTTAGATTTCTTTTCCTCTGTGTATGATTCTCCTAGTTTTCCCAGTAGCCAAGTACGGTGAAGAGGAAGAGGTGGTTTAGAAGAAGCAGTTTCCTGATGGAATTCCTAAGAATGATCATTTATCTGATAAGCAGAGCTGAAGCAATTTTTCTTCCTAATGGGATAGAAGCTGTCCCCTGATTCTGGCAGAACAGCAGCACTGGGGATTCGCCTTCCTTCAGGGTTTGCTATTAAAGCAAACGTACATGTAAAGTATCAAGGAGTGGCTCTGTGGATGTAGTTTGCTTTTTTTTTTATTTTCCGTTTTCTTTTTTATACTGTATTTTTAAACAAATCTTTGCTTCAAAGCACTTCCTAGGAGTTTAGAGAACGCTTTCTCCCAGGTTACCGAGCAAACAACAACAGAAAAACATCAGCAGTGGCAAAACTTTCAGCTTCATGAAAGCATGGATGTTCAGCCATTTAGGATTCAAGAGATTGTGTCAAGTATTCCCTGAGCCTTGGTACTCAAAAACCTCACATTCTGTGTGACCTGGAATTTAACATACCTCTATTCCAATGCCAAGATGGGAAGAGGCTATCCCTGCATACAAACAAGGTTAAATTCCAGGCTTCACTGTTTATAGTGAATGTTTGCAAGCCTCAAGTCCCCTTGCACTTATTTGTTTAGTGCTGGAAACACAAACAAAGACAGGTTGGTCATGGGAGGAGCAGAGGCATAACTGAGCTCATTCCCAGTCCCAGGTCTTCACTGCAAGCACATCACTGCAGCCTCTTTGTTCTGGAAGGACCACACTCTTATGCCAATACTGCTAACACTATTGAACAACCTGGTTTGCAACATCCTCTAAACATTTGTTAGAAGGAAGCCCATTCCTGCTTCATGTCAGCATATCCCATCTTGTTGCTGTCTTCTTGCCAAAATGTCATGTTGTAGGGGGATTCCTGGAACTCTTCCTTATGCAGAAAAGGCAGCTGGAGGGGAGATCAAGCAACGCTCTGCTGCTCAGAGAAGAAAAGCTATGTATGTATGAAACACTGCTACAGTTTCCAGATAACTGAATCACTTAGCAGTCTAAGAATGAAAAGTATTGCCATTTTTTTTGTTTCTTGTTATTGACTATAAAATAGCCCCAGGTCACCAACAGGCAAAATGAAAGCTCAAAATGCCAACTTTGAAACAAAAGTTATAATTGTATCAAATCAACAATAACTCATTTCCATGGTGTTCCACCTGCCCTCATTAGGTTATACAGAACAAATGTCAGAGAGATAACATTCAGGAAAAAGGTGTTCTTCTGATAAGGACAATAGCTTTGTAGAAGTTCCTCTGGGAGGAAATAAATAGTCTTCCTTCCCTCCTTTTAAAAACAAACCATCTGATCTTTTACTAGATTTGTGCAAAGTTTCACACAACTGCTGTTACCCTTCATTTGTATCTCTGTAAAATAACGTCATAAGGTCCCAAGATTACTATCTCACAGTGATGCCCAGATAAGACTCGAAGCTTGCATGCACAAATATCCTTTTCCTAGTTGCTAGCACCGCAAACTCCTGCTTGAAGTTTGAAAGTCAAGCTGTGTTCTGTGTCTGATACATCACCACAATAAAACATTGCGCTTAACAATTCTGTAGCACAGTACTACTTTCTCCTCAGAAAGGAGGAAATCTGCTAAACTTCACAAGCTGAACGACTTTGCTGAACTAACAAAAGAAATCAGAATAAATTCTTACTTTATTCAGATATGCATGTAAAAACCAGAGGAACTCAAGTTGGCATTTTTTCAGATTTTAGATTGGTTTTGTAGATCCAGATATGTTTCCAAGAGTTGGGGTTTTCCGTAGCACTTGGGCACAGCCCTCCTATCTTGGAACATGTGTAATGCACCAGTTGGGTGCTTTGAAGCTTGGCCACTACATGCCTGTCTCCAGCCAAGGCTGCTGGTCCCCTCCAGAGGGACAAGCAAAGATATTTCTCTCACTAATAGCAGAGTATATGGGATGGGAATAAAAATAGACTGCCATTTCTAGAGCTAATGTTATTATAGCTGAGATCTCAGCTCGCAGGAGAACAGTAGCATTTTCCTACACAGAGAAATAACAAACACACACATCATGTGTTTTTCTTAATACAGAAGTCAGGAATGAAACAATGGTAAAGATACGAGGCAAAAAATTAGGAGAGATGGTCTTCAAGCTCATACTTGGTCTGTAACCTTGGTCATACCACTGAACGAAACAGGACAGAAGGATGGAAGGACAGAAGGAAGGAAGATCCAAAAGCACTTTTAAGCCTTCAACTCCAAGAATATGATCCATAAAGTCCTTCTGAGGCACCTGCATTTCACCTGCTGCAGATGAGGTGAACCTAGCATGTACTCATACATGTCCAAAATTCACAGAATAGGCACCCTCTGTGCTTAAACTCCTTTAAGCTGCATCAATGCTAATAAACTAAATGTGCCAGCACTGGGGAATGCCCCATATTCATGATGTTAAGCCTCATGCAACAAGAGACACTACCTACAAAGGCACTCCAGTGATGGGCTTTATGTCACACTAACTCCTGAGCTGTTCCCCTGCATTATTTGAGAGTCAGCATGGGTAAAAAGCAGGACAAGGACGGCTCTAAGGGAGAACAGGCACTGCATTCAGGGGCCTAATAATATTCCTGGATGTTGTTTAATAGATGAGGACGGACGTAACCTGGGGGTCTTGAATAAACAAATGGAATCTTAAGTCTGCCTAACAGATTTGGATGGCTTAAGTACAAAGAAATACTAGCTGAGCACAGAAAAGAGCAGCTACTGATACTTTTACTCCAACATGACACTCAATGGCTCTTCAATAATAAAAAAAAGAGATCCTGAGAGTCAAAACTGGAAAAGAAATCCTTATTCTTAGTCAGAGATGCTCCCTTATCAGCTGATACAGTCTGCCTCCTCTTCATACCCTTTTCTGGCTCCAACACATTGTTTGCCTTCAAAGGGCTATTTTTTGAACCTGGACGTGGCGCCTCAGCACATGAGAATCTGAACTTCCTCAGGCTAAGGAGGACATCAAAGATTTCTGGGCAAGGGTTTTGTATGCTCGATGAAGCCAGCACACTGGTCACTGCCAACACTGCTGCAAAAATAAACAAAAGAGCAGCTGCCTGATTCATAGAACTGTAGAATAGTTTAGTTTGCAAGAGACCTTCAAGAACATCAAATCCATCAACATGAGAATGAGGTTTAATGGTGTTTTATATCTACTACTGGTACCCACTGTGTTTAAATCTTCATCTAGATGTCTTTCTCTTGCTTATACCACCATTATTAAATCATGATCAAGTTAGCAAATGTTTAAAGCATGTTCCTTAAACAAAACAGAACAAAACATTTGAACCAAGATGGCACAGATGCCTGTGGCATCCCAAGTCACGAACTCCAGCTGAAGCCTGAAAGTTTTAACTGAAGGCTGCAGTGAATACCCTCATTCTGATTAGTTCTATGTGCTTCTGAGGATCTTACAGCTCCCCACATGTGCAATAGAGATGATAGCTCTTATAACAGTATTGATAGAACAAAAAATAAAATTATTTTAAAAGATCAGATACTGACAATGAGAGTGCATGCAGACCTACATTTTCTGAGGCTACAGAAAATATGAGCAGGCATGACACAATTTATAATACAAAATGGCCTTACAATCCTAAAACTTTTAGGTATGTTTTCAATGATGTCATGAATATATATTTTAGTAAATGTATGTGGATGAACTTTTTTCCTCTCTACATTATTATTTCTGTTTTATAATAGCTGCAACAGCCTACAGGCAATGCATGTTCTTGTACTTGGGTGGCTGAAGTCATCTCGTTTTTCTGATGATTCATTCAAGGTGTTTAACACTGATAACCAACCACACATGCACTCCCTGGACTTTCCCACTGCTTCAGTAACACACTGTCTAAACTGGACAACTTATAGCTGTGGATTTTGTTGTGTTGTTGTTCATTTGTTTTCTAACTAAAACTGGGGAAAACACTAAATTTTCTATTCATGCAAAAATACCTATGTGATAAGTAAAAAGCAGTGAAGTCATCAGAGATTAATTCTGGTTTTTTGTTTTTTTTTTTTTATTTTTTGAGTGCCAACTGAGAGATCAAATTGTTCATCACCAAAGACATTTTCTTCACAACTATGACTTCTAAGATATTCTATAGATCCAAGAAGCCTTATTTATTAACACAGATTGCTGAGTGTTATTAAATGCACGTTTCTTACAGCCACTGCAGATATGAATAAAGTAGCTAATGAGAAGAAAAACTGCCTGTATTGCCTTATTCCCAAGGCTAGATTGTGATGACAAATGGTGTTTTCACCTTTGTATACATCACTTTCCATGATTACACAAAGTGACAAATAGCTTTTTGGTGTGTATCCATATGAAGCTTTAAGAACTTGGTTCCAACCTTAGAAGAAAGAAGTTGAGCAAAGACAAAATGTATTAATTGCTTTAGGAAAGTATATGTTTACATGTCTAAAAGAAAGGGGTTTAAGGAAAGTTTTATGCAGGTCACCTTTTAAAAGCTTTGTCAAAGCAAGCTCTAAGAATATTAAATGCATGTACTTTTCTTCTAAGTCTTTTCTTTCCCTGTTTTGGCCTGATTTTCCCTAAAATCAACAATGATACTGTAGTTGATATCCTCTGAAGATCTTTCTCATCTAATTCTTGTCCAGAAAGAAGCTATGAAAGAACAAAACTTTGAACAATGAAATCAAACACTGTAAGTTAAAAAATGTAAGATCCCTTTAGGCTTGTTTGAGAATATAAATTAGGGTTAAAAGGTGGTGTGACACATCCATCTCAAGAAGTACTAAGCAGCCACAACATCCATTTAAATGGAAGAGCTATCAAGGACCAGTAACTGCCTTCATGGCAGGTGAAAAAAAGGCTGCTTTCTTCTTTAATTTCACTTAAAGGAAATAGAAAGAAAAGAGCCTAAAGTATCACTCCAAACCAATCAGTGTTAAAAAAGTATTTTGTTTTATATTTTGACCCTTCCTATGATCTCTCTGGTTTTCCATCCTCTTGAAGGAAATGGTCATTAAAAGTATTTGGTGCAAGAAATGTGGGAGGAGAGCATAAGCAGAGAATTGAAAGCATCTTCATAGACAGCATACTTCTGCCTGCTCCGGGGGCCACAGTTCACTGGCACACGCGGGTAGGCTTTGTTTCTGCTACTTTTCCTCTTGCTTCGTGTTTCTAGTCTCTGCTGCACTAGTCAGTTAAAAAATGAAAAACTGAAAAGCTCGTGAGGCTTTTGTGTTTTGTGGTTGTTTCAGTGGTCTAAAAGAGAGGCAGCCTTTTCCCTCTAGGTTTGGACTCAGAGGAGCCTTGAGCAGTGCACTGCTTCTTGCCATAATCTCAGCAGATTTGGGCTGACCTGCAGCAGCTTGGAGCAAGCCTTGGAGGTTAGACAAGGGCAGCATCCATAAGTCCTTTGCTGCTGTGAAGTCCACAAAAGTATTGTGTGGCTGTGTCACTGGAAGTAGGGATTTTCCTTACTATCTATTGCAGCAACAGGAAGCTTATTCTGGGCTGCAAAGTGGTCCACAGTAGGAATCAAAATATTAACGTAAGATTATAGGAACCAAGGTACCCTGATACTGACCCAGGAAGAATTTGAAGCAGCTGACAAATAAAAAGACCAGATGGTCTTCAGGATACATTTAGCCATCAAGAAGGTACACAGAAGAAACAATAAGTGGTATGAATATGATTTTGGTGATAATATTGACTCTAAGAATATATATTTTTGTTCTGAGTAATTTTTTGTTCTCCTTATAATATTAGCTATAATAATGAGCTAGCTGTATTTCATGTTTCATGTATTTCATGTTTCTTATTGTAATTATTTTCATAAAATTAATTCATTTTTAAAATTACATTCTTCAAAGTCATAGCAATAGAATATAAGATATTCTCTCCCTTGTATGTCTGAACATTTCACCTCACACACTAGAAAAGAAAAACAGGAAGGCACCCACGGATACACTGGAATACCACCAGGATATGGAGAGTTATAAAGGAAAGATACTTGCTATTAAAATAGACTATAATATTTTACAGCACACCGTAGCTCTAACACATCTTGTCAAAAGCTAAAAAAAGGAAAGCTCTGCTGTGGCAGATCGAAAGTTTACCTCCTTTATTTGCATATCACAATCAGAAGATTATTCCATTTTATAATTTCATTAGTTTGCATGGGAAGTCTCTAGACCTTCACCTTCCTCTGGATCTGGGATCTATTACACACTCTGGAAGACAGAGTAACCGCACCTGTATTGAGGCTGGTGCCACGAAGCATGAGACTAGATCTGCTCCACAGAGTGCAGTGATCTCTGCTTAATTGCAACACCATTTTCTTTAGATAGTGCTTGTGTTTTCCTTGGAGCTTTTGCTCCAGACCTGGCAGGGTCAAATCCTGCTTTATAAATGAGATGCTATGCAATCAGGCTAGGGAATATGCCGCGGGCTTTTTTTGTGTGTGCTTCATACTCACTTTATGTAAAATCATCTTATCTTGCGTAGAAATGGTGCATAGCCTTTTAATTAAACTAGCTCTAAGTTTTGCCTGAATGATTAATAAAATGAGAAAACTCCCTCTCTTGCTATGAAAGCACTATTCTTTTGTCTTGCTTCATTCTTTTATATTCCTAAACCTTTTCTTCAAGTCAGATCCCTAAGTTGATATTTGTTCCTTGGGGCCCACCTAAGAACTATAATCTGCGGCTAAATCAAGTTAATTTTCTTTTGTCACAAAACTCCAAAACAAAACAACAACAAAAACGCAATAAAAATAACCATTTGTTGTTGTTGTTCATGCAGCATGGCATTTTCATGGCTAAAATTGCCCAAGGGAATGGAGAAATTAATTTTGATAAATTGGATTTTATGGGTATAAAAGACCTCTGAATAAATGAAAAACTATGAGATGACATTTGGATCAAAGGACAGATACCCATTGACTTCAATGGATGCTAAGACTGGTTCTTTGATTAACAAACTGCTTTATTATGAAGCAGTGGTGAGGTAGAAACACTGACGGGAAAAAGGTAACAATGCAGAGAATTAAAGAAGCCATTTGGGACAGGGAGAAATATTTAGTATAGCACCATTTTCTAGCTGTGCAGAACACAATGCTAGAAGTGAAGCAAAACAGATGGAAACCAATTTTGCTTACACTGCTCACAAGCCTCATGTAAGCAGCAGCACAGACCTGGTGGTTCAGTACTTCTGCTCAGCACTGCCTGTAGATTACATCCTACGGGTCTAATGTAGTTGAGGTAATTGCAAAATCATGGGCTCCTGTTTATTAATTAGGTATCCCTGCTGATATATCCATTAATACGAACAGAAGGTATGCTTACAAATCAAAGGCAATGCACAGACTTGCACACTTATGACCACCAGATAAACACTAATATTCATGTACGTGTACATACAGTATTGAAACAGTTTACCAAAATTTTCTAAAAGGTGAGCACAAACAGAAAGTATTTTCAATCAGTGCAATTAATTAGTAAATTACAGTATGATTCCTATGGTAAAACTGCATTCCAGTTATATCTATACACACACATACACACACAACCCTTCAGTGGCGACAAACTTGCAGATGAGGTCTAACTTCCAGACAGAAGCCAGATGATACAAATCTCTGTTCCCTGCCCTGCATGAGTAGCACTACTGAGGATGATCATCACTTGGGTGGAAGGGCTGGATGAGTTTCTCCATCAGGTCAGTCTCCTGACCCAACCAACTCTGCAGCTCTGAGCATCTGCAAAGTGCACAGGAAGGGACTGGAAGAAAAATTTAGCATTGTGTAAGTCAATCTGTAAAAATCACAGAAATGCTGGACTACTGTTCTCTTTTGTTGTGCTTGTATTATACTTCTTAGAGTCAGTTGTTGCTTTTTTAGTGTTTCTGTTATGAATAAAAATATGGTGAGTTTATAGAAAAAAAGAGGGGTGATATGGACAGACTCCGAATGACAGACTCAGAATGTTGGGAGGCATCATCTGTACAAAGATCAGGGTATCACACAGAAAAGATAAGAGCCTTATAGGAGCATCCTAGAAATAGGATCAAATTCAAGAGCCCAAAGCAAACCTCCACGTAAACATGGAAAAGTCAAATTTGACCTTGAGGTATGTCAAAAGGAACAGGTAATGTGTCATACCATTTTACCTATGGAGAAATTCTAAGGGGAAGGGGAAGTAACAAGCTTACCAGTAAGGTTAACTACCTGGAGAAAATTACTGAAAAGATCATGTAACATGGTTGCTTGTGATATCAGAATACACAGACTTGTAAAATAAACCTTTTGAAAATTAAAAACATGGGGGAGACATTGGATTCGCTTTCCAAATAGAGAGCAGACAATAGTGCTGCCATAAGTTTTCTGAAAACAATATTTCAGACCCTAAGACAACCGCTTCCAAGAACAAAGATTTGAACCCCAGGCTTTGCATTAAAGCCTATTTTTTGACCTCTGCAACCACTCACCCCTTCCTGCATAACAATTTGCACTGAACACCCATGGATGTTCAATATTCAACAACTAATTAAAATTTTTTGCTGTTTTCATTGCTTTGAACAAGAAGCTGGTTTTGGTGTTTTCAGGTCTTCATACAAATCATACCTCTGCAGCTCTCATTCCTAAACTTAATTAATAGTTATTATTATTTATGACTGCACTGCATATTAGTCCAGGCTTTAATTTGGTCTTCTAAAAACAGAGCCTGCAGCTGTGTTCTTAGACTTTTTTCCCCTCATCTTTTTTCCTTTCTGAAATAACATTATTAGTTCAAATCTTGTGGCTTGTTTTTATATGGCTGATGATTTGTCTTTTTCTCTCCCTTTTACCCTTCTAACATTTTATTTTTAAAATGCTCCAACCTAACTTCATTCTGATTTCTCACTCATGGATGCTTCGAGGACTCACATGGCTGGCTATCATCCTTCCATTCTCATTACTGCAGAGCTTAATTTAATTTCAAAGGTCATATGGTCTATATATCCAGTGGGCATGGTAGCTAGCTTGTGTTCATACACAATACATCTTTCTGAACTGAAGCTCATGATCCTGTTAGTGCCCTTTGTGTGAAGATTGGCCATTACCATCTCCAGAATATGGGTAAAATTTGCTGTTTCTGCTTAAGTCCCAGTATCTTCTCTAATCACTTATGCTCTGCTTCCATTCCCTGTTTTTGCATCCAAAATTTCTGCTATCCACAGACACTAAAATCTGTTTCTGAGCCAGAGGAAGCTGAGTTAGTCACAACTGCACTGATCATTGCTCTCTGGTCCAAAGTCTGCCTTAAAATTGTAATCTGATCTTTTTAAAAGCTATTGGATTTGCTACATCTTATTTTGCTTTTGATGAGTCACAACTCTCTCATTTGTAAAACACTTCATTTGTTTCAATAAAATGCTTAGGGATCAACAGATGAAAGGCACAACACTACTACTGTCACCAATATTAGTACTACTTTATCACTCATGCCCTAACTCTGCAACTTATGATTCCATCTTCCCTTCATAATATTTCCAAGTTGGTGCCCCATTCTCCACTTTCCTGTATCTCTGCCATCCTTGCTGCCTCATCCCATTCACTCCATCCTGGTCACTTGTTTTCTAAAACAATCTGCTCTATCACTTTTCTCTGTTCTCTTCTACTTAGACACAATAATTTGTTTTATAAATACTCTGTGATGTCATGTCTTTATTAAAAAAAAAGCTGACATTTGATTGTATGTGCTACTGCAAAGAACACATTTCTTCTCATTTTTTATTCTGAAAGTAACATATAACATTGTCTTAAAAGTATTAAATAAAAATACGAAATAGAGGGAAAGAAACCACTGTGATCATTACTGAAATAAACACAAGAAATTACATTACCAGAGAGCCTTGGCAGAATCTGCTAATTATAGTTGGCACAGTCAGAGAAATCTGAATCCTTCTGTGAGACCCTCTGATTTTGACCATGTTTTCCCAGCGAGATCTGCCCCAAGCTTAGCTGTCTCATATTGAAAAAATTCTACCATTTGTAGGAGTGAAGTCTACACAGTGTTGTGTCTCTGGTTCTGAGGAGTCTTTAAAATTTTGATAGCTTTCATTAGGAATATCCCCAGAATGATTAAATGATCCCAAACCTGTCCTTTGAGTGCTTGTGAATCCTTAACAGAACTTGTTACTCCTATCCATTAGCGTACAGCATCTCGCTATGTGCTCAGACATCCTGCTTCTCTGACACCTCACAATGTGCACAGAACAAAGTCAGTGCAGTTGCTATGTGCAGAGCTTCGTGCTTATCTGCTGAAGCCATCAAAATGTGGCAGAAGAACGAAGTGGGAAGCAACAGAAGAAGAAAGGATGAGCTTAGATTTTAGAGTAACCAAATGCTGCTCTAACAAAATTCCCCTGACACCCAGCTCTACTGTGGTACTAAGTCATGGGAAAAGCACTCTTATCAGCGTGTTCCCAGAAACACTCATCTGTTCCCCTTTCAACTACAGAGCTAGCATGTGACAGCAGACTGATCAATGCCAACAGTTTTGTTACAGCAAGTGTCTTGCAAAGTCAGGCCCTTGCTCTTTCTGAATGGCTACCTCTGGTTAGCTGATCCCAAGTGACCTCAACATCATATGTGCAAGCAGGGGTGACAGTGCTCTTCCACGTGTAGGTGCTACACAGCCATTAACATCTGCAGAGGAGATGCTACAATGACACTGCAAAAAAGTCCATAAGGAATCCTTTCAGTTCTTAAAGGGGGCTTATTAAAAAAAAAATAAATAAAAAATGTGGTTTTAAATTAAAAGAGGAGATGTATATTAGATGGTAGAAGGAAGTTCTCAGGAAGAGGTGAGGTACTGGCATAGGCTGCCCAGAGAAGCTGTGGGTGCCCCATCTCTGCAGCTGTTCAAGGCCAGGTTGGATGCCTTGGGCAGCCTGAGCTGGTGGGTTGCAACCCTGCCCATGGCAGGGGGATGGAACTTAGATGAGCTTTAAGGTTCTTTCTAACCTAAACCATTCTATGATTCTATGAAATGAGTAGCACTGGAGTGCCTGGTAAAGAGTGGGTGCTAGCATTCCTGTGCTCTGCCTGAGCCAGGGGCTCTAAGGAAATCACCACGTGTGACATTGTAGTCAAAAGATGGCAACATCACGTTACTCACACAGGGAAATGGCTTAGTGCTGCATGGATGACTATAAATATAGCATTTCTTTACCCAGAGCACCTGACTTTGCATCCTTAACAATGCTTGCACATAATCTTTCTCCTTCTTCACTGAAAATACACAAACTCCTGTTAAGTATTGACCAGATATCTGCCACAAACACATTAGGAGGAAACTAGCACTCAAATGATCTGGATTCATTTCCTTTCCATGCATGAAACCATGTTTAGAAAAACAAATTTCCCAGTGCATTAAAACTGCTGCATGTATGTCTATTTTGGACATGCAAACAAAAATTTTGCATGCGCATTGGATATAGTTACAAATGGATTGACTGCGATGTGAGTGTTGCCTTCAGAAAATTGTGTCCCATTAAATAATTCATGTTATCCTCCTAGCAGAAGAAATCTGCGCGTCTAGTGAGAAGCTGAATTAGTGAAAAGGAGGATTCAGAAAATATTGTTCTATGTTGCAATGGTAATGCTTCATTACTGCTTGTACAGAAAACAAACTGGATAATTTGTAGCTCTGATAAGCCCTGGTGAATGCACCGTATGGGATTAAGGGGAAGTGCTGCACCAGCTCTACCTTTGGAGAGGACAGAAGCAGGCTGGGCTCCACTAACTCAAACAAAGCAGTTGCTGGAGCAGACCCACGGTGTGGGGAGGGTGCTGGATCTACACCCTGGGAACAGCTCTAAGAAATCACTCAAACTTACCCAATACAAGAAAGGAGAAACAAATTTTGGAAACCTGCTGGGCAAGAGACAGCTGTATGTCAAGACTCAGGCCAGGCAGTCCTGCCTAATTGGCATTAGGGGCCGGCATTTCTATCATGTGAGAAATTTTGAGAGAATAAATCATTTTATAGAAGGCAGCATGAATTCTCTGAGCTCCAAACTGAATAGTGCTGCTGGCATATATCTGCTATTTAGAGTACATTCAAACACATTACACGCTGAAGAACAAAATAGCAGAGCAGCAAGAAAACTACGCAGACAAAAAATAAGAAGGTAATGTGTGTGGACTAATTCATCGTAGCTTGGTGAAAACTGGTCTTCTGCACGTTATCTCCATCTTTCAACTCTGTACAGGATCCCTGTTTGTTCCCGAAGTTGTACTGACTGAGACTAGGATATAGGTCTTGGTCTTATTATCTGATGGTTTGTAATATCTTGTAATACTTGATGACTCGATGAAAAATTACCTTTTAAAAAGCTTGATATTAATTTAAATCCTACAAGGTTTTGCTCATTATTTCTGAGACAGCCTGTTCAGCTCCTATTCAGCAGTTACAGCAAAGTCGGCTGACCCCATTGATGAGGTAATCAATTATGCTGGAACAAAACAAACTAGTAACTGAAAGGGAAGGAAACCTATGGTTTTTCACAGTGCCAGAGAAAGCAGAGAGAAAAAGCATTTGGCAAACGACATAGGACAAAATAATTCATTTCCAGGTTCTGGAATACATTCCAGAAAAAATACTTAAAGTTTGCATTAAATATGATTAAAAAAAAAATAATCAATGTTCTTCTGTGTGGAACACCTTTATTCTGAATAGATGAAGACAAAACAGGGCACACATCCAAAGCTGTGGCTCCACAGGCATGTGGCACTCTGGAATGGAGGTTAACATGCCAGCAACTGCAATTATTCCAAATAGCAATGATTTAGCATTCTGTGATGTCGAGAGTGCAAAAAATACAGGCTATGCCTTTATATCACAACCATCTGAAATCCAAGTTTAAATTCTGCCTTTAAAGCGACTGCAGCGCGGCTTGCTGCTGTGTGCACGTTGGAGAATAAAAATGATTAATTCTGCCCATCAGTGAAGTTTTTGCTTATGAGTATTGCAAGCCTTTGCTGTGTGCAGCAGAAAAAAAAAAAAAGGGAAATCATTTTTATGCTTAGTGTGAAATCCTTATTCAGAAACATGTAACAGTGCTAATTACTAAATACTGGGAAGACTGGATAAAATATCCTTTAATGCTGGCTTAAATAAAGGAGAAAACACCTTAAACCTCAGCACATTTACCAGATACTTCTAGCTCACAATTTTACAATCCTGAATTGAGAAAGGATTTTCATTTTAAAATTAACAGAAGAAACTGATTGGAAAAGAAGTAAATCAAATGGAAATATTTCATCTAATATGAGCTCGAGCTGAACATCTGAAAAAAAAAAAAAAATAGCAGAATGATCAATTCCTCCCTGCAAGAGAGGTACAAAGACTGCTTGTAAAAAAGAAAAAAAAAACCCTTTTGGAATCACCACAGCAGGAGCCAGAGGAAGCTTTGCACCCAGAGACCTAATGTTGTCTGTTAAGCTAACTAAACTAGTAAGGAAGGAGAAAAAAAGTAAGATTTCATCTTTTCATCCCCTTTCACTTCAGTGCTCATCTCCTCAGCGCTTAGCTTGATCCCAGTTTTCTTTTCCTGAGGATTTTTTTCCTCCCTCCCCCACTTTCTTCCTTTCCATTTTTTTGATGCTGATGGGAGCAGTGTGGGTGTGCGGCGTGGCTGCATCCTAGTGGGGCCCCTGCCTTTCTCGTGCACATCAACATGAGCAGCAGTTGCAGAACATGCCACAAAGAACTGGGAAGGGACTGGGGACAGGGATATGCTGCAAATTTGGCCTGGCCCTCTGAGCCCTGTAGAGAGCATGTGCTGAACCAGCCCAAGCGCTCACAGTTGTGTCCAGCCACGCTAAGGGAATCAAAGATCTCAAAAGTCAGGCAATGTCTTGTGGCTTGGGAAAACTCTGAAAGAAAACATGGAAACAGTCTACTGAAGACAGCTGCCTGCTGCTGTTTGCCATAATGCAAAATGTGGTGTGACTTAGGAGGGAGCCCTGGTGGCCATTTCTGGAGGACAGCTCCAGTACACCAAGCTGTGAGATCATAGAATCACAGAATGGCTTGGGTTGGAAAGAACCTTAAACATCATCTAATTGTGTCATGGGCAGGGTTCCCACCCACCAGCTCAGGCTGCCCAGGGCCTCACCGCCCTCTGAGTGGAAAATTTCTTCCTACCATCTAATCTAAATCTCCTCTCTTTTAATTTAAAACCGCTCCCCTTTGCCCTGTCTCTATCGGCACGTGCAAATAGCCAACTCTTCAAATCCATAGCTCTCCAAGTTAGAGATAAGAGATGTTGGAGAGAATGCAATATACACAACATAGACGTACTGTCCTCGACTTTACAGGGGAAATTCTAATGCAGCGCCTTATTCCTCTGAGGTTTTATGACAAATTCTTCTTTCAGTTACAGCCAATCTGCCCTGTGTAACTCAGACTATAATTTGAACAGTTACTTCTAAGCCAGCACCTTATAAACTACCAGCTACCAACAAAGGCTTATTATCCCGGAAGAGCAAGGAAAACTACAGCCTGTCTATAAGCCATAGGCATATAGTGAGAGAAATCTCACCATGTCTCCATCCTGACATGTTTCCTCCTTGGAGTCCAAAACACTCTGGGATAGGACTTCATCATAGGAAATATTTTACAAGGATCACAGCCCTGAAAAAAGCACAGCTAAAACACTACAATATACAAGCTCTCAGCTCTACCTTCAGCTAAAAAAAAACCCTGCATTTTCCAGTGTGCTCTTGTCATCTTCAAGAAGCATCTTGAATTATTACACAATTAGAAGGAATAAAACCAGATTTCTTGGGCAAGTTAGCTTGTTGTATTATTGAGTTATCTGCCCTATTTTATTAATGGCATATTTAGGAATAAGAAAAATCTTAATTTTAACCTTGAAAAATGAACTCTACGAACCCATATTTCAGTGTATGCATTGTAAGCCCACACCAGGGAATACTCTGAAAAATAAAAATAAACTTACAAACTTTGAATGCACTTCAAGGGTCAAAAAGCAATGGGAACAAATGCATTATTTAATCATAAAAAAATACACTCAATTCAATGCAAGGCTGAGGAGGGAGCTCAGACTCCCAGAAGCACGTGAAGCAAGAACTAGTTTGAGGAACTGCTGCAGCCAGCACTGGAGCTGAGTGTTTGCTCAGAGGTGGAGAGGTGGAGAAGACAGGCAGTTGTTAATGAGAACAAGCTGCCATTTTCTCAGGAACAGTGAAACAGTTTTGCTTGAAAAAAATCAATCCTTATATCAAAAATGAGAAGTAATACCATCAAAAATATAGCATTGAGCACACATTCCCTCAATTCCATGACAAATTTCTTATCCTTTTTAATGCTGCATTATTAGCAACTACATCTTTATTGCAGTCTCCTGCACTCCTGCTAAGAGTTAGGTCCATCTCTTACCTGTCTGACACAGGCTCTGCTCTCATTACGTTGACTCAATGCTAACAGTAACTTTTAAAAAATGCTCACAATAAATGTTGGCTATGGTATGCTTACCCTGAGGTAGTTGAGGGTGAAGTTTGTCAGACCCATTCGAGTGATGTTTTTGGACAGCTGCTCCAGCACCTGAGGGTCTTGTGCCTAAACAACAGAGAGAAAAAGAATTTTCACTTTGCTTTTTCATCTATTTGCTTTTCTTTATCCTCTTGGTGGAATGTGGGGAAGGTTCTTTGAAGAGAGATGTCATTCCTATTGATAATGAATTTATGCCATAAGCTACAGAGCTCTGTTTGCACAGGAAAATGCAAAACCTTAAAGAATTGAACCAGAATGAGGAACTGTATTCCAATACTTCCTTCTGTCCATAACCATTCAAGTAATATACCTTGGAGGTCTGGTCATGCATAGGGCACAGACAAGCAGAGCACCCCACCCACCCACTCCACAAAGAGCTTCCTGTAAGAACTTCAGTCTTTCATGTGTTGGCTGGAAAGCAAGGAAAGTAAGCAGATAAAGGGAGAAGTAAAGAAGGTATTGCTTTCTCTTTGTGTATGAGAAATTGAAGCAGAGAACTCATCAAAGCACTTTCTAACAGACCTAATCATGTGAGAGGCACTAAGCACAGGCTGGAGAACCTTTCTGGTTTAGGTAATTTTACCTCAGATGAAACTGGAAAAGCACGAGCACAGTCCTTCTATGACCCAAGCCAGGAGCTTTACCTGTGAGACCAGCCTCTGCTTTAGAATGAGATCGATCTCATTACTACAATACCTGCTGGTTGTTAGCTAGTTTGAATTGCAACCTCCCTAAATATAAAATTGTGCCCACAGCCATCATTATTTAATGGGATATTGTTGAATAGTTCAGAAGTTGAACCCTCCTAAAAAAAAAAAAAACAACAAGCAAACAAACAAACAAAAAACTAGAAAAGGGATAGAAATGGAGGAAAATATTTCCAACAGTATTTCTAAGTCTGAGCTGCTTAAGTTATTTAAAACTCCTCTCTAAAATATATATCTTTAACTTTGGATATGCAAGTAACTTGATGTCAAAATAAGGACGTATATTTGGGGTTGTATTCTTACCCTCTACAACACTATAGCCCTATAATTAATTTTGTATATGGAGCGCTACTAATCTGAATGCTTCTGCAATGCAGAACTGAACGTAGCAATAATACTGTGTTCTTTGTTTCCTCTCAGTGATTTACTTTATTATAGTTTGACTTCATCCTGCAGAATATATAAAGTTTTAATGTTCCATTGTGTATGTTTTCATTCAATTACAAATTAAAAAAAAAAAGTCTTGAAATATTAGGAAGGGAAGACCTGGGTTAAATTCTGAAGTATTTTGAGTAAAGATGTGATATTTATTTATTTTCTGTCTTATATAAGGGTAAAATTAGTTAGCTTAATTTAAAGACCAAGAAAATCTGTATCTACAATGATGGAAATTCACTGATGTTAGTTTAGTTGATATCAATATGAACAGATTTTAAGTCCAAACCATACAGACTACAAAATAGGATTAAAAACAAAATTGTGCTAAACCAAAATGGAAATATAGCAACAGTGGTAACAATGAAGCACTGAGATAGGAAGGAGCAACGAAGGAACTTATAATGGATGTAGTTGCAGGCAAAAGAAAATATTTATAGTTAATTGCCTTGGGTGTGAAATTTGCTGGAGTTCTTCATAAACCTAATCTCATCTCTTTGCATTAGGTCAAGTGAAAAAAGGATTACTTACATGCATGGCTAGAATGCTGCGTGGGACTAATTCTCTGTATTGTCTAATAGTAAAGTGCCATGTTTTTATTCTCATAAGATCATCAAAAGTAAACTCCAAGATAAGACGTCCTTCTGTGCATACCTAGAATACATAAAATGCATGACATAAATTCCCAGGAATTTTGTTTTCAGTAGTATTGTATCACTGACCAAACAACATTCAAAAATATCAGAGCAGTATTCTATTGTTCACCTGAGCTGGACTAATTATTTTTCTTTCTCATAGGGGGAAAAAATAAACGTGGGAAAATGACTCTCTGGCCTTACTGCAGAGCAGATAGTACCTTATAATGCTAAAGATTTCATAGCATTTCACGTAGTATTGTACTCACTAAATCTTATTTATTGCATCAGTTCTCTCTCTGTCTTGGTTCAGGACTGCTAATTAATGACCCAGCCTTGCAATGGAGGTGACTGAGGTCCAAGTGTGCACACTTGATGCAAAGTTGCTCACTGCTGTCCCAGCTTTTCTTAGGTTGATCTTGCCTCACAGTGGATGGGCACATAAACTTTCCCTTCCTATCCACTTGGAATGTAGGGTGCCTGAATGGCTGCGGTTGATGTTAATCCTTTTTTTTTTCTTCTTTTCTCTCCTTTCTTCTCATTCTTGTTTTTTCAAAGCATTTTTATCTTTTTATCTCATTTTCACTTTTCTTTTATTTCTTATCTACTTTTATTAATGCTGCCCTTTCATGGAATGGTGGGACAGCAATGAAGGGCCAGAGCGTACAGTGGAGCTGCATCTATGGCCAGTGGCTCCTGCAGCACTGTGACAGAGCTCTTATCTCAGGAAGAGATACATATGGGAGGCAGCAAGGGGATACTACTTGGAAATAACAAATAAAATAAATTACTGAAGATTTTTAAGTGACTGTATTTGGAAAAAAAATAAATGCTAGTTGTGATCTTCTTTAAAAGAAGTAGGTGCAAAATACATGCCTGCCTTGGGGCACCCTGGAAAACATAAATGACGCCTGATCTAAAATTTAGCTACCTCTGTTGTTTTCTTTTAATTGAATGCTTAGACCTACAACTCCTATTCTAAGCAGAATTTCAAAGTACATGGTGCAGAGATACTGTGGAGACATAGCGTAACAATTCTTTTTAAAAAAAAGGTTCTTGCAAATTTAATTTTAAAATAACTGATATTTGATCGAGCAACTAGCCGTCCTAGATTTGGTTGAGGCCATTGGGCCTTTTTACAACCCTAGCTCCCATCAGACTAGTTCCTGCTTTGGCAATGCGTGGCTTTTCCGGTTAGCAGTTCATTAATGTTATTGGGACTTTTTCTCATGCTTGTTTCTACAAAAATACACAGGTAACTTTAACAGGCATATTATACACATATATTACTGTAGACCTATGAAGAAGAGTGTTGCAACAGGTTCTCCTCTGCCCCTTTTAGCATACCTTCAAATTCTTAATGTAACTTACGCTGTTGTCTGACCCTGATCTTGGTTTTCACATCACTTGTATTATGATAAGAAATTAGCCAGAGATATACACATTTGTGCAGATAAGGATTAAAACAAGAAGAAAAGCATTCTGTTGTATTAACATTACTGTGCTGAGGCCAAAGTTTCTGATTACTGACCGGATAAATGAAAATACTTCAGGTTTAATATATTTTTTAATAATAATACCTGTGGCTTCTCGAATGTTTCTTCTGCGGCTCAAAAACCCACAGCTCTTAACAGACTTGTTTTATGCACTAGCATTAACAAATTCTAATAGAAAAACTGAAACACATACCTCATATCACAGTGGTAAAAATTTATACGTCTTATAAAGGAATTTAATTTCCTTATGTGGAGCAGAATTTTACGCACTGCTTTTAATCAATAAAATTGGTGCAGTTCTTATTTTAAATGGGCTTTTTTTTTTTTTTTTTTTAATGCTACCTTTTACATAGAATCCAAAAAATCAAAAGGGTCTCCAATTAAGAAAACATTTTCTGTTGTGCTGAATTCATGTTACCGTACTGTGAGCTCTGACATTTTGTTTCTGTGGTAACCAAAATCAGCTGATTAGTTGGCATGGCAACAGAAAAGATGTAATCCCAGCAGACACACTCTAATCAATGCCCCCAGCACAGATGGTCTCCGGAGGATCAACAAGAAAGAGGCTGGCAGGCATTCAGCATATCACGTGGTTGCTCTAGACTAGGCCAGGAAAAAACTAAAAAAGAACGTTTCTCAAACTAACCAATAGCTTTTTAACCCCTTCGCTGCACTTATTAATTGTAGGAAATTCAACTGCCTGCACCTTTCAGAAATAAATTCATTCCTGTTCTGCTTGGATTCTTGCAGGAGTGATACAATGCACGTTTTAAAACTCTTCCCCCTTTTGTTAATGGCCATCTCTCAAACCTGGCTTTAAAAGAAATCTGATGCCTTTACAAATCTGGAATGTGCTGGAGGGCCCAAATCACTGGGAGTGTTTGAGTTCCACGCTTGTAAATCAGTTTGATGGAGCACAAGAGAAGGCCTGTCCCACCAGTGGGTGCTCCTAGATCTCAGGGTGGAAGCAAAGCTCAACCTTGGTGATGTTATCAGGAACTGTAAAAACCACAAACTGCAGAAAACCAGTTTGGCTATACATGAAGTTGGAGTGTTGGAAAACACAAACAGAGTATTAGAAATACTCAGAATTCTTTCCTTTGCTTGGAGAAAAAAAATCCAAACATCTGCCCAGGCAAACGGACACGGTAGTCAGGGCTTTGGCCTCTTCTTTGCTACTCTAATTCATGCCACTGAATTGTATTTATTTATAACTTGACAAAATCTGTTCTTAAGCATGTGCCTTACTTTATGTAGACAACAGCCTTCTAAAGACAAGCTGAACTATTTGTATCCTCACTGGTAGGCATGTTCTAGCCACATTTGAAAAGAATTGGAAGTGCCGTGTTATATATTCATCCAATATTGCAGTATGCAGTGAGTAGCTCTAACTGGGAAAATGTCGAAATGAATAAAATGCAGCTGCGGATTCCTGATTCAATATGTGATGAGAACTGTTCCAGCCCATTATATTAGATGCTAGTGAATTTGTAGCTTACAAGTTGTTTGTGAAACTGAAATAGCTATTAACAAGAATAGCTTATTCGTGTTTTTGCACTAAAAAAAACCTTCACTGGGTCAAATTCAGACATGATGTGAGGAGCTACTCAGTCAGCTGGAGTGCTGCTTATTGGAGTTCTGTTCTTCCAGCAATGCTGTGGGAGTTAAGTCTACCTTTGTGTTCAAGATCTATGACCTCACTATCTCTGCTAGAAGTTACACATACACAGCTGAGACCTGAGACAGCATTTGGCTCTAACTCATTTTTGACAGCAGTGTATTCTTTTCTCCTTTATTCCACTATATGCTGTCTTCTATTTCAACAGTATTACTTATCCAGCCATTTTAACATACAGCCATTACAGAAAAAACCCCAATCTTTAAAGGCAGCTCCACAAAGATGCAGCCACCCTATACCTCTCCATATTTTCTACATGTGGCAACCATGGACAACTCTTCCTGAGCACTGAGGTGGTAAAGAGGTGCCACCCAGAAATATCTCCATGTTTGTGTCTGTGTAAACCACAGTGGGCTGGAGTGAGACAGCTGGAACAAATATACCGTAAAATACACACCTCCCAGCTCACCAGCACTGCACATGGGTGGCTTCTTCTCCCTATCCTTTAAGTCCCACACCATGAGGAATAAAATTGTCAGAGAAGACACACATGCTAAAACTACACATGCCATGCAGCCCCTAAGTATGATGCTGTCAACATCAGTGCCTTTTTAGACTCAAAAACCTCCCCAGTTTTGCAAGATATGGGCAATATGAATGGATTATCTCCTCCTGATGCACCTTTTCTTCTGTGCTTTTTTTTCCATGTGAAAGTTGATGTTCACAGAAATGAACAGGTACAAGATGCAAACGAAACATTTTTTGTTAAATTATGAAGTCTGCCTTTCCATTTTCAAAATCGGTTTACTGGTTTTTAAGGTAGGATTTTTATTTTAACTTGGACTTTCCATCTTTTTGGTACTGTTTTTATAAATACACAACACTCACTTTAATTAAAGAACTGAAGTAGCCAATGTATGAACATAATATAATTCACGGTATTCCATAATTCACTATCTGTTGCAAATATTCAATATGTACTAACTGTACTAACTACCTGATGCAGAACGTGCTCAAATCAATCGAGTTCCTCCATTGACTTCCCTGGCCTTTGGACCAGCATCCTACTGTATTAAATCACCTTTTTCCCATAGATTTAAAGTCCTTAGACTGAGTATCAAGTGTAAAGTGAGCCACCCAAAATGGTAGGTACCAGCAATGTAAAACCTCACTGTTGCTTTAAAATTGAGTCAAGAGAAAAGGAAATGGGCAGGTTGCATTTAATTTATGTACATCTGATAGTTCCAGAAACCTGGCATTATGTTCTTCTCTTGCAGTCTTTCTGGGAGAACTGCAGAAGATGCCCACAGAATTTTCCAGTCATGTAACGAATACAGAAAATTACAATTAAAGGTATTCAAGAGTTTTCAGTATTAGAAATAATCTCAGTCTACCAGAAAAATGCAACAGCCAATATTTTTCTCTCTCAGACACACCAGAAAGAAAGAAAAAAAACAAAACAAAAGCAAACAACATGCTTTTTTGAGTCTTCCCTGTTACCTTGGTAAACATGGGTTTTCCATGCTGAGTGACCATGGTGCATTGATCACAGTCCACTGTGATGGATGAGTTGTGGTATGACTCTTTTGAGTGCTTGAGAACATAATACAGGTCTGTTACACCTCCTTCAAAGACAGTGCTAAAATAACGAGGAATGAGGGTCCTTCCAATTGCTGTGAGGAAAATACAAAGCAGAATTCAGCAAATGCTCTAGTTATAAAATCTTCAACCATTTGCTTACAGAACATGAATAAATTTAAGTGCAATGAAATCAAACTTCATTTAAGTAATATAATACATGTTTTCTGTCTGCTGTAGAAATGGAGTTGTGCCTGCTCCCAGTGAAATCAATGAAAACAGCTTATTCTGATACTCAGAGTGAGCTCATCTTATTCAATCTCTTTACACTGATGGTGAGTTAGAGTCACTTTTGAAACCATCTGCAAATTTTTTGTCCCAAACTAATTATCATACAGAGAGCCACATGGTGTCAATTATGACTGAAAGTTGGATATTACTCATAAATGTATAAATACAAGTGCTGAGCATTTACAGAAATGCATTTTTACATTCAAAAAGGCAAAGTGCATTTATATAGAGGAGTTGTGGACACAAATATGTTTGCATGTGTGCACATGTATATATATATACAGCCACACACACACACTGTTGACTGCGTTGACTGAATAGGACAGCTATGGCTATCGATCTGGAGAGTGAAGAAAGACCTGAGAATGCAATACAGTGTATGTTATACAACACATGATTGCCAACAGAGAGTCTACCTGAAATCTCTCTTTAGACTGAGTGTATTTGTGCTACAGGCTGGAAGGTCTGTGGTAGCTTATATCCATTCTTACTTCTCAGGAGTATGGACTTCAAGTACTGAGTTCTCCAAGTAAGTAATGGTAATAGTGAGCATGGCATGCATTTTGGATGTGCAGACTAGCAGAAAACCAGTATCAAAGGCAATTATCTCATATGCAACCGATGTTTTCCACCTCCCTTTTTTTTTTTTTTTTTACAGATAAATTTGGATGCAACCACAAGCTTGTATGAAAGAACACTTTAGTTTATAATAGATCAATACTTCCATATCAAATGAGTCATTGCCTTGCATGCATTAATCAATCCACAGTAATTCTGAGTGGTGGATACATGAAAATTACCTCCATCTTCAGAGAGAAAAACTGAGAGATCTAAACTAAGCGTTCTGGAACAATGAGACAGAAAAGTCACCATCAACAGGCAAAATTAGAGTTGATTAGCTCCTAGTTCTTATTTATCTACCAGGACTATGCGGTGACTCATGTCTCTCTTATACCTTTCAGAGTAATTTCTGAAAAACTTATTTTCATAGGAATTTTGCCAGCATACAAACAAGGGCACTTGACCCTAAAAATGTATTTGCAAGTGGGTGTTGTAAATTAAAAACTATGGTGTTTTCACAGAAGTGGTTTCTGTGAAAGCTGTTTCTGCTCTGTGTGTTACAATGTGGAATACTGCATGTGCAGTTATGATGCACATTATGTAAGGAAAATATACCAATATAGAAAATAAGGACTTAAAGCTTTTACTGCAATATTAGATATCAACATAATTTTAAGGATTAAAATATACTGTGTTCTCTGGATGTGGCTGTCAGTTCAATGAATACTTTGAACAACTATTCTACAACTCAAGCTCCTAAAAAACCCACCCACTCACCGTGCATGTATTAATTTTCTACAGTCTTTTAATTCAGTTCAGAGAAAATGAAGACCAGTGTATCAGCATAAGACTCGAGCTTTAACTCAAATTTTTCCATCTTGGTATGGTATATAGCAAAACTTGAAACTTTCCCATCATGTTAATTTTTTGCTCCCCTAAGGCTAATTAGTGCAAATTAAATTTCCTGCTAATCATCCTAGGCAGCAAATGTGTGATATGAAAATCCAGCATTCCTACTGCTTGTGATAAACCTCTATTCACGTGACTTAGGCACCACATAAAAATCCTGAAACTTCTTTAACTGCATTTATAGACCATTCCCGAAGTAGCATAGTCATATGGTGCTGGTTTTAGCCTTGTAACCGCAGCTACAACACATTAAAGAAGGCTAGAAATACATTAAATATCTCATTATTTTTCCTACTAAGCACTGTCCTTGCCACCGGGATCTGCTACTGTGAATAACAAAGTGGGGAGCCAAAAGGATGAGGAGGAACAGAGGTGCACACAAGGTGATGCCCCACAGAACCTCATTTTCATCTACAGATGCCCATGCAGACTCTGTCTGTCTGTAAAAGGGAAAACTGCTCATGTGAGTGTCTAGTATACACTAGCACAAGCTCCAGGAGAAACACTCACAAAACCCTACTAACAAGCAGGCTGGTCCTCAGCTCACTGAGCTGCTTTTGCTACAGAAGACTGAAGCAGGTCCAAGGCTTGGGCTCTCTTCCTGAAGCATTTCATGGCTTAAAAAGATAACTTATTTTCTAGTATAAACATGACTCTGTACAGTGGTAACAAAGCTTACTTGTGCAGAAGATGTTTCCAAGAACAACAAAGGGCTGTGGAACAAGCCCTTGTAACCACAAACTTTCTGTGTCTTAATAGCAAAAGGCTTGCCTTGATGTTTTCTCCTCCAGAACATAACTGTGTGTATGAATATCCAAGCACTCTCAGCTCCGCTCTTTATTACCCCTGCCCTCCCCCCTCCCTCCAAGTCTCCCTGCTCCCCTACCCTCATGGTCTTTCTTTTTCCCATCTTATGGTCAGTTTATATGCACAGGTTATCTTCCATGTTCACAGTTCAGCTCTCAGTGCTGCCCTGTCCCTTCTCCCCCTCCTCACACAGTCTGTTCTCCTTGCTCAGGCAGGCTCACTAATCCCCCCACAGCTCTCCAAATCCCTCATTCTCCTTACCCAAAGGGGGCCATGCTATCTATTTGCAGTCTCCCTGTTCTCCTCCTCTCTCCCTCAAATGCCAGCTTCATGCAGACTTTGTCAGTGCCCTTCCCAGCCACCCAGGCTGCACAAAGCTCCTTGCCTCTGTAGTGTAAATCCTTCTTCTGCTTCTCAATTTTGTGTACTTTTCCCCAAGATCTTCTGTCTCCTACTTTTCTGCACTCTGCTTTGTCCGACTCCATCCTCCTCCCTTTGCTCAGCATTCTATCCAGCCAGGGACAAGGCAAGAGCATCTCTTTGTGCCCTCCATGCAGCTAAGCAGCTCCCTATTTACTTTCCATGTTTTTCTTACTGACTTCTAAGCCTCTCATAATGAGGCTCCCTCTTTTTCTTTCACCTTTCAGTTAATACTTCTGTCCACTTTTACACTTCAGTGCCATCAGATTTCTTTCCTGGTTTAGTCCCTCTCTTCTTTTGCCTTCTTTCCCCTCTTTTCTCTGTGCTTCTAATGCCTCATTGGAGTGAGAGGGTTTTCTTCCTGGATTTTCCAGTGACAATGCCATGGTCAAGCTGCTTCCTTTTCAGGGCCACCTGGACCACACTGCATCTGCTGGCAGCTCCGGAGAAGGAAGGGCTTCCTGCTTTTGCATGCAGCACTGGCTGACTACATCAGGGTCTGGAAATGGAATCTGCAGTGGAAAAATCCAGGAGTCCACAGAGCCTTGAGTCCAGCTACTCTTTGTAGCACGTGTGGAGATAGCCCACCGGGCTCCATGGGCAGGGAAATCTTGGAAATTTCAGCTGTCAAACTCTAGTGAGGTTTGAGATGAGTATTTCAGAATGGTGCCTTTTACCCCAAAGATCCATAAATTTCATAAATTTACTAAATTCAGTCAGATTTACACAAGGAGGACACAAAAAGCAACCCCTGCCACAAAGGTGAGCAATTCTGCTCCATAATATCATATGGATGTGAAAATAAAAAGCTGCAATAGTTTTGTAACATGGACAAAATAGTATATATTTTTTTCATCTTCAAAAACAGAAATCATTTTTGGCTTAGATAAGAGAGAACTAGCTAAAAGCAAAATAAACCGCAATTTCAGTTTTATTGGCTTAAGTTTGGCAAAATTATAAGTAACTTGAAGGAAGTTATTTTAATAGGATTTATTAAACAGTATTAATAATAGATGCTATATCATCTGCCTGCAAGAACAGATCAGAGTAGCCATGACTGCAGATGTTGAAGCTCTGAGCCCAGCACTCAGGGTTAGGAAAGCAGACACAGATGCACACCTGCATCTATAAGAACACCAGCAGCATCTTACAGTGCCATTATCCAGTACAGGCTGTTTCACTGAGTGAAATGCAACATCCTGCACTATAAGAAATTGGATACACTGTGAGCTGGAAAGAAAATTCACCTGCCCCTCCCTCAGCACTCAGGCATTAATGCCAGATCCCCATAATGCTACTTTGCATTTTGTCCTGAGCAGCATCCTTCATCCCTAACTGAGTATCTGAGGACATACTATTTCCCAAGAGAGGCAGGCAATGCCCCTTAATGCTTGCTTCGTTTGTGCTAGCAAATCCCCAGACAGCAAAGCAAACTGGCAAAGATCAGCTGGATTTAACAATGGGTGATGATGGTTATTTATATGAAGGTGTCTGTAAGAAAGGTGTATCTGAAGTGATTATTTTGCACAAACTACAGTGCTGTCACTCGCTGGGATGACATACCTTCAGCCTGCTCACTCATGTCACAGCCTGGCTACACATGGCTCTATTTACATTCCAGAGGACGAGAGACCTAGCTACAATTTTAGAATTGAAATATAATGGGTAGATATGTGACACTTCCCTGGATATGAGCGGTCCAGAAATCAATTAATCCAATCCATGTAATTGTGGTACCACCACATGCCATGTGGTGGTGGTACTGTTGTTTTGTTTTTCCTAAGGAAGATTCAAATAAAATAGAAAGTAAACATGTTTTTCTAGTTCACAGGAAACGGGTATTATTTGTGAGCTAGAAATAGAAGAATACTTCCTCCCTTTGTGAAAGATATGCTGTCAAATTCTCAATGCCCTCTCTATAGAATGCAGGTTCGTGGCCTCTGTTGCAGAAGCAGGGCTCGACAGCAAAACCCTCCTTGCTCAGTGCACTTGTCAAGGTTTGCCTTTACAGTACAAGCTCTCAGCAGCAGAGACTTCAATTTAGCATATATGTATACAGCATGTAGGACAACTGCCAAATTGGTATAAAAGTCAAACAATAGAAGTGTTAACCAGTGAAATAAAAATACTGGTTTGATTGCATCCAGACTGTTTTTTGCAGCCTGTCAAGTCCTGTGTCTTCAATTAGAGCTATGATATAAAATAAGCAATAAAACAGACACAAATATAAAAGCATAAAATATAAAAAGCCTTCTAAAGTTCCAAAGAATCAGCAACAGAATGAAAAAATGACACTGTGCCTGTAGCTTAAATGAGCTCTGTCTGGAAGCTGTGGTGCAGACTGCAGCTGATTATCTCATCAACACATTATATAGATGGGTTTGGTGAACAGCACTGGTTGGGTCTGCAGGTTTTTTGGCTTCCAAACCAAAAAGTTGAGATGGCCTGTACAGCTCCAGGCAGATCATGGAAGTCTCTTGCTTGGGAGATTATCACAGCTGGGGTTCAGTACTTAAATGGAGAAGCTAAGACCAACTTTCCCTCGGCCACATCTAAGGGCTAGGGAAGTTTGGAGATGACTTCTCACTGACTGCAAATAAGCTTTCCTGAGCACCACAGAAGAAAGCCTGAGCTTACTGTTATTTGTTAATTGACATCTCTGGTCTTGGCTAATTGACATCTGTGTGGACCAGAGGCTGGCGCAGGCATTTATGCATGCATTTGTAACCAAAATAAATGAATGCACAAAAAGCAAAACATTATGGAGTTATACAGTGATGTCATTGCTCTCCTTCTGCCCCTACTTTTGATTGAATTTGCCTAGATTTGTCTCAGTGAAATATCACATCAGGTGTGTTCTCTCCCAGATGCAGCCCACCTGGTTGGGATGCAGAGGGGGTTGGGATGCACGCTTCCTCTAGACTTTGCAGCAGCTCTGCTAAAACTGGGGAGGATGGAAGGGGGAGAGCTGAAGCTGGGAACAGTCCCAAAGTCGTACATGTGAACAACCATCCACATTTACAAAACCTTTTCTGGTGAGTGGATTCAAACCCAAACAAAATGAATCTGTCAATTCCCAGGAAAAGCTACTGTATGAAGGGCAATGAAAAGACAGTCTAATTAAAGTCCAAATTCCATTTCAGAGGTGTGTGGGCCACACTGATTAAACCACCCACATGTGTCCAAGGCAGAATCTGGCACACACAGACCCATCCTTTTTTACTCCCTATCTAGTGGGTAAGACTGGGCTCCTATCATTTAGACTACTTATAGAATAACTGTTACAATGTATGATTGATCTGTACTGATCTTATGGGAAAATTCCAGTAATTAATACAAATAAAGTATTAAGTAGAATAAAATGTATGATTTTAAAATTATTACAACAGTAATCATAAAAATAATACACTATTGTATACTATTAATAGAAGTATTCTACCAATAGTAATAGCAGTATTTTACATTCAGAAAATATCTGTGTAATCTGCAGAAACTCCACGAAGTTTGGAGGACCGTTTGCAAGTGCTACCTCCATACTGCTAGTAAAGTACAAATTTCTGAGAAGTAAAATCAGCTGCTTATTCATTCCTCCCATGTCCATACAAATTTGTTTTTATCTTTACTGATCTCTTTAGTACTCTGTGGCAATTAGGCAAAAATGAATGTTTCTGATGATTTTGCCATTGTTCTCCTTTTTTTTTTTTTTTAAACAAAACTGCAAAGATGAGTAACATGGATTCGGTGCTGTGACTGAATGCCTTGAATCCTTGAATCCTTCCCACACTCAAATCCTATCAGTTTTTTTTTCTGATCCATGATATCTGCAATATCTTATTTATTCTTATGTCAAAACTACTGCCTACAGACAAAAATTTTAACCAATAGTACTAAAACATATGCATTTATAAACGTCCATTTTTTTCTTCTACAGTTCCTGTGTAATTCAAGCATTGTTAGATTAGACTCTTCCTTTTCTTCCAATAAATATTTTCTAACACCATTTTATCCTGATATTTGCCTATATAATTTTTATTCAGTTGACAGTGTATTTCCTTTTCTTGTAAGTCTGTAACTAGCACTTCAATCCTCTAAAACACACTTGATTCAAGAACAGGTAACAGAAACTTCATGTCAATGAGACCTCAGCTTAATTCTCCAGACCTTATGACCCTTATTCTCAGGGATACACAATCTGCAACTGAGACTTAAATCCTTCTCTCTGAAAAGAGATAATATTTTACTATAATTCATTTTGGTGAAAGTAGCCAGAAAACAACTATAAAAAGCTGTATGTCTCAAGAAAGCAACAGATTAGTTTTTCATTAAGGAACTCAGCCAACCTACCTATTAGCGCCTCCCAGCCTTTTCTGTGCTATACTATCAAACACCTTAGCAAAGTTTTTAAGGAATTGCACGCTTTAAAATTCAGAGGCTTCAGATCTGTAGAGTATTGCAGTCCAAGAGTGAGAACCTGGGGACCAGGGGATGTGGAAAGCAAATGGCAGAGCCCAAGGTCCCTTTTAGCAGAGTACAGCCCATGGCTGGGCTTGAAGGGCCTCTCTGTGATCATTTTTTCCAGCCCCCTCAGAGCAGATCACTCACAGGGGTTGCCCAGAACACTGTCCAGTTGGGTTTTAAACATCCCTAAGGACGGAGCCTTCATGACCTCTCTGGGCAGCGTATGCCAGTGTCTCATCACTTTTCAAGGAAAATGCTTTTTCTTATGTTGAAGTGGAACTTCATGAATTTTGCTGAGTGACACAAAGAAGATTCCGTCTCTGTCTTCTTTATCTACCCCCCATTGTATACTCATTTAGATTGACAAGATCCACCCTCTCCAGGCTGCATGGTCCCAGCTCTCCCAGCTTCTCCCCATCCAGCCCATGCTGCCAACCTTTAGTCACTACTGTGCCTTTGCTGGCTTCACTCCAGTATAGATGTACCTTTATTCTACCAAGGAGCGCTGCCTGGATATCCTGCTCCAGACATGTCTCCTCAGCAGCAAAGGAAGAACCACCTCCCTTATACTGCTGGCATCATTCTTATTGCAGACCTGGAAGATTCTCTGCCACACAGGCACACTACCAGCTCATGGTTAACTTGAACTTAGGGTCTCCAGCTTGGGGATCAAGGCTGACTGCAAGAGAACACACACAAAGTATCTGCTGAGCAGACTGACTACAGAAGGCAGATGTATGATAGCCAGAACCTTGAACTCCAGCACAAACAGCAGAGTACTACTCTTGCATGACTCTGGACCAGCTTCAGGCTTGAAATCTTTGCTCCACATCCAGGGATAGTACTCTAATAACCTAGGGAGTTTAGACTATTTGCCTTCATACAGACTAATCATAAAATAAAAATTCAGAGCTCGTTTAGTTTGTTGCTTAATTTAGTTTTGAATTAGATATCTGAACTGGGTTTCTAGCAATAAAGAGCAGACCCTTACCTGACACTGAAAAATTCACAAATTCTTAATGGCAGCCACAGTATATGCTGATTTCTTAGGCTGAAGGGGAAGTGGTTTGAGGGGGTTACCCATGTTCTTATTTCACAGACAAAAGATCTATCTTAGAGAAGGAAGCTCTACTTCTAACTATAAAATGTCCACATATTATAAATCAAAATCATAATTCTCCAGCAAAAATCCATACACAGATACTTTAGTGAAGAGAATATTTATATTTGCATAAAAAATCTGACTTCGAATGCTAATAAGCCAGAACAAGTAGTTTGTCTGGTTGCTGTATACAGCCTATGCTAATCATTGTTTGAAGAAAGCATTTCAGTTAACTTTGTTCAACAACTGCAATGAAAAAAGTTTTAAAGGCAGAGCAAAGAGGTTATTCACAGCTGTATGACAAACCACTGTCAAAATATAACAAACCACAACCAAACTCAAGCAGAAAATGACAAAATGTAAGACCGTAAAAATGATGGAAATTGTGCAGGACAGGCATTTTAGATGAACAAATGCAATCTGTACCAGCATAAAGGACCAGCACAACACAGAAAATGATACCCAGGAAAGTCGTCTGAAGAAGTAAAGGCAAAAACATAAAATTCAAATGACAGGACACCAAAAGGAAGAGACAAAAAGCAGGCAAAACATCCAGTTGTATTAAATCAAGCACACTTCTGACCCCTGACTTCACATGACCTACTAGAATACTAAACATGGCATTAAACAAAAAAATCACATAATAGCAGAGGAAAAATGACATTAAGATAAAATGATATTGGCCATACTCTCACATATTGCCACAATTCTTTTATACAGATAACCACGCTTCTCTGGGGCAGAACCTAGAGCTCAACATCCAAGCTTAGCTGCCGCAGAAAATGGGGTTTTGGCTGACCACAGCATGTTGGTTGCACACATTGTCCAGTTCTACTCAATCTCTTGTTGATTTCAACTCAAATCATTCTGCAAAAATTAAGCAAGGCACTAGAACCACCCCAACGACCACCTACAAAGATTCTGGCTATTTTGCTGGGGATCTTTTGCTAAAAATTGCATGTGAATGTGCAACAATATCTATTGTATTATGTATACTGGCACAAAGTTGTTCTGAAGGCAGATGTCTGCAAACGTAATCCCACCAGCTCCTGATCTCTAGTGTTTTCTCTGAATCAAGCTGAGATGGGAAGCTGAAGCAGCAAGAAAAACAGTCTCACGTGTGCTCTAAAAATAGTATGAAACATTTACAGCTTGCATGAAGAATAAACAACTGACAAAGTACTGATCTGAATAATGTATATCTCTCTTTAACCCACAGAAGCATTAAAAGAGTTGTGAGTGACTGAGCCAGTGCACTCTATGTTGCCTTTTCACTTCTAAAATTCCTGATACATGCTCAGGTGAAATCAGCAGCAACATACAGCTTACATGAGTTGATAAATCATGGTTTGGGGGTCAGTCCAGGCTGCAGGTGCCACCACCCCTGCAGGCCAAGCACTGATGTCCTGAGGAGAGGCCTAAGGACAAACATGGCTCAGCTCAGGCGGGATTTACTTTCTTCTTGGATGCAATTTGCATCTCCTTGCATGCCTCCTATTCATGAGAGAAAGCTACTAACAGCACTTCAGCAGCTGGTTTAAAGTTAGTTAGCCATGAGTGTGTCTGTTAAACATGTTGTAAGCAGATAGCAACTTGTGCTGCTAATGCTGCAGGGAATCCAAAAGCTACATGCCTTCATGGTGTGCCACTACATTCACACAAGCTAACCCTGTGAAGAAGCTGGACATACTATTTTGGACTCTGAGCCAGGTGTATATGGCCACATGGTTTCTGGTCAGCTAGGTGTGTGAGGTGGACAGGCTCACATAGGACTTTGCATATAAGCAGAGCTGGGCTCCACAGCACTGGAAGACTTCGTGGCAAGACGCAAGCCCACAGGCAGGTGATCTGAAGAACAATTGTCCCTCTCCTGTATGCAGGACTTCATGCTTATCACAGTCGGTCAAGCATCGCAGCACGGCTCGCATTCAAGTTAAAAATACTAGAGGTGAAATGTGTTTACCTGTGCATCAAAGGGGACACAGCATGGTGGGGAGAATGTGTGGACAACTGGTGGGAGGTGAGGGGTTACAGTAATATGATAAAAGATACACGAGGCATTCTCAAAACCCTGAAACTGCACCGAGCACATGTGGATTGATAGCCAGCATGATTTTTCTCGTAATTTTATGCTGCAGATGTATGAACAATATCTCACCAGTGGATAATATCAGTTGTCGGTTATATACATGTTTTATAACAACCAGAACACTCTTTCTCAAAAAGCCGTCGGTGGTTAGCTTTGATTTCCTTTTTTTCTGCAGTAAAGCTTGCTTTCCCACTCTCTTTCACTTTAAAGCTAATGGAAGCTAACTGCAGAGAAAGTAAAAAGGTATTCAACATGTTAGACACAATCATTAGGAAAATATTCTACCATTTAAAAGTGTTTTGTTGGTTTTAAAAGTGCTGCTTGTTTATTATCCTTAAAAAGAAGGCAAGTGCCCTGTGTTCAGCTATACAAATCAGTTGTCTGACAAAATAATGTCAAATAATAAATAACCACTTTCAGAAAAGGGCAAGCAATGTAACAGGTTTATAATCCTCAGTTAGAGCACACATTATATGTGGTTTTAAATAAAATTTTACGCAGTAAGTAATATGGAATGTTCTTAACTGGAAAAAGGCAACATCTGTAATAAGTGCTGCAACAAACCTGTACTGAAACTGCAATAACCTCTTTCTATGTTTTCTGTCATTTTAGCTATATGACACATTTTTTCCACATTTCACGGAGAGCCATTGTACCATCTTCTTGATATACTGTTGTTGCAATGACTGACTATGATTTCTAGAACCACTCTCCATGTACAGGCATTGTGACAAAGCTGAACTGCCACTGTAAGGACAGCTCCAGGAACCTTCTGAACATAAAATGTGGCCACCAAGCAGAGTCATGCCAAATGTCCACCCACACCAAAATCTCTGCCTGGTAACAACCGAATAAATAAAACAAAGAAGATACAACAAAAAAAGACAACAAGAGGAACACAATCCTTGCCCTGCTCCACCATACCTGCTTCAAAAAACTGCAGGTGGAAAGCAACAAAAGTGATGGCTGCATTCAAGGACAGGCTGAAAGAGCTGGGGCTGGAGAAGGCTGCAAGGTGACCTGATAGCGGCCTTTCAGTACCTTAGGGGGAGCTACAGGAAAGAAGGAGACGGATTCTTGAGCAGGGTCTGTAGTGACAGAACAAGGGGAAATGGCTTCAAGCTTGAGGAGGATAGATCTAGGGTGCATATAAGAAAAAAGGGTGGTGAGACACTGGAACAGGTTGCTCAGAGATGTGATCCCTTCCAATTCTAAGGATTCAATGATTCTAGAATTCAATTAGGTGTGGAAGTCATAGCTACCACTACCTAATTCTATCTACATACAATTTGATCTCGGGGATCCAAACATCAGCCTAACAACTCTTATTTAATTACAGAAAAAGCTATGCAAACTCTGTGATCTCAGACTAGAAACTCATCCAAAAATGTCTCCTGGAACATTTCAGTTCATACAGAACTAAAATAATCAAAGTATAAAGTTCTTCTCCAAAGGTTTTGGGGAAACATTTAATTTTCTGCAATAGGACATGCAGATAAGGTTACAGTGCTGGCAATAAGCGTTCGTCTTGGTGTCAGTGAGAGCAGTCCAGACTGATAATTTGATGTTCTGATATCTTAGCATGAAAATAGTTACCTGATTCAAAATATTCCTTGGATGAGTTAAATCTATTTTTTTTTTTCCAAAATCTTTTACCAAAAGTGGGAAAACAAATTTAATTTGCTATCTTTTTATAACTGTTATAGTCATAGTCAAACATTACTCTGTGAATTAAATAAACAGCAATACTTCACCTTGCAATGTAAGCATACAAAAATGGTGCTCTGCATGTACAAATCTGAAATATTTCCTTGGCTTTCAAATCATTTCTTCATATTTCACAGGTAAGCTTTCCTTTAACAGGAGCATTGCAAACTTGTCTTGTGTGTGCTAATTACTGTAGTGAACAGTGAGCTGACTTATTTGTTTACAAAGCCTAGCACCATACCATGTAATAGTAAGCTTGGAAAGAAGCAATTCATACCTTTTTTACAAGACAGATGAAAAACGAGCTGGAATGAATACCAGAAAACGCCAGTTAAAAATTTTTGCAAGAAGAAGAGGGGGGAAGAAGAAGAGGGGGGAAGAAGAAGAGGGGGGAAGAAGAAGAGGGGGGAAGAAGAAGAGGGGGGAAGAAGAAGAGGGGGGAAGAAGAAGAGGGAAGAAAATTTGCCCAAATTGAGGCATGAGGAAAGCAATATACATGAGTAAGAGCTGCTCCCAGATCTCTGCACAAACCCTGGATTGAACATGATATTTCTAATTGTTTTGGATCAGCACTCCTGCATATACAATGCTTTACCCACATCCTTCCTATCCCTCTCTTCCTAAAATCAGCACAGCTAGCACATAAATAAAAAAGTTACTCTTGCATACCTCACATCTGGTTAGAGTTAGGAAGTGCTAAAAAATCGGGAGTGTTTATTCTCTCAGGTTTCTGAGTCTAAAATTCTATCTGTTTCTTGCCTTTCTGAGAACCTCAGAGGCTTCAAATGGATAGCAATTGCCATTGATGATCTGAGCTGCAGCTTGGAATGCATAAATCAGTTCATTCAGTCCAATCACCCTGCTAAAGCAGGTTCCCCAGAGTAGGATACACAGGAAGGGGTCGAAGCGTACCTTGAATATCTCCAGAGAAGGAGTAGAAAACAATTGTATGAATGTAGAAAACAATTCACAGCAACCAGTGCAATACTAAAGACTCTTCTTCCTTGGGCTTGGTGGCCAGTACGTGCCCCACTGAATGCGTGATACAACACAATTGCAAGCTTTGATTTTGCCACATTTTACAATTGACTCTCACCTGGTACGGCAGCTGAAACAGTAGTATCTGCATACAGGGACTTATATGCGTGAAAGAAAATCAGAGAATCATGGAATTGTTTGGGTTGGAAGGGATCTTGAAGACCATCCTGTTCCAGTTCCTACCATGGGCAGGGACACCTCCCACCAGATCAACTGCCCGGGGTCCCATCCAGCCTGGCCTTGAATACTTCCAGTGACAGGGCATCCACACCTTCTCTGGGCAGCCTGTTCCAGTGCCTCACCATCCTCACCATGAAGAATTTCTTCTAATGCCTAACCTAAATCTCTCCCTTTTTTTAAATTTTTTTAGTTTAAAGTCATCACCTATCACTATACTTCTTGCTAGAGTCTCTGTAGGCCCCCTTTAGGTAGTGGAAGGTAGCAACCTATTTTACAGTACATCCTTCATGCCTGAATACATGCCCACTTCCAGTGGAATCAACATTTATCAAAGTCATCCTGAATTTCTTTAGCTGATCCTCTTTGCGTACACATTCATGCAATATCCTACTGGAGTGGAACAGGAACTCCCAACCATATCCATGTTGTGCCAGCAAAGTAGTGCTTCATTTCCTGGAGCTGTTCCAGCAAGGTGATGTACAGTATACTCACAAGTAAGGGCTCTAAGTGACATTTCTCACCCTTCATTTCTCCTAAAAAGCTGCCATTTCCGAGGCAGATGGCAGGATACACCCCCAAGAGACAACTTCACAGGAAGTCTTTGCTCTGCGTGGGGAAGCTGTGGAGCACAGCTGAACTTTCGCTCTTCCTCTGGTATTTCTGCCTGCTTTATTTCCCAAGTTTCATCACTTGTACATCATTCCATTCACATTTTACTCTTCTATTTCATAAGCTGTCTGCTCCATTCAGTGTCCTTCAAATGAGGGCACAAATGGAAGTCACTCACATGGAAGTCGCCCAAAACCTTCCCATTGAAGAATTTGTGTTTGCCACTTGTATATTTGTTACACTAGCAGTGATCTGTACATTCTGGATAGTGATAAATGCACCCAAAATTGCAGAATCTTAAGAATGGTTGAATTTCAGAACACAGGTTTTAATGCAACTGTGATAAGACTTAAGAGCAAGGGGCAGTACTAACAAAACAACATTCTTGTTTACTGCAGCAAGAGCTACAAAATACACTTGAAGAAGGACATTCTTAGCAGTGTTTACTTTAGTAAATTTTAGCTCAAATGCAATCAGAAACTAATTCTTTTTTTTTTTTTCCTTCAGAGAGATGTCCCTTTTTGTCTCTCTGGGCATTCCAGAAGTTATTAATATTTTCATATATTCTATAGGATTTTATTTGAAAGATGACACCCTAAGCCATACTGACTACACTGCCTATGGTACCTTGAGATGACATATCTTCAGCAAACATTGCTTTGGTGGTTGCCAGTGGATGTTTATGAACGGGCATACTGAGATGACAATCATGAGAGCTCTTCCAACTACCTATTCATTTCTCTCTTCAATTTACCAGGAATTACTGCCTTATCTTTATTAAGCGTGATCTTGAGCAGGGATTTTGCTGAAACACCAAATAAAAACTGGACTGCCAGCAGCATCAGCTATGTTGAAGGAAAGAATCATTGGCTACTTGCATATTTGCTAACCTCTGAGGTATACTACTGTGAGATGGATGATCCATACCATTGAAACCAAACTGGTACCCATGAAATGGAAAATTATATGAGTTTTCTTTTTGCCTTTCTCACTATTTTTTCTCAGTGTATCACTGACAGTAGTAATATGAACCTGCTCCTGTTAGAAATACAGGGACTGATGCCAGCGTGCCTGCCGCAGAAGAGAGGGATCCCAGCGGGTTCCCTTTAGAACCCTATTCCAGTATGGGTCATCTGATGCAATATTCAGCAACTGAAATATCATGAGAGGAGATATTCCCTACTGTGTCCTTTCACACCTAACATTTTTTTGGAACAAAAATGGTTGTTACTTCCAACGCCTGTTTCTGAGCGTCCTGCTGATTCTGACAGCCCTTGAAAAACACCCTAACAAACAAGTATCATATGTAGCATTGCAGCTTGCCACGGCACAACAGTCCATGCTACAAAGTGGTGTCTCACCTGGCTCCCCCTATGCTGTAGTTCTACTTCCTGAGTCCTCCTCAATGGTTACAAAATACATTTACTTCATATACAGGTTTGTGTCTAGAGTAGGACCTCACTTCTTGAGAAGGGTTTGGAAATACGGACTGATTTTAAGAGCAAATCCCAATATGATCTACCACAAAGTTACTGCTGTGAAAGACATTAATAAAAAGGGATGATTTTCTTCCAGAGTTGGAGGATATATATTGAAATTTTTTAAATTTACCTCTGTTTTCTAATTTTTCAGTACAGAAACTCCCCCTCAGGACCACTAGGGAGAGTCAACAGCAGTTGAATCTTTGCTGAGATACAGCAAAAACAGACCCTGCACTTGAGCAAACAAACTTTCCAGTAACTTTTTATACTTCAGGCTGACTCCATTCCACACAATTTGGTGCTGTGATGCACTGTGAATTAACATATGCAAATTATGGATTAAAATATGCAAATAACACACAAATCACAGTTATTTCTAAAAGACTTGCCTAAGAAGGAGGATGTAGCTGTCACTTTTAACAATAGCAAACACCTAATAGCAAACGCCTACATGTAAAACTACTAAAAAGACAGAAGTAGTGCAATGTTGGAGCACACCTGAACCACATCCTCTTTCAAAATGCCAAATGAGTTTTTATGAGATCTTTTCTGGTGTTTGCTCGTGGTGCATTGCACTTGTATGCTACTAGCCAATGTTTCAAAACAGGATAGCAGGAAATATTGCAACAGATAAGCCTGCTGAGAACAACCAACCTCTACCCCTGAATATCTAAGTGAACTGGTAAATCACTGTAAGATGGTGAGTACTGAAAAACCTTTGCACCATGAATAAAAAGGAAAAACTTGGCCTGTGTCACTACGTCCCTGCTTTTTTTCCGATAAGCTGAGGTCTAAAATGGAATAACACACTTATGATGGGCCCTAAAGTCTCAACTAATTTATCATTATATTATCTTGAAAAACTTGAGAACTATTTTCAAAGTCTCTCCTATGTCTTCTGCAATGCCCTATGGTGCACAGTAAACTGGAGGTAATTACCAATCAAGAAATTATTTTCACTTGTGTCATTTAGATGGGTACTTAACAAATGGGAAATTAATGCAAACACTTTTACAGGAAATCCTGTTCTTGCAGTCTAGTTCCTAACCTACACAGTTTGGAAGAAGTGTAGTTGTAGGTCTACAAGTATGACTGGATTCTACAGCATATGCAGTAAGATATGCCATTAACTAAGGATTAAGCCCCAGCATTATCTTAATTCTTGAATAGGGTCTGCTGCACTCAAACATGTTTTTTGTTCCCTACCTGGAACAGAAACCTCTGAGGAGGAATGTGGCTCAGTGGGCATAGTGAGGATAGCTTGATGATTGTATTGATGGCCCTTGAGGTCTTTTCCAACCTTAATGATTCTACGGTTGCTGAACTAATTAACAGCAGCGCCATTCCAGAAGTGGGCACAGTAGTGGTGGGTAAAAGAGTATTATTCAGCTGAAAGTTGTGCTTCTTTGTATGCAGGGAAGAGGTATGCCCCTATAAATGTATTGACATGAAAGGGGTACAACCATGCAGCTAAAGGATGGCTTTCATTGCCAACAAAGGCACATGCTCACAGACCAAGACACGAGATGGAGCAGGAGCAAGGCAAAGCACTGCCAGCCATAGCTGCTTGTTGCCAGCCTGCTGGAAGCATAAGCCCACAGGGAGACACTGCAGCCCTGTGATGGTTCCTGCTCCAAAGGAAGACCTGGCAAAGAGGCAGGTGACCAATGCAAACAGCAGGGTGGGTGGCTTTTAAATGACTAGAACTGTTTCCAGGAGTGACCATGCTCCAATAGTGTAGTCTGCAACCATTATTTAATTCTAATTTCAGCTAACCATTTTGTAGTAATTGATGTCTGAATAAGAAATGCAACAGCTGCCTGTATGACTGAACAAATTATATTCTGCTTATAATACTTTCTTAACTCAGCCACCCACTATGGCTGAAATATTTGATCGCTAAATTGATTTTTCATTAATTCAATCTTCAAGAATGATTATTATTCTGAAGCTGGACCACACACAATAAAAATAAGCATTTTATTAGTCATATAGTGATAGGGCACATAGGGAAAAAGACACGTGCCCTGGCTGATGAATTCGGGCTGCTGCATAATTTGTTGTTCTAATGCCAACTTGCAGAACAGCACTGCTTCATTGCAGTTGCTCTGACAAAAAGTGAAAAGAAATTTGGGTCCCATGAGTCCTTTTAAAAAACTTTGACCTTGAAAATATGAAACTACTCAGAAGAGGTTATTAAATAGATGTAATAAGATTAAATAATCTCAATATTGAAATTTTAAATTAAGAAGAGCTCTTCTTCATTTCAGGAGGCATTTATTAGCAGGAAGACTGTGTATCCTGAAAGTACTCTGTGATAGTTTCACAGTAAATGTATGCTTTTAAATGCAGGGAGCATTATTACCATAAATTACATCCTTGCAACAACATAATCAATTAGCAAAAGGTCATTAGCACAAGACAGTTTACAAATACATGTCACTGAAACTACTCACACAAATCAGCATTTGCAGGAGAGCAAGAGGGAGACCTGAATACTTTTGCATCCATGCTTTCTTCAGTGAATAAGCGACATGGTCAGCACTGTAAACTAATGGTCAGTGCAAACCATCTCAAAATTCTTACTTGGTAATGTTTTCAAATTACCTTTTTTTTTTTTCTGGCTTCCCCTGTTTTGCTGGGCTGAACTCACCCAGCCATCAAAAAGCAGCAGAATACTGCTGACCTCCTCATGCCCTAGAGAGGCCAGTTTTATTTCTAAGGTTAATATTCTCTCTTGTCAGTGAGATTTTCCTTTCATTTCTGAGAGTAACCCAGGCCCAGAAGACTTCAACATGATGCCCAAAAACTAATGAACTAATTAGCTACACCAGAAATGCCTAAAGCCCTGGACTGCATTGAAACTGGTAATATCTCAACTTGCTTAGATCCACCAGGGATCTCTCTTTAACGCTAGATCTTTTTTAAAAAAAAAAGAAAGAAAGAAAAGGAAAGAAAGAAATGGAAAAGAAATGTAAGAAAAATTAGCCTTTATATCATTTTTCTCTCCATACTATGGGTACATAAGAACCACAACAAGTTGTGTGATTAAGAAATGAAGATAGGATATGTAGTGGTAATATAAAATATACGGTCCTTGACTTATACCCCTCTTTTTGCTGCTTAGCAACATGCCAGTGTACTACATTCTTTTTGTTTCAACTTTCTGTGGAAAGTATGTTTATATTGGAAGAACAGAATTTCTGCAGAACCCTATGCACAACCTTCTACAACATGACAATGGTAAGGCAGCAACAGTCGGGGCTGAAGAGAGCCCAGACGGTTCTGTAATTGTAATCCTTTTCAAGCAAGTATTCGCCAACAGCATGTGCCAGGCAAACCTAAGATGTTCCCCATCAGAATTTTCTTCTACTTTAGTTCAGTAATAATGTTTGTCATTTAAAGTGATCTATTAAGACATAGCCCAGAGAATCTATTACTGTAGGGGAGTAATGTGAAGAACCTCTGCAGAAATGAAATTACATCACCCAGACTTGCTTTGTTCCCTGGAGCCCATTTCTTTCCTTGTATACATTTTTTCATTATTTTTTATTTCAAAATTCAGAAATTAATTTAGCCCATTAGAAATATTTTTAATAGGGAAACTTTCCTATATAGTTAATTGGTACTGAGAAGCACCAGGAGATCAACATCTATTTTTAGCTTTATAGAAGCTTTGTGTTGATTACCCTACTAGAAGGGATGCACACTGGAACTTCTACTGGAGAAATTTGCATTGCAGGATATCCTATGGAGGTCCTTCTGTATTCTGACACAAATTCAACCTGTTACTTTGGTAAAACTTACTATCACTGTTTTCCAGTGAATCAGCTGTGGAACTGTGTCATAATGGATAGAGCATGTTTTTCTTTTTTTTTCTTTTTTTCTTTTTCTTTTTTTTTAACATTTGCACTTCTGTCAGCAAAGAAGACCAGATTTTTAGTGATATTAAAGGCATTTTATGTCCTCCTAGAAGCACTTTTTAAGCTGTTTTCTTTGCCAAAATTATGTAACACATTAACATAAATAATTCCATAATTTTACATAGAATGAAAACAAGCTTTTGAAAATTCTTTATCTAGTAAATACAGAAATTTTGTAAGTCTCTGTACTTCTGAGTAATGTTTTAGATATGAATGAGAATCTCTCAAAGAAAGGCTGCATCTTGCTGTTCAGTATCAATTTCAGGGCAAACACACTAGCAAGCTCTAGGCAAGCTGTGTCATATACGAAGTGCAAACAGGTGATTAAATGCAACACAGAACATAAGATCTCAAATCTAAAGGTTTAGTCCCCTACTTAGTTAGCAAATCACACCATATCATTTTTTTCCACAAGTTTACTGAGCTCTGCCTTAAAACTGGTCCATTTTTTCCTTCACAGTTATTACTGACTCAGACACCACTGATCTGACAACTAGAAATGCTCTTCTAATTTCCAGCCTACATTTGCTCATATCCATTTGTTTTATTAGTGTCAAGCGCTGCTTTCTCCCATGCTGCTGTTTCGTCCCCTGAAGAGCAAGCCATTTTCCTCTCAACCTTTACCTTAATGGACTAAATAACCACAGTCTTTCACTTTCTTTGCACAATATAAGCTCCTACATCAGTTTAATCATCCCTATAGCCCTTTCTAACGCTGTTCCCATTGGATTTCATCTTTCTTAAAAACGGGTGGCTCTTTTCAAATAAGATCTCTCCAGCGCTGCTACAACATTAACATTTCCCTATCTCCACAGGAAATATCTCATTTGATACTTTCTAGGATCAGATCGCTTTCTTCACAGCTGCATCACATTGGTGACTCACAGTTATTCTGTGACTGATTGTTACACACAGGTCTTTTGCCTCCTCTGTCATTTTCAACTGATAAGTCTCTAGCAGAAATTCTTTTTATCAGCCCTTAAGTGCTATCTGTACTCTTAAATATCATCTCTTTTCTATTACTTTAGTCCTCAAGGTCAGAACATTTTTTCCTGTATAACATTCTGATCATCCTTTATATTAATGATGCCTCACAATATTTTGCCATCATCAAATTCCATTCCTCTACTTCTACATTTTCTGCCAACATCATTAATTAAAATGTTAAGTAAGTCAAGTCTTCGAGATTGATCCTTGAAAAATTCTAATGGCATCTTCCTTCCAGTGTGACAGTTCTCCATTTAACACAGCCTGTTGCCATCTCCTTTTTTATTCAGTTTCATTCTGTTCTGCAAAACCATTACTAACATCCACCTTGTTGAACTGGACTAGTCATTTCCCATAAAATGCTGAACTCCAAATTATATCAGACCTACCACATTTTCTACCTCTAGAAATCAGTGTAGTTTTGGATAACAGCTTTGGTAAATCTGTTGCATTTGTTAAAATGTTCTAATACTGTGGTTGCTTAAAACTGATTTAAAGGTCAGACAAAATGAAATCATAGTATATTACCTCCTAAGAAAAATTGTTATTAAAGAAATTTTATTTCAGAACAACCAATGAAACAAAGGCAACAACTCACAGGCAAGAAATCAAATTAAAGTACTAAAAAATCAGCTATTAACAATAGCTGATAGTAAGAAAAAGTGTAAGCTATCATGCAGCTAGGAAGAAAAACCAATTGACAAAATTATGAATTTCTATTCTTCAAATGGATGATAATTCATTTTCCAGACTGGTTAGAGATTTGATGTGATACTGATTAGCACTGCACTATAGTAAGGTTATGGAGTTTTGTACTGCTAGAAAATAAGTCAACATAGTTGGAAGATTGGTAGCTTTTAGCTTAATTTCAGTAGCTACCATATGACCGAGGAGAGTTTTGGAAGATATCCTGCACCACTTGACCCAGTTCCTCCTGGAATTTTTTAGGTATTTACTCATGCTCACATCATGAGAACTCAGCCAGGAGGCACTGAAATTGTTCAAGGCCAGGTTGGATGAGGCTCTGAGCAATTCAGCGAGAGGTGACACTGTCCATGGCAGTGGGGGTGGACTAAATGATCATTATAGGTTCCTTCCAACCCTACACATTCTGTGATATGATATGACATGCTGTAGCTGCCTGGATCATGAGACAACCACATGTGTAGTCAGTTAACAGGACAGAGGGCCACCAAACTCTAGTCTGGTCTCTACATGCTACTCCAGTCAAAAGGTTTGCAATGCTGTCAAGAATACGTCAAACCTGTCACCACTAGGTATGCCAGTTCCCTTAAGAAAATTACATTAAGGTCAGTGTTGCAGCCTTAGCTTCAAATCACTCAAGGATCTGGATGTAGAATGTTTAAAAGACTGTTTAAAGCTCAGAAGTGATGACCCTTTTCCTCCGGTGCAATGTCACTTGCTATCTTATGAATAAAGTTCATTTCTGCAGTGGCTTCTTCCCCTCCCCTGCTAAGTCTGAGACACACTTCCAGGTTTGAAGATCACGTTTTTAATTTATATCCTTCACTTTGGACTTCGTTAATATAAACACAAAATATTAAAATGTTTCAGCAATTTAAGTATGATCTCTTCATGACAGTTACAGGGCTCCTACATCACCATTCTACTAAGTTTCATCTGATTTCTCAGAATCATTACAGAACACCATGAGATGCTGCTGCTCCCAGATTATTTATTACTGAAATTAGATAAGACCTTCTGGGATACACTGTAACATGCACAAAGGCAAAGTTAAACTCAACAAGAGAAACGCTGAAAAAACCACATACTGTTTTTACTTTAATTTGTATTATGCTAACATGCACATTGTGATTATCACCAAAAATGATGGGTTTCTATAGGGTTTTCATCCCTCCCAGGGGAGTTCAAAACTCAGACAGAATTCAGGATTTCCATTTTACATTCTTCCTCACAAAATCTAATGTTCTCCTCCATTTAGTAAATTTTAAGTGCCCAAAAGCATGTGCACAGAAAATCAAGCAGAGCAGCCACACACACCTGAACAGAAATTACAGAATGATTTAAGATAAAAAACTAAGGCAGAATCTACAATTTGCACTTTCTGGTGAGTGTTAAATTTTCTCTAGGATAGAAGAATGTTCTATTGGGATTCTATTTAATATGGCAGGCAGATTCTACCCAGTTGCTCCTTTTATATCCAGGAAAAAAAAAAAAAACAAAACAACAGAAAACAGATAGGAGGTGTATCACTATTATTTTTGCAAGTTCCTATTTTGAATGAGCAACTTACAATACAGAAAACAGCTTGCTGATACTTTAATGAGTGGAACACAATATTTGATCTTGTACACCAAGTACTTCTTGGAATGAGAATTTATTCTACAGCTGAGTACTAAATGATCTATTAATAGGAAAAGACAACAGCATAGATATGCTAAGGGTAAATATCAAAACCACAAATAAATGAATAATATAGTTTCTGGGACATTCGTGAGAAGTGTTACTTAATGTTACTACATTAATCATATTAGTCATGCAAATCATAACTAAGTCAAAATTTTATTCAGGACATTCTTAAAAAAAATACAGTAAGAGAAGCTGAAAATTAAGTGTTGTTAGTATCTGTTGTAAACCAGCAACATCCATTTGACAGCAGACCAAAATTTTTCCAAGGAAATTCAAACTCCTCAATATTTCATTAATAGATTATAGCCAACATCCTTCCTGACTTATCAATTATCAATAAGGGTATAAGGAATCTTTTAAAATAGCTACTATCATCAGATAAAAGCTCTCTACTATCTTTTCTTTATAAAGATGCCAGCAAAAAACAGTTTCCAGCTGAGGAAGAGCTTGCCTTCCCGGTACAATATAAAAAAACAGGCTACTAATTCTCAACACAGACATACTGTTACAAGATTTACCGTCATTAAAAGTAGCCACCCAGTATACAACTGCACCTCCTCCTGGCAGGACTGAAGGTTTTATTTCCTCTGTGCTTTCACTGAATCGCATGAAGACAGAATGTGCTACATGGCCATGTACGTGGCAACTCTCCTGCCATCATGCATTAGAGAACCTCACGCAGCCTGGAGATGGATTTAAGATTAACAGATATTTCTCTTTAAAATCCTAGGAAGGAGTGAACGAAGGTTGACAGAAAACAGATTTGTATCTAATGCAATGGAAAACTTAGTCTTTAAATATTTAAACTGTAATTAGCACTGGGCTTTAAACCTGCAAAATGCTGTCCAAAAATTCAACAATCTACCTTTGTTTTGTGAGATCATGGCACATTCATCAGCATATCAGGGGCAAAGCAGAGAGGCCAAGCTGCTGGGTGATGTTTTCACCTTCCTTATTAACCATTCTGTGGTATAAACCACAACAATAGCACACAGTTCATGTTCAATCATATGAAGTATCAGGTGCCATTCCCTCGATAAGCTCCAACATACAACATGACAAATGAAATGTCTTGGGATATTCTAGTGAAAAAAAGTAGTTTATCAATTGAATTTGAGCTCACAGATTCTGAAGGTATTTTCACAGGCTTTCCTAAACAGAAAAATGGGGTTCATTAGTATAAGATGGCAAGAAAGAATTTTTCTTGTTCAAGCCCCAAAACATTGTGTAAGGTACTAAGGATCCTGGCTAACAGATACCATATTCCTACAATCTCTGTAGTAAGATCACTTGACTCCTTCAGCGTTTTGTGAATATTTTACCTTTCAAGAGACTTGAAAATTAAATGCAGTTTCAAAAAGTTAAACACTCCACTGAGGGTTTACATTCTGTATACATTTAAACCAGCTGTCCCATACGTTCTCTCATTATGTGTATAGGGAGTGCCAATGTTAAATTCAAAACAGATATATTCTGTTTCTCTTTCAATAGTATGAAGTTCAAAAGAACAAACACTGCCTCTTGTTAATTAAACAGTATATGCACTTATATTTCTTTTAATCATTTTCAAGAAACACGGGTTGAATACCTGACTGCACTGCTAAATCTAACAGTAAGACAGAAGTCAGCAAAAATTACAGCTGTCCACTGCAGCTGTGGTATCCATTATGCTGGTTTTTAACAATAGAACACAAAATAAAAACCACTGCAGGCCAAAAATCTAGGGACAAAAATGGACTACAAATCAAGCGAGTAGCATCACTGCAGCACTTTTAAATGGCATCTCTCAATTACAAATATCTCAGAAATGGATAGGCAAATTGTGCAAGTATTATACTAAAATCCTTAAAATAGACCACTGACCATTATCATTGCATTTTTTATAAGAAAACAGCTAGGATTTAAACTTTACATTCACGTGACTTTTTGAACAAATATTTCAATGTACAGATGGGGTGGTTCTTGGTGGCTCTGGGCAGCCAGGTTTAGTGGTTGGCAACACTGCCTATGGCAGGGGGGTTGAAACCAGATGATCTTTGAGGTCCTTTTCAACCCAGGCCATTCTATGATTCTGTGGTGAAAAAGTTACATGCACGAACTTTTATTTATTTATTTTTACGCACAGCACAAATACATGCTCTTAACCAGGAGTAGTGCTCTGTCTCATGACACCAGCTGTGCTAGGGAAGTGTATTTTGATGTGTACGTGTCACACACCAGGCAGAGCAGGGATGAACAAGCCTATGGATGCAACAAGTGAAGGTTTTCTATTTCTGTGTGAAGGGCCACATATATTCCCCAAAATAACTTAGAAACCAGAACAACCTCTTAACAGAAACATTCCTAGAAGAAAGGTAATATCTAGTCAAAAGATTACATGCTTGTACTTTACATCAGTTGACTATTTATAATCCTGATATATTGGCAAAATTTTTGCCAATACGTGGACTGTGGAAAATTAATATGGAACCCAAGGTGCTGCCTTGAACCTTCCAATGGTTCACTTTGCCCAGCCAGAGAGGTCCTGATAACATCAGTGGCCTAATCTGACCCTTTGGTAAAAAGATTCACTGAAATCTGTTGGAGATTCTTCCATTACTATTCCACAAAACAAATCAACCTCGAAGGAAAAAAAAACCACCAGCCCCTGCAGCTTGTTTGTCCTCATTTCTTCATGCTCCCATGGGGTCTATTCTCAGTAGCTTTACCTGCAGGCAACCTTCTGCTGACACTCTAGGGAGACTTGTGGAAATCTAATACTACCATTTTTCATTGCAGAAAACACCTCTTAGACTTGAGATGGCAGCAGTGTTTCCAGAAAGCAGATTGATTTTTGGTACATATTAAAATACACATTTTAGTCACTACTCTTCAGTTTTGATGACTTTACTTGATATAGAATTGTAGCCCTATTTATGTAACCCTATTTTTTCCTAGAAATTCAATACTTGAATTCTTTGGATGATTTGCATCATTATGCAACTGTACATATGTGTGCAACTGTACACATGATGACTTCACGGCTGCAGTTGTTGAGAGGCTGAAAATTTCTAACAAATGCTAAAGAGTACAAAAATACGTAGAAGTTTTAAATCATATAAAACAAAAGGAAAATAAAACAAAACAACCATTTTGAAACTTAAATTATTCTCTAGAAAACAGTGGAGAAATTCTGTCTGCAATTATTTCAGTGCTGCCAAATAATGTAGTGTCATTTGATACAATCTCTCCCTAACACAGTCTGAGATTGCACTAGCTTTGGTTACAAGCTATGACAAGAATTTACAAGATTCTTGCCCTTCTCCTCAATTGTGATTCTTTTGGATATTCCAAAGACACCAAACTGTTAATACCACTGAGGAGCTGGGAGGAATTCAGAAAGAAAAGTGATTGTCCTGTTGTGCCTTGGTGTTCCGAGCCATACTCAAACTCCAGTGAGATCTGTGCGACTACCAAATCCTGGCTTTTAGCCTACATCACAGTCTTTCCTTACAAGAGGTCCTTCATGTATGGTCTTCAACACAATCAGTGCAGACACCAGGAGAAAGAAAATTACAAGTAAGACGTGGTTGTATGGAAGTATTTTTTTCCTGACAGATCTCTGGGGTCTGTGCCAGGTTTTCACAGTTACATGCACATCGTTTGGCTGATTGCTCAGTGTCTCAGCCTGTCCTTTCCTCAGACCAGTCACAGCTGGGTTGTGCCTGAAACTCCTATTGAAACTCAAGCACTGTCAGATGGAGCAGCCATGAAACGAGCACAATCTTCCCTTCAGCTGACCTACTGCCTGGACAAGGTGTTAGCTGTGAAGGTTTACACAGCTGGGGAGATGCTTCAGAGGCACACAGCCCTCAGCATGCAAGCTCAATGAAAAGTCTATGGGACTTCTCTGTATGCATTTCCGTGATATCTCCATATGCCAGTTCTGATGATTAATTCTGCCTGCAGATTGCAATTTCTTCTCGCCATTTGTTATTTATCTCCTGTCCTACCTTAACTTGGTTTTGTTTTGTTGTGAGCAGGAGCTCTGTTTCACATGACAGAGCACAGCCATACTACACATGATCCACCTTCATGTCTTCTGAATTTTTAAAGGGTGGCTTAGTCAGTGCAATTGATTCAATTAGTATTGAAGTCAAATAACAACTGCCAGCCTGAAAGTGAGGTGAAAGTGAGTGAGGGATCATTTTTTAATTCTCAAAAACACACTATTTTTTTCCTGCAAAAACATTTTGAGTTATTATAGTTTTCTGTCATTGCCTGACTAATGTCAGAGACATTTAGGAAATACCCTAATGTTAATAGAAACATGTCAGCTAAGGAAGAGATAAATAAACATTCCTATTTGAAATAGACTTCACAACTTAAAGATCTGATGTTAGTCATGATTTCTATATAATTCTTAGCCCTCTTTCATGTTTGTTTCTCTTTTCAAAAACCTTAATATGTGTTTCAGCATGACTGAAAAACCTCAAAAAATTGAGTTTTTGTTTCTATAGAACAAAAACTTTTCCCAGTACTCACCTACTCATTTCCATTTATCTAAAAATGCATTGTATGGAGAACTCTGAGTCACTGCAAACTCTGGTATAATAAAGCTCTTAGTTGCTTTTGAAATGTGGCTGGAAGTTGTAACTTCCTGAAAATAACTTCTTTATTGTACTCTGTATAACTTCAGCACCAAATCCCAGCCTCAACTACCCATCCATGTACAGTTTTCCCTGTAACTTAACAATCAGAGGAGTACAAACAGATGAGACTCTGGTCACAAAAGAGACTTTTGAGGTACCTGCTTGTGTAAAGCTCTTTATTCAAGCACAACTAAGCTAACAAAGGACCCCAAACAGCCTTCTGAACACGTGTCCAACTAAAGCAGCAGGTATGTTCCAACCTGGCCTTGCCAGTGGAGGATTCATGCACCCAACTGTCAAAATACACTCTAAACAAGCAAAACTTACATTTGAATGCATCTTCCCTTACCTTTCTCTTCAAGAACAAAAAAAAAAAAAGAAAAAGAAACTATAAAGCTACAACAACTTATTGTTGAAAAGAAAAAGAAATTACTTTTTTTTTTTTTTTTTTTTCAGTATAATGCAACAATTTTACACAAAGAAAGCATGAAAATGGAGAATGGTAGGGTTTGTAATTTAATTGCCACAACGTATGCAGCCATATTTTAAAATATTCTAGATTTTTAGGCAGGCAAGTTCGTAATGTGAATACCGCATTAATATTGTAGAATATGATCCTGCAAAAGAGTTACGCATGTATTAAACTTTACATATACAATGAGTTCCATTGAATTCAGGAGCTGGCTTGAAAGAGTACTGAAAATGACACAGTTCCAAAAATAATGAACTGCATTATTCATTACATATATAGGAAAATAGCACAGTATATACATATGTATGCATGCGTACATTTTTATTATAGACAAGAGTGCCAGTTAAGTTTGCTTAATGTTTTTTTTAATATAATACTTCAGTTTCAGTTGCTTATGTCTTGCCGAGCTGAAATTATTTTGCTTAAGTTTTCCAGGCTAGATGTTTGCCTCAAATGAGATTTCATTTTTTAACTTTCAAAGCAATTTCTGTCTTTCCATAAAAAAAAGCTGGGGAAACATGTTATTCACTTGTGTTACATAAAAAGTCAAAGCTTTTCACTTGTGAAGAAGCTCTAATGCCTTGATGCATTGAAAGAAGAATAGGAAGTATGGTAGGATGAAGAAAAAAGTAACACGCAAAGGTTTCCTGATATCTAGGATGTGACTGTGACTGAGAATGCATTCCTCAAAATCTGTACTTTTCACACCATAAAGTACATCAGATGCTGCTAGATCAGTCACCGCATGTTCTGCTGTACTGACCATGAACCCTTGGTTCTGGCTGCTAAAATACATCTCTTACAGAAGGAGCTTCCTGTAGCTGTCAACTGCATAGGTCGAGAAATGGAGACCTATTCTGTGTAGCAAGAGTCCAGCAATTCTCAAGACTGTTTTTAAAGAGGATTTTCAAAGAAATCAACAACATCAGTAACATCAAGGTTGCTGACTCAGAAACAACATACCCCTCATGGCAGGAGATGAAACAGTGCACATAAACCCACCAGTTATGCAAGTCTTGATTCAAGTGGACAAATGTCAAGTGTCTATTGCCATGTGAGGTGCTGTATGGTATCTGAGACATTCCCCCAGGGCTGGAATAAAATGACCGTGCACTCTTTCACAGTAGTAGCTGGAGGCCATAGTGGGCAACTATCCTTGGAGACAGCAAGCCACAGCCTCTCTACTCTGCATAACATTGGAACTTAAACTGTCACAGAAGAAAAGAAGAAGCTTGACTGGGTGGGCTCATGTCAGGAGAAGATATTAAATAAGAGCTAAATTTTTCAATTTGGAGAAGTCTGAAGTTGTTGCACCATGGTAGCTCATGCTGATGTAATTCACAGATACATTATGCTTGTCCTTTCTTTCTTTGTCTGTCTTTCTACTGCAGTGACATGGTCCCTCCCTTTGCACTACCACATGTGCAGTTTGACAGCACATGACTTTTGGGAGCTGCTGTGGCAACAAAGTAACACAGCATTTAAAATAATTAAGCTTCTATGGACCTGCAGTCTCAAACATATGATGTAAAAGGAATCAGGGGAAAACACAGGAGAGGTAAAATAACTATTTAATTTAAAAAGAAAGTTGATGTGACAAAAAAATAGCTCTAAGCAATCATGAAGAAATGTAATCTATGAATTACAAAAAAAAGTCTCTAAGCATTACGACACCTTGTATTTTAACACAGCCTTCCAGCAGCACTGATGAGAAAAACATAATAAATAATGGAGCTTGACCAGCGTAATAAAGGGATTATACAATGTGGTGGCCTGCTCTACCACAACACTGGACTTACTGCATTTTGTCTTAAGCTCTTTCAGCATTGTCCACATCTTTCCTCAAGACCAAATTCCTGGTTTGCAAAGAGGGATGCAAGGATGAGCCATCAGTGCCATCCAGAGCACACAAGAGCCCACGTGGATCTGCCATAATGTGAGACTGAATGTGCTACCAGGCATGGTTGCAGAATACACACAGCTTGCAATGCACCATATAAAGTTCTTACACAGAAAGCCACACTTTATTAAATTGCTGAGTGAGTTGTATTTCTGTCTTCCTGGAGCTTCCCATTAGTGCCATGCATCTACTGCTAGTGATTCAGGATGGTCCTTCCAGCAGTATTTCCAAAACTCCCAAGTTTGAAAAGAACAAGAATAAAAAAGCTATTGTTTGTCCTGGCCCACAACTTTTAATAACATGAGCTCTGTTTTTTTTCTTCTTTTAAAAACATTCTGCTAATAGATAAGTCCATACTTCCACCGATAACATGTTTAGTGCAAGTAGCTACTACCTATAAAATTGGTTCCAATATGTTTCTTAGGCCAATGTGAAGGTAACTCTTCTTCAGTTACTCATTTCCTTGTGTGCTATAGTTCATGAGTTCCCTCAGGACACAATTTTTATTTTTAGAGAAGCCTCTATTTGCTGACTGTTGTGAAAGGAACACTCAGGAGATGCGATTAGCAGTCACTTGTTTCAGTAAACATTGAATGTAACATATGCCTCTCAAGTAATGTGTATCCAAACATACAATTTACAAATAATTAACATCATGTTAATTAGTCACATTAATTTATGCCACTTTGTGGAATTATTTCCTCAGAGTCTTTAGGAATGCTGCCAGCAGTTTGAGCCAAAGAGTGTGAAAATTTGCTTGAAGTAACTGTTGTGACTGGCTGTGACACACAGCTTGAACAGCAAGCAATGAGGGGCCAAATGACTGACTGAGGATCAGCCAGCCTTGGAGGTGGGGTGCACTGACACTGCAAATAGTGTGGGGCAGCCAGGGGACGTATCAGGGGGGAATGGCCCATAGGGGCCCAGCCACCGCCTCATGGCCTGCCCTTCAGCTACCATGTGTGTGAGGTGATCTGCCACAGCCTGGCAAATTCCCGTAATTACGGCGGGTTATTTGAGATGATGAATCTTACAAAAAAGCTGTTGAAACCAAACATAGCTTCAGAACTGATAAATGCCAAAATTAAGCTTTAACTTCTCAAAAACAAAAGAGAAGCCATTTGGAATATTGGCACCATCTCAAAAAAATCAGGCATAGCTATTCTTAAATGTGTGAGAATGGAGCTACCAAACACAGCTGTACATCTCAGTAATACAATATGAAATGTGCCTCATAGAGAGGAATAAAAAGAGCCTCAGTCTAAGAGCTGAGATGGTGAGGCCAAACACAGTCAGAAACAACGGAAGCAATCTGCAGTCACTTATGTTTTCAAATCAATATTTTTGCTTACGTAAATAATTACAATTTAAAACCACATAACATTTGCATTGGGATTGCAACTATCCAATTTTTTAGGACAAATAAAATAACTCCAAATAAGTACCTGACAATGCAAGAAAGAGCATCACCAATGTATGTTAATGCATCCAAATTGTGGGGATGATACAAACACCTCAGCTTGCATTATACATTCATTAGATTTCTACTGGAAAAAAAGCAGACAGAAAAAGCAGCTCAAATTATAAATACAGAGCATTACAGGAAGGCCACACTAAGACTGATAACTAGGCACACAGAAAGGCAGGCGGGGATACAGATGATAATGTAAAAACCTACGGGCTCTGAGAAACGTATTAAGACTTTTTTTTAATCCTTCCTCCTTTGCCAAAGACTACGAGCCATGATGTTAATACAAACTGACTTATGCATCCTCTGGAAGAAAACTACGCTGTTGGCCCAGGCTTGGGCTTTCAGCATGGGGAAAATTCCCGTCGGTGCCTGTCTTGCCTTACTGCAGCAGAAGGACCTTTGTTCTCTCCCAGAGAGACACACTACTTCACTCAAAGACTTTTAACCATTTGTTGGGCTATACAAAGCTTTTCTTCTGCTATTTGAATATCCCCTTAAAATAACCACTTGGCCTTTAACAGGACTGACGTGGAACGGTATCAGACTCATGTGCTGCACAGTGCACTCACCAGACAAGTTCTGCTTTTTAAGTGATCCATGCTGCAGTTTGCATGCGTACTTCTACACAATACTTCGTATATGAGCATATAAGTAAACTCCGCCCATGCTTAACAACTGCTAGAAAGAGTCCGCACCACATACAGTGCACTGTAAGTCCCATGTGAGATAGGGATGGTGCACAGAAGTTTGAAACTTTCTATTACCTTTCATACACTTGTCCTGCATGAAGCTAGAGGCATCAACATGCATGTTTGAGACTGTAAACTATTGCATATAGTCTAAGATTATACTCTCCCCAGTCCCTCAGAGACTCTTTCCCAGAAATACTAAGTTCACTGTTATCTAGCATAGACAGTTCAGATAGTTCTATAGAGTAGAAAATAAATTATAAATATATAATGCATATTCTATATATTTTTATATATACTGTTGTCATTGACAGAGATGTATAGTATGTATAAAAGTACGTATGTATCCAGTATGTATAAAACCCATTATACGCCCATATTCCAACTGCTAAAACTTGTTCTTAGGGATATTTATCTGTATCATTTAGTCTTTGACTACCTTTATCTTTTTAAAATAATTTGTCATTTACTGCCATTATCTTTTTAAATTAACCAGATTCTTGTAAAAACATCATCTGAACATGCAAAAAATACTCAGTGAAGTCCACATGGTATTAAGAATTTGAAAGCAAGGCATCTTTCACTGGGTTTAGAAACACTCTGCCTTTACAAGTGACTAGAAAAGGAAGGAATATGACTCTCCTCAGTCTAAAAGTGCACTTACTAGAAGCAGCCATTCTCACTACGTATTTATTCTAAACTTACTTGAAATGGTAGGGGAGGCACTCCATCTTTTCTTGGAATTGATGATAAAACACTCATTATTGCTCAGATATATTTGGAAGTATCTGTTACAGAATGTGAGTACCCATTTCTAAGCACGGTTTTTGAGGAATAACTCTAATGACTCTGTTCAGCTTCTCTAAGAGTGTCAACATCCTTATGGTCAATATCCTCTCCAATAAGGATGTTGAAAATATTTACATAGGCCTGGATTCTGTGCATATGCTCTTCGCATTCACAGAATTCTTCTCATCTCTTATGTTGAATTGGCTCTCTCACAATTAAATAAGATTTTCTTCTTGTTCTTTCTAATTGTACTTCTAAGCCTTCTGCTAGAGCAGCCAGTCTTGCTAAAAAGCCCCCACAGTACACTCAGCCATGTCTGGACAGATGGAATCCTTACTATATTCAATATAAACATTCCAGTCCTACCTGCTATTTACCATCCTTCGTCTCCCTTCAATTCATCTGCTGTCATGATGTATTTTGACTGCAAGTCCTTTTTACATATTATTTATTACATTTGCATATATAGCAGAAACACAAAGGGAACCTGAGTACTCACTGGCTGCAGAACAGACCACATTAGAAACATGTACCATTAATTAATAAAAATCAATGGCAGTTATGCTGGAGACATCATAAGAGAGAAGAGTCTAATGGAGGAGACAGTAAATTAGGTTCTAGTTTGGGTTGAAACATCATTTTCTAAATTAGTCTGAGTTTAATTTATAATTTATACACTCTGTAGTCATAAGGAACTGCTCTGGTCATCCAGCCTGACCTTAACTTTATACTGGATGGAATTTTTCCAAGTGGAAACTTCTAACAGAGCTTTTTCATTTCATTTTAGAGTCTCCAATGATGAGACTGCCACCTTCCCTATTGAGCTGCTCCAAGGCTAAATTACCTTAATACATGGAAAAACTGCATCCTTCAGGGCTGAATTTGTCTAAGTTAAACTTTTATCCACTGGACACCTATGTGCCTTTGTTTGTGACACCTGAACTCTCATCATGGTGGTCCTCCTCCGGTCATTATCCATGTCCAGTCTTAATGTTACGACTCAGTAATCAAGTGATTCAGCTCTTTCTGCTCCTTGGGTAATTCCTTTAAGACTTCTAATTCTGTATTTTTTTTGTTGTTGTTTGTTTCTACAGCATTTAATTATAGCAGATACTGTTTCACATTCACATTCATCGCAGATGTGAAACTTCTCTTTTCATCCACTGTATAATCTTCTCCTTAATCACTGAACAGAACTATTAATTGAACATTCCTGACTTTTCTATATTACTTCATTTTACATTCTGTATATTGCAATAGACCTAGACTTTTTATTCTTAATATGCTTTAAAATCTTTCTTACTATTTTAACTTATATCTCATTTATTTCTTTAGCTTCTGTTACCCACTACGTGCATTTTCAACCTGTACTTTAAGTTCACTGCTTCTACTTTCACATTTACTATTAATTCTATATTTACTCGTATTTACTTTTTAAAAATGATTCGACTTGTCTTCTGTCAAGGACTTTTTTGAACTTTCCCTCACATTTTTACAATCATGGCTTTTGATCAACCAGAACAACCTCTTTCAACAATACTAGGAATTTAAAATTCCTAGTTCTGAATATACTATTGCCATCATTTACATCAGAAGAGAACTAAGCTTTGTTGAAATGCTGCCTTGAGTTACCAAATGCAGACGTTATTGGCTGGTGCCATAATTCCTATTTACAGATCTAACCAGTTCACAATCAGCAGCTGCACATCCAACAAATGGCTTTCAGATAACCAGTTAATGCAGATAACTTTAATGCACCAATAGGAGAATCTTAATGTTCACTGGGTGTAATGCTATAATATGATGGTAATAGGATGGAAAGTACAGCAGTAATAGCAAGGTGGCAAACTCTTTGACTCCAGCAAACAACGACAAGCCTGAACGCAGCAGCCAGAAACACAGAACTAAAGGAAAGAAGCTGCTTACCTTCACAAGGCCTCAGATACACAGAGAACTCCAGCAAAATACCCTTGCTTCCACTGCCAACCATTAAATGCACAGGGAAGGGGTGCATCCTGGCTCCACCCCTTCTGGTCACTCAGGTGCGTTGCATACACCTGAGCTCTCCTGGGTTGGCCCTGCCTTCTCATCAGGTGCTCAATCACTGGTTCAGGCCGTGATAGCACTTCCACTACTAGGATTTTTGTTCTAAATAGAAAAAGACTTTTCTTCTGGAGTATATCAGGTTTAACAGTGAGAAAGAGAGAAAGAAAGGAAAAGAAAGAGAGAAAGAAGGAGAGAAGAGAAAAATGAGAGAGAAAGAAAGGAACACAGAGAGAAAGCAAGGAGGTAGGGAGGGAGGAAGGAGAGAGAGAAATAAAAGTATGATGCTGCTGGGTTCATCTATATATACAGAAAAATGAGTTGCCATGTGCCTTATCAGAGGTTTTAGAGTGTTTGGTTCATATTAAGATGAATGACTGATATAAGAATAAATATATCATTCAGTCATTTCCTGAAACAATGCAAAATCATTCCCTGAGGTACCTTTCTGCGAGATTTCTCAACTTATTATTTACTCTTTTTAAAAAATGAAAACTAACAGTTTTATTTAATGACTTCACAGTGAAATGCACTGTACAAAGCACGTGATATTCTCCATAACGTTTAGTCTAAACCTTTTCACTGTAATCGGTACTTATTGTCCTGACCACCCTCATTAGTTTCGCACTGATGCTTTCACACACTAGTGTTTGGTCCATATGCACTCCATTACAAGGTTACTGCAAAGTCTCCCACAGGCCAGCTCCCACTTTGTCAGGCATCTCTGTACGGTTCTACTGACAAAGAGTTACAGTAATGAATTCTGGGGCAAAACCACAATGCCTCTCTGAAACATGAAGAAAATGTAATCTTGGAGAGAAATGCATGCCTGCTTCCCAGTGTTTATGGCTAAATATGTTTCTTAATGTTTCTATATGTAAAAAGAAGACAAGATAGCCTTTATTTTTCCCCTTTATGTAAGTGAAGGCATACGACAGGCACAACAGCAAATAAAGACAGATTTATGCAAAGGATTTGTACAAGAAGAGACTCAAACTCTAGCCATGAGTGAACAGAGATGTGAATTCCCCCATGGGTGGGGGTTTTAGCTGGTGATGTGGCAATACCTCCTTCCCTCACAGAAATATGCAGATGCACTCAAGGCACAATTATAACAAGGAGTTCAATTTACACAGTGCAGCTCTCATAACTACTGGTTTGTGTGAGATGTGCATTATTTGTTTGACAGTCAATCACCACTAAAGTCACTATTAAATATTATTAAGAATACAATGCTTAAAAGCTTGTTCAATGCCTTGATGTAAATATTTCATAGTTCATTCTAATAGATGACTAAGTGTATGGGAACTATTGAATCACAGCCTGAACCTCTGATTGATCACCTGAGGCAAGCAATGAGTCAGTCGCGAGAGCACAGGTGAAGGCAATTCACCTGTGTGACCAGAAGGGGTGGAGCCTGGCTGCACCTCTCCTAGACCCCATTTAAGGGCTGACTGCCACTGAGGAAGGATCTCTCTTTGGAGATTGCTTCTCCTGGAGTCTTTTCCTGTGAGCCCAGGATACAGGTAAACTTTTTCATTCACTTCTAGTTATCCCTTTCCAGCGTGATAATCTTTTCCATGCACTCTCTAAAGACTAGCCTAACTTCTCTGTATACTTGTTAATTATGCATCTGTATACTCATTGGTTATACAACTAAGAGTATGATTGTCCATATGGAATCAGTCCAGAGGACAGACTTGCTGTAGATGTTGTATATTTAATAATTTTTGGCAAAAATTATATTCTAGAACTAGAACTTTTTCCTAAGTGTTCCTAACTAGCCCATGTGTATGTACATTTTCTGAGATTTTTGCTTAGTTCCATTTTGGAGAGTTCTTAAAAAAATGAAAAACAGACCCCATTTATTTTTAACACTAGCAAACTCTTAGCAAATGTAAATGTCATGATGAGACTGGATTCCTAAAAGAGAGGGTTGAGAAAGAAAAATCCTATTCTTTTAATATGGCAATATGTGTGCCTGTAAGGGTGCATGCATCTACAGTTTAGAAAAACCAGGTCTCACTTTAGATCATAGGCTGTCAAATTATCTTTGTGTAATCTTACCGGTCAGCACAAATTACAGAAAATTATTAGAATACAACAGGTAGTGGCCTCTGATCTAACCTCACTGGGTGAAGGAGATCACCAGTGACCAAGGCAAGCAGAAACACAGTTGCACTTTGTCCCATTGATGGGGGAACACAGAACCTGGAATCCAATGTTATTTCCATACTAAACATCAATGCAGAATTGAACATGTACTTTAAAATGCATTTATGCTGTGTGTTTGTATCTTCAAACTCTTTTATCTCTATGTGAAAAACTTAAAGTGAAGAAAATGAATTTGACAAGGGTTTTAAGGAAACTTGGTTGTCTGAGCCTTCTTGTCCTGCTTTGAAAGCCTTCCTCCTTAAACATATGTTTTTGCTTAGAACAAACAAGAGGTGAATAAATCAGCTGATCAGCATTCCCCTAGTGCTGCTTGTATTAACTTCCTTGGCATGAATTCACCACTTAAGTCAATATTACTTAAGAGTTTCTGTAACAGTTTATTCACCTTTAATTCTATGCTGTTCCTGAATCTTAACTTCCACCTACTGAACAGAAAAATGGAAAGTTTGTACAAATGCAGAATTCAGAGATTACCTGTCATAAGAAATAGAAGCTCTCTTTGCAAATCCTGAATTAGTGGTTTGATTTTTTTTTTTTTTAACATAAAAAGTTCTTCATATGGCCAACTTAGTGTTTAGGAGGAAGTACTGCAAAAGGAAAGCAATATTTGTGCTCTCACTACTTAGCCCTTCATACTACTAAATCCACTACATTCAGCTCTTCCCTCCAGATGCCTTTGCCTATCACTTAGCAGCAAAAGCCCATTTGGAAAAGTACATGGTGGGGAGGTGCACGTGGATGTATTTGGAGACACTGGCTCTCTTTCTTAGCATTTGCGAACACATTCAGGGAACAAGTAGATGCAAATCACCGATTTGTTCACTCAGATGTTTACTTATGGGCTTGTTTTCCTAAGTGACTACCTACTTACAGCCAATAATGAGGCCTCCACTTCTACCTAACAAAAGGGCATTTGGGGAAGAACAGATGTAGGATGCAATTTGGCAGCCTCTGTGTGTCCCAGAAGCTGAGTGCTGTACAACCACAGCGGAGGTGGCAGGAGAAATGCACTCCTACTCTTAGCTGTGTGGAGGGCAGGGAGCATCCACATAAAGGGACAGGCTTTTAGCAGCAATGTGGTAGGGCTGTGCTGTGTGGTGTGCCAAACTCTAGTGAGGGGACACAGAGGCTGTGTCCCACCATGAGCCAGGTGATGCAGAACCATACAGCATCCTCCTTGGCTGTGACCTAAACAGCACCAAAGAGCCTCCAGTCAGTTAGGAAACAAGGCTGAATGAACCGTGGGGACTGCACTCGAGAAGAGACTTTCTGCTTCAGTAAGCTGATGCTCTTCCCCCAGAACCACCCCCGGCAAAGGCTGAGTTTTCTCTCAGCTCTGCTTCGGTCTGTTGCTAACTAAGCGTAAGTCAGTAACAGCACAGCAGTGCCTGCAGTCTCCAAGGGCCCTGCCTTCCCATGAAAACTGGCCATCAGTGAAACAGGCATCAACAAAGCATTTTGCTCCAAATAAGCTCTCAGTGCTGGGACTGAAGCTCTGGGTCCTCTGCTGAGATGTCCCCCCAGCAGACTGAACTGAGAGGGACTGAGTTCAGAAAATCATCAGAAACCCTTCCAAAACTCACATCACAGCATTCATTCAAAGAAGCTAAGTGCTTGTTTCCCCCTCCTGGATCAGCGCTGAATTTTGATAAAACAGCACAACATTTCTCAGATCTACATATAGAACTTGGTTTAGTTTTCCAGGCGCACACCTTTGTCCTCTACTCATATAAATATAAAAGCTTTGAGAGTTTTTTTTGTTTGTTTGCTTTTTCTGTTTTACTTATATTCCTCCTGGTCTCTTCTAATTCACAGCTGTTGCTCCTGGACATGTTGGTTTTCCTATAAGAAATAACTCTAAGGCCATACTTACTTGGGGACATTGGGTAAGGTGCTAGTTCTGCTCAACTTGCCAGAATCTAATTTGGGTTGTCATATTGCATCTTTGTAGCTTTGCCTTGGAATTTCAGCTGCATAGAGCTGCCATCCATTACCACCAGTTGTCCAAAAGCTGCTTCACGTAGCTGCCCTTCTGGGGCAAGCAAATCCAAGTCTATACAGGATGGGTCACACCTTCACATTTTATTTTTGCTGTAGTGAATATTTTCTGAGGCAGAATGTCCACTGATATCAGCAACAGTGTTACTAAATAGTGAATAAAAACCAAACGCCAAGATCTCAGTTAAGCAAAGTAATTATCCAAATGCTTAAACTTAAGCATACTTCTGCTGATCTGATGAACTGAAAAAATGTGAATATGTAGAAATATACTATTGTCCTATTCAAAGAATCATAAAGGCTGGAAAATATTACCAAGATCAAGTAGTCCAACCACAAGCCGATCCCCTGCATGCCCACTAACCATGTCCCTTAGTGTACTGTATTTCCACTCTTCTTCAACACATGCAGGGATACTGACTTCACCACTCCTGTTCCAGTGCCTCACCACTCTTCCTGAAAGAAATTGTTCCTGATATCCAACCTGAGCCTCCCCTGCAACATCAAGGCACAGCTTCCCCACTCACTCATGGCTTTATAAGAGATAAGGCACAGAGCTGGCTAAGAGTGCAGGGCAGGCTGGTTTTTAGCTGGTTGCCCTATTGCAGTACATCAATAGAAAAGAGCTGTTTTGTCCTGTTGATTCATATCCCATTTATAAGAAACAAACTCAGTAAAATATTAATAATCATAATAGAATAGAGAAAACTGTAAGCTAAGGTAAAACAGAATAGAAGCACAGCCTCTGTTATTCTACTCAAAATTCTACTCTATTCTGGCTCAAAAAGCAACCTGTTCAGGGCAGAGTATTTGATCTTCTGGGAGAGAATTAAGACTACTTTGAGTTGTGTACAGGCATGTGTAAAGAAGGATTACATACAGTTGATTGTTTTAACTTTTTTTTATCTTTTTGAGCAAATTCCCTATCTCACACAAATAAACAAGCAACCAAAATCAAACAAACAAACAACAACAAAAAAAACACACAAAAAAACCCTCCCACATTTATCTCCTCCAGTGGTCCTATAGCTTTTAAAATAACCAAGGTTTAAATATTGATGATGTCAAGACCAAGGATGTTTTTGATACCTATTCTACCCAGTTCCAAATACAGAACTGTTTGTTGAAAGACTGTTAAAAGTCACTCTATGATCATTTTTGGGAGAGCAGCTGCACTTTGGAGGAGGCTTTCAGGAGCTACTTACCCTAATTAGGCTTTAATCTACAAATCCCATTATGCAGATCAGTTTGTATTACTACAGTTGCATTAAGAATTACTCTTCATATTATACTGGAGTAAGATCAGGACAGACTCATTTTCAGACTCCTGCATACAGTTTTCAGGTAAATTGTATGGGAATCACATCACTGCAGAACCATGCAGAGACCTGGCAGGACTCCATTTAGCATCAACATGACTTTTTAAAAAATTGCTTTTTTTTTGTATTTATTTGTCTATATTTACTTCGTGGAGTACTTTATTAGTACTTCATATAGTCAGCTAAATGCATTCCTTCAATCTTAAGTACATAAAACGTATTGCATTGGGACAACCTGGGAAGTTTTTTTTTTTTTTACATCAAAACAAATTGCATGGATTAGGTGGGTCAGAAATGAGTCAGGGTAACAGAAAAACACAAATCAAAATGGGCTATTATCTACTGCTAAAACAAAAAGCACCAGCTCCTCTGCCCTTTTCTTAAATATTTCCACACACTTCATGCAGACAGTTTGCAATGGAGTATTTTATACATTTCTACAGACTGTGAGATGCAATTCTTGCTGAAAGTGCTGATGAGAGCAACCTCCATTTAATACGTGGTGATAACTGAGCAGGAAAGCTGCAGACTCCCTTGCAGGCACAGTGCAGAAGCACAGTCTGCACAAAGTGTCAGCACTCCTCCTGGGCATCACTAGGCCAGGATTAGGAGCCAATTGAGACCCTCTTCACCTGCATCTGCTTTCAGTCTGTACCAAATTAAGATGTCTGATTTTCAGCTTTACCCACACCACTCGCTTCTGTCTGCACAGCAAATGTTAGTGTTCTGCCTTCATTTCTGGGCAGATGAGTCACTGTGTATATCTACACTGGTAAGCTGGTACAGCTGTGGCTCCTGCCTGCCTTCCCAGTTAGCAGGAACCTTCCTGTAGCTGGGCCAGCACAGAACTCTTCAGCTATCACAGTCTGAGATCTAGCAAGTGACAAAAAAAATACAATAGTTCCTACAGGTTAAAGATTATAGAATGCTGGAATCATAGAATATCCCAAGATGGAAGAGACTGTTGGATCACTGAGTCAAAGTCCTGGCTCAAGACAGGACCACCCAAAACCCAAATCCAGTTCGACTATGTTATCCAAACAGTACTTGTGTTCTGGCAGCTTGGGGCAGTGCCTACTGCCCTGGGGAGGCTGTTCCATGCCCAAACACTTCTGGTGAGGAACCTTTTCCTAACACCTAGCAAAAGGTGTTAGGAAACCACCTAGAGCCTGCTTTTCTACAGGGACCTATGCTGCGGCCCTCTTACCCACTACAACATTTTAAGTCACAAAGCACTTTTGAGGGAAATTTAAAAGTCAAAGGCATCTTGAAGGGTCCATGCTACTCTGTAGGCCAGAAGCCCTGATCCTTGGTGTTTTCCATGGGATGGCAATGCTATTGCTTTCACCGAGCCACTCCTACAGGTTCTGTGACAAGAGGGACCTTCTTGCTCCTTAGTTGTGCTGCTTTTCTTGGTACATTGAAATGGCTTTCGAAGTTCATTCCTGAGCTGGACACTGTGATCCAGTTTTCAGTATATAAAAATAAAAAATCCTACCTATTCTCCAATAATGGCCTGAATCATTTCAGTAACAGTAATGCAATGTGTAGTGTTTCAGACCATTGCTCAGAAAACAGCAATTTTGTTTTGTTTTATAAGTGTCGTCTATACAACAGCTTAAGTTTGTAAATCACCTCTGGATCCTTTGCGATGAAAGGTGCTATATAAGCTCAAGCTTATATTATCATTCCTACATTTTACTGCTCCATAAATGCGAGAGATACTACAGCAGCTCCACTCCAGAATATGCTTGTGAACATATAAACCTCTCTCCCCAGTATTACATTTTTACTGGAATTAACGAATTAACGTGAACATCACACCCTTCACTGTATCCTACCCTTCTGTGAGCTTTGGATTTTATGCCTGGCAACATTGCACTGCTTTTCCGTAAGCCATTTCATTGGAATCAGAGAAAAGCAATTAAATGGTCTATTAAGGTGCACAGTGTGCAGGTCAGTGCAGCATCTGCCTCAGGAGTCTTCCTTAAAACTCTATGCAGTCCCACCCTGTACTAAAAGCTACAGGAGACCCTGGGAAAGCACTTCACACACAGCAGCAGCAAAGAGCTCCTTCACAAACAATGATTTAAGTTATAATTGCTTTATATGAGCAAAAGTTACAGAAACCAATAGCTGATTTCCACAGATGATTTAAAGAAGGAGGCATTTGGCACCCTGTTCTTCACTCTCCTCACTTCCCCCCACACCAGTTTTATTTTTTCGCTACAGCGGGTTTCCCTCCCTGCTGCCATGCTGAGCTGATCCCATTCGGACACAGTTTGCAATCTCCCCTCCTCCTTTTTGCCTTCCTGCAGCAACTTGAGGGAGCTAATCATTCAAACAAGCAATGACCAATAATGCAAGAAAAAAATGGCCAGGTAAAAGTCACTTGACAGCATCCAGCTGATGTCTTTGGGCAGTGAGGAGTGAGGTACATTCTGTTAAAATTTCTGTCACCAATGTAAATCCAGCAACATGGCAAAAGCAGTGATAGGGTTAAAAGAATCTTGTCTTTGCCCTTGTTTGCCTCATTTCTTGTTTCTCTCTTAAACTGCACCACTGGGATGAACCACAAGACTTCCCTTCCCCTTATTAAAAAAGCAAAAACTGCTTATGCAGCAACTGCAGCAGGGCTCTGTTGTTAGCAGATAGTAAGGATGTATGGAGAAGAGCTACAAACGGTATCCACATCAGTGCAGACACTTATGGGGAAAAAATTGTTCTGTGAACATTACAAATTCTGGCTCTAATTAAACATTCATCTCTCAATGTTCTGGGGGTGGAGAAGAAAATCATTGTCTTTTTATACTGTAGTTAAAAGTGGAAAACATTGCATCCAGAAACACAAAGAAGAAATATTTTTCTATTCTGTGACAGCATTGAATGCTGAGGGTTATGCTGACTGAAGGTAATTACTACAGCTCTTTGCTTGTTCTCTGGAAGAAAAAAAAAAAAAAGATGGTGCATGCCACAAAATACTGCTTTTAGAAAATATCTGTAAATCATTCCATGCTATAATTCCTTTAAACCGTGCAGACATACGCTTCTCCTGGCTGAGCCTCCTGGCCTCAAAACCATGCATGAAGATGCACAGCCAAGAAGTTAGGCAAAGAGACACAAATAGAAAAGGAGAGGTGATCCCAGATGAGATCTGGTTCACTGAGGGAAGCACTCTCCATTCCCATGTCTCCTGTGAGGTACAAGTAAGGAACCATCACGTTGTGCAAGTGTGGATAAAGGACAACAAATATTCTGAATGTTCCACAGGGAATGATCAATTAAAAAAAGCAAACCAAAATGACCAGTATAATCAGAATTTCTTTCTTGCCCTCTTTCACATAAACACTGGATGAAGAGTGGCAAAACTTAGATTAAGCTGCTTTATGAGAATAACTCAGAGACATTTTGGGGGTGCTTATATTCTGCTGTGGGAACATTTCCAGTTCCTTTTTTCCCCTCTGTTTAAGCTCTTTTTCTGTTCTCTGTGCTTTTCTACTTTTTCATATGATGAATCCTCTAGGGGTTCAGTGAAGCCTGAAGTTCTTTCTCGTGGAGAGAGAAGACAGGGGGATCGTATCTATCAATAGTAATAAACCATTCCAAATGATTGATATAAATGTTTTTGACTTTTCACATGCATTGGCAAAAGGCCTCAGCTGTCCAAGCCCATTGTCCATGTCAGGCTTCCATTCTCCTTCAATATTCAGGGAAGGGGAAGATTCACCCCAGTGTTTTGGCAGAGCTGATGGCAATAAATCCAAATGAACTGGAGCTCTGTTCCTCAGAAGCACGTTGGCAGAAGAGGCTGAGTACTCTTATTCAGCTGTATGACATAACACCACTGAGAGTTCACGATAAATCTTCACTGCAAAACATTAGTGTTTACTGCAAAAGGTTTGCTCATGCTGTCAAATCAGTAAACTCAGTTTTATTTCTCCTTCAACCCAGTGTTGTCTTGTTAAAAACTTGCTCTAGTTGCTTGTTACGGAGACTTTCAAGACCTACCTATAGGACTTCTAATGCCTCAACAAGCTGTAGAACTTCTATGCCAACAGAGAGCTGGTTAGAAAAATGACCAACTATCTGCTATTACAGTTACTAGACTGCAGTAAAGTAAACCAAAATCTGAGATTTTTGAGACTGAGACTGCAAGGCAACAAAAAGGAGGAGGGGAGATTGCAAAAAAAGCATGTATGTTAGTATGTATAGGCAGGACAGCTGAGCAGAAACAGCACAGTTTGTTTTGTAAGCTGGCTCTACTCGATTCCTGTCTCTACATGGAGAGATATCATGCAGCCTTTCAGATTGTATATCTATAAAACGAGAAGGAATGGTTTGTTTTCCTCCTAGGTCTTTTAGAATGCATGGAAAGCTGAAATATTATTCATACCACTAGTCTACCAAATTATACGTACAAAGTGATGGGAATTCACTGAGAAAAGACTGAGGTAATTCAGAGTGTGCCATGGGATCCAGAAATCTGTGCTTACTCTCAAATCTCATTATTTCATTTTCTGGAAGAACTATCACTTGTTTTCTTTGTAAAGGAAAACTAAAATAGATACCTTTTAAATTAAATTAATAATGGAAAATTTATTTTGTCCTTGACTAGATCCAAGACCTATACTTTTCAGAATACCTTCTGCTTTGATTTCAGTTCTGCTTTGAAACAGAAGGACCAGAAGGCCTTCAAACAACCATACCAACTGAAACACTCCTATGATTCACTTGACTGATATTTTGTTTGTGAGGGCACTTTCCTCAACCTAAGCATGACAGTCCTCAGTATTTCTTCCACGTGCTGGAAATAACACAGACTCCAAAATATTTTAGCCATTTCTGTATCCAGAACACACCCTGAGCTATTGGACAGTAGTACCACCTCATCTTTACTGAAGGTTCTCCCCACACTAGAAGGCTAAATTAGTCCACAGGAGTCACTGCAAAGTAACTTCTTATGTCCAGAAGTCAGACAAAAAAATCTGAATTTATTTATATAAATAACTAAATTCTGCTTATACATGACTAAAACTTCAAGATGAAGAAAACTTGGCATTAGTTTAGGTTACAAATTAATTTAATACATACTTATACATTTGTTATTACTGCTGAATCATGAGAAACCTACATGTGAGCTAGTGGAGTGTACTACAAAGAAGCTAAATATAAATGTCTTTGTTTTCACTTATCTTAGAGAAAAATGGGATTTTCTAAACACGTTGCACTTGCATTCTGTAATGCAGAATTCATTGCACTTCTTTGCCATGTTTCCAGATTTTCCTGGTAGCTAAACATCAGTTAATTATAAAATACCAGAAGACAGCTATCATCTGTCTCACTTCTTCACCTTAAGTTCAATATTTGTTGAAGGAATATGTTTTCAAATTATGAGAATACATTTGCACTGCAGTTTTCTGTCAGTTTGGTGGTAGAAAAAAGAAAATGTTCACCTGCTAACATTATGCATTCAGAATGTTATCAAAAAGACTCTTCTAATCTACCTCATCTCTGACACAGTAATTAAATAAAACAGCTTTTTATTTATAAATGAAATTATTATTTAGCTTCAACACTAAATATTCAGATAAAGGTCTTTATTCTGTAACTTCCTCTACTGGTGGCATGGCTTTGATGGATGGAAATGTGCAAATACCAACCAAAGTTCACTCAAATTTTCAAGGAAAAGATAAATTGTCTGCTTCCACGAATAAACATGCAAATATGGAGACCCTCAGAGGTGTGGGAACTGCTCACAGACCTCTGAAGTAATCATGGAGAAAAAGATTCTGTAGGCATTATACTATGGCAAATATGCCAGTCTGAAAGTTACAAATGCTTAGGTCTGAGCTCAAAACTAAAATTAAATTAAATTAAATTAAATTAGGAGTTAAGGTCCTGATCAGTGTTTTGCTTTTTAATTTTCTCCACTTATCTCTGATTTGTATGCAGCAAGTACAGTTTTGCCATTTCAGATTTATAGTAAAATTCCTGCTCTGTGTGACGTTATTAGCCTTTGTTTCCTGGGAGTCAGAAGTGGTGGCCTGCAGGTGAGAGCATCTCTGTGCCCCATCTACAGTGCCATGAAGAATGTGGTCTCCCATAATACATTAGAAATCATTTTACTGTATGTCTAATGATAGTTGATGACTTTCTTAAATACCAAGTCCTGGAAAAGGAATCAGCTTTCGTGTGACATGAAGAAAATCACTACGGACTTAGTGGTTACTGAAGAAAACCTTAATGACTGAAACAGAATGAGACCAAAACAGTAGGATTGAAGTAACAAAAGGAAAAATATTGTCTTCTTCAATGCTTGTGCTGTTTTGGAGACGGATCAATCATTTATAAGCAGTTAGTTCTGATCATGCCAGTTAAAATCTGACAGTGAATCTGTTTTCTTGAAAAGTAATTTCTGATTTTTTGGAGCTCACAAAGGCTGTGTCCTGTATTCTCATTAGACACTGGCTTAGATCTTTGCTTAGATCTTCCTATTTCTCTCAGTCTCAAAAATACTCCCTCTCTACCAGTCTGCCTTAACCAGAAAGAATGCAGAATTAAAACACCTGTTGGAGCGGCATCCATATTGATTCCCCCAACATTTTTTCATCAGTTATGTCCAGATTCCTCTATCTTGTTAGTTTGTGGGTTTTTTTTTTTTTTTTTTTTTTTTTTGTGTCTTTTATTCTTTTTTCAATCATTCATTAATAATCCGAAAGGTTTGCATCAGCAGCCTTCAGAATCTCACTGCAGCTTTCATTTGCTTCAGTTCACAGAAATGCTTGGTGGACACCAAGGATGCTGCTGTCTGCTATGTGGACCAGTTTAGGCAGGGACAGACAAAATGGAAATATTGCTGCTGGTAGTCTACATAAATACTTGCAAGGCAACAAAGCACCATGGGGCAGGGTGACCCTTCTTCTTGCAGAGCACTATAACAGAGGGCTCAGCAGAACCTATCTGCACTGCTGTACCCAAGCCCTGCATGCCATTTCCCGAGCTAAATCAGAAGCAAGAACTAAAAAATTTTACTTCTTCAGCTGAAGGACTAACACAGAAATGACACGAGTTCTAACCAAGCTGTGCTCTCGTCACCAGAATGTGACATGCAGTCATACAGGCACATTTCATTTGGCCAAAATAAGCAGTGGAGAGAGGCAGTTAAGTCTGTTCTAGCAGATACCTGGATTCAATCCTAATGTTATTATAGCAATAGTCTTCAAGCTAATAACTATGTGCACATACAGATCAGAGGTTTTCCATGGGCTGTATAGCAAGAGCTAGCCCAGAGACCTGAAAATCGAAATGATGTTGGGTTGAACAGCTCTACAACTTTGCAACATTCCTTTTTGCCCCAAATTTATCATATAGGTAAATTTATACTGTTCACACCTGGCACTGACTATATATAGGAGGGTCAATCAATTCATTTCTTCCAGCCTCTTTCTCTAGTCACCTATCTATTAAAAGTCCTTTGTCAGACAAAAATTGTCATTATTACATATACTGCCACTGTTATTGCTAGATTATTGTTACACTGACAAAATGGTTGGTAAACAAAACTATAGCAATACTTGTTGCATAACATTCTAACCATTTATTTCTACTGAAATCTACTGGAAAAATAATGGCAGAGAAGCTGCACTGAGGACACAAATCCCTTTCAGGCCATCAGTGTCTTCAATGGAGGACTGAAAATGAGATTATTATCATGGGCGTACTTAGCACATGTGAATTTCTCATCAGATAGTGGTCAGAGGTAAAAATAGTTTTCAAGCAAGCAGCTTTAAAGCATGTTGGGGAATGTTTACAAAATGCCACAGGCATTAAATAAAAAATCTAAAATCTTTCCTTATTGTTCTTGTCTGTAGACATTTGGTAAAGTGACTAATGCTTATCCAAAATGGTACATTTCCTCAGAGATCACTGACTCTTTCTGCATTGAAGAGAGAATGGTGAATTTAAGAGTTGACATTTGTTTCCAATAAAATAGTCTTATAATACTGTACACAGAAAATATTCACTCCTGAAACATAACACAAAGAACAATAATTAAGCATCGTCTTTGTTATTATCTGACAACCTATTTAATGTGGTTATTTATTTAAATAGGGCAGCATTTACCTAAATTATGGGAACATCAACCAGCCCTAAGACAGCTTACGGAGAAAATGGAAGGACATTGTCACTGCTGGATGCAAGCAATCCGCAAAATGAAGACTGGAGGAAGGCAGAGAGATGCTAAGGTGTGTGATAAGTATCATAATGAGCGGGTAAAACAGCTGGATCCAACGAGTAAATCCACTGGAATCAGTGGAGAAGTGTAAGTAACACAGCTTTAAAAATTATCCACAATATTATGAGAGGAATACAGCAAATTGGGCAGTATTCTTTTTTTACTTTGGCTTATGATGGAATTTATCCTTTAGCACTGTAATCTGGATGGTGTTGGTTAAATTGCAAACAGATTTTATGTAGGAATATGTTGTATGTGAAATGAGAGCATAGAGAGTCTCTCTGCCACTTATACAAGACTCAGCAGAAAGCCAGATACCATCTTCAGCCACGTAGAAAGCTATCTGGCAGCATCTCATCACCTGCAAAAGCAGTGTTCAGCCAAGGAGAAGTTCACAATGAAGTGAGTTTCACAGGCTCGTGTCTGCATCAGCAGGCAGCCTCCTCTTGAGCACCCTCTGTTCCTGCTTGTATGGATCCTTCAGGTTCAGGAAGTCTCAGCCAAGGAATTTGGCTGCTACAGCCTAATGTCTTTTCCCAAAGGACCAGCCAGAAGTTCTTCTGAACCATGTCAGTGAAACAGGACAGCAAGCTTGTCTGAGCCATTGAGAAATTCAGTACAAGTTCCCCATATCCTGAATCCTTCAGCTGCTGAATACATATGTATTTAACATGGAACCAGCTTCTACACAGCCTGACCACTAACATTCAGTAAAAGGAATTACAAAGCATCTGGACCAAAGACAATGGTTTCTGTTTCTGCCTTTGCCTCTGACTTGTTAGGTAAACTTGGCCAAGTCATTATTTCTCTCAGTGTTCTACAGTCCTCTTCTACAAGACAAATATGATCTATACAAACAAATGTAACTAGAAATGTCAACTGTTATTACTCTTATCAGTGCACGTTTTAGAAAGGGTACTTTCTCCTTAGCAAACAGTATCAGATTTGACTAAGCTTGAATGTTATCCTTTCTCCAAAATAATGATATCTATAAAAGAGTTAATTCGAAAACACCCTCAGAAACCAGAGAACTCCAGGTACTCTTGATACCCTGAACATGTAATATTTATAACAGTCATACAACTTTAATTTTACTTCTTTGCCTTAGAAAAAAAAAAAAAAAAAAGAGTGCAATTTTTCTAAGCACAGCACTGCAGAAAAGAAATGAAGCGCTCGTTAGTTTGGAATTTTCCATTCCTTTTTGCTTCTGCCTGAAAGGCAGAGGACTGTGGGGGTTTCATAGCGGAAAGAATTTAGACTTGTCTCCCTTTGACTTGCAAATTTCAGAAACAGCGCACTATCCATCTAGCTGGTTGGCAAGGATTTAAGGTCGATTTAATATCCCTTAAGCCACTCATGAAGCATTGTACAGCCTCGTCGCCCCACTCTCCTCTCTCCATCACCCATCAAATTTTGTACAATAGCTTAGTGCATGGAGATCTTACATCCATAACAGAGGTGGTCACTAGTATCACCATGAAGTGCAATGGTAACAGCAATAAAGGTCTAGCAGCAATACCACGATAAACTCAGTATTTCCTTGGGGAAAACTGTGTCTCTGCTGCTAAGACTCAAGCTGGTCCCAAACATGATGCTTATGCATCAAGCAGCACAATTGAAAAAGCGTGTTTTCACAAACCAGACTAGAAAATCTTAAGAATCTTTTCCATCACATTTTCAGCACTATATCAGTATGTTTTTATATGTCCTCTTTTCATATTTTAGTTTATTTTTTCAGCTCTCTAGAGTAGGTAGTAAAATGAGAGACTTAAAATACTGAATTGAAATTATGGATGAATTTGTATTACTGTTGAATACACTTAAAAAGCTCTTCAGAAATGAATTTCTAAAGAACTTCCATCTGTTGTTATCCTGCCATACAGGAGTTCTTCATGACTGTATAAATAAAGACCCTTGTCCAGTTTATGCTAGTGGTTTTATTCTGATTTGTGTGGGGAAAGAATCTAATGAAAGAGAAAAGCATGCCAAGCTAGCTGTGTGCATTTTTAAAATTCCTCAAACACAGTAATAGGCATGATTGAATAAAAATCTACGTATGTATTGTGTCACAGCTTCCCCATCATTCTCCTTGTTTTCTGGGGCAAAAGGTAACTGTGTACCTAAATTCCCATTTGTACAGGATGCTCTTTCAACTGGACAAGACCTTTGAATGTAAAAAGGCAGCTTCACTCTAGACACTATCTCCCACAGGGGAAAACAATGGGCTACTTATCATCCCATCAACCTCAAAGCCTAAGTCACATTTGACATCAAACTAATGTCACTGAGATGAATGACAGTTGCCTTTTAGGGGCCTTTAGCACTAGAAACACTAGCCAGAAACTAGGAAAGCTAGAAAACCTGAAGTAGTAAGACATCAGAGGGCCATCAATGAAATGCTGGCACTGTGTTTTGTGGCTACTGGACTCATTACAGTCCATGTAATGCAAGGAAAACAAGAGAAAAATCTTTTACAGTGAGGGTGGTGAGGCACTGGAACAGGTTACCCAGAGATGTGGTTGATGTCCTGTCTCTGAAGACTTACACAGTGAGGCTGGATCAGGCCCTGGGCAACCTGATCTAGCTGTGGTGTCCCTGTTCATTGCAGGGCAGTTGGACTAGATGGCCTTCAGAGGTCCCTTCCAACTCTAAGGACCCTGTGATTCTATGAATCTGTAATTATTAGTAGTACTTTTGATCAGATTTGATCAGAATCCATATAATGAAAATAAGAGGTAGTTAACATTATTGGTACCCCAGCATTTCATTGCCTCTGCATACACACTACTTTCTATGCAGCCAATTGTTCCAAAATAAACCAAGAATTTTAGCACAGTTCACAATTTTAAAAAATCACCTCAAACGTACAGCATGTTTTGCTTGTGAAAAAGCACAGTGGCTTAACATTAGGTACTGGCTGTCCTCTTGTATAAATTTCTCTCAAATACACTGTTCATGAGCTTTTTCAGAGGCTGAAATAAGACTCCTACATCAGAATCAAACCAAGTTCTCTGTTCCATATTGCAGTCATGTTAATGGACGAGGTATAGCAAATCAGCAACAAACGTATCAGGTGAACAACCTTATCAGTAAATCACTCACTACACTCTAAATGGGGCCTTTCAAAATGTTGTCTGGGATACTTGAAGTTATATTGATTTTACCTCCATCCCTGAACTTTTCTGTGTTTTAAGTTTACAGTCTGCGAATAAAAGTGGGCTTTTAATAAAGTGCCATTTATATAATCATACTGCAAACAAGGCTGAATTTCATGCATGCACAGGTGATAACCTGCCTTCTCCCCATCCAAAGAAAGGAGAAGACTGACAGCTAAGAAAGGAGATTTTTTTTTTTCATTTTGGTGGTATTGTCTGTGTTTTTATTACCTGCTATGGATCAAAGAAGGAACCCCTAGTGGATTTGCTTCTTCTCTTATGTGCTCTATTAGCAGAAAAGAGTAATCTTCACATAACCAATTATTTATTTACTGACATCTTCAAGCTCTGGGGCTAAAATGATTTGGGTAATTTAATTAGGCCTTTTTTGTTGCAGCACATTGCTGGAGATGTTTTACCTTTGGAAATATTTTCTAGTTTTGTCTTTTTTTTCTTTAAACGCTCACAGTGGCATTTGGTTCTTTTGCTAGAATCAGTTTCAAGGATCACGGCAGTTCTCTGCACTAGGCAGCTAGCAGAATGCTTAAAACCATAGAGTTCATCACAAAAAAAAGTGATGAAATAGCAAAATTACCTAAGTTCAGTCCTTATGAGTCTCTGATTTAATTCCAAAGCATGCTGTAGTTCCAAATAGTATTAGCAACATTTTGCAATATACAGTGGTACATCATCTTTCCATGTTTTACAATGAAAATGTCCCACTGTCATAATTTGTGCATCTATTGCCCAGCTCCATCCACTCTTGCCAACACACACTTATTAAGCACTTTTTCCATATGGTTTGTCTTGGTTAACCGATTAGCAACATAATTAATTTAGCAGTGAGTAAGTTGGCTTTGATATTGTGTCAGTCTGTTCTGGGGAAGCCTGGCAGTTGAGGCCTCAGGAAGAAAAGCGACCCTTCTCTGAAACCTCAGCAGGGACTAAGTCCAATGGGGGCAGGAGTGTGACTGGCACTGACAGAGGGAAGGAGAGCTGCACCTGCCTGGAACCAGCCAATGGACAGGTCTGAGCAAGCAGAAATGGTTATGTTTATTTGGCAGCATTTCTGGAAGAAACAACTTTGTAATAAAGACAAAGGAAATACAAAAATTGTAATTGTATCCTTCTGTAATAGATAGATCAATGTTGGATTTACCCTTGATATGGAATTTTGATCTTCAGCTGCAGCTTTTTGTGAGGAAATTCTGGTGAACAAAGTTTTTGACAGGAAGGAAAATCTACCATCCACTCCCAAAACAAGGTTTCTGTTGTGCCAAGAACTGATAGATTGCTTGAAGCTATTGTGAGATGTAGCACACGAAAGTAGGAACCACAGGACGTATAGGGGAGGACACAGCACAGATGGTTGGGTGACTGAGTTGAATAGAACACCCAGACTGGGGAGAACATGGATGCCAATGATTGATGGAGAACCCAATGAGGAAGAGTAGGTGACATACATCACGACAAAGAATGTCTACACTGAACCACAGAACATTAGGATTGGTAACAGTGACCTTTTTCCTTAGCAGCACAAGGAGGTACTCTTTGTAGCAACAGGACATAGCCCAAAGAAAACTACAGGAGGATGGAAACGAGCAGTACCCCCTACTGCTCAAGAACAGCTACAAAAGGGAAGGACTCAGACAGTCCCTACATATATCCCAGGAAGAAGGGCCAGAAAAGATGACTATAATTTGTCTTTTGAGGCTGTTCATCCTGTTGTGTCTTCCTAGCTGCCCTCTTCTTCCAGTAATGTTCTGCTGTCATCCTGTTCACCTCAGCACACAGAAGTGAGGCAGTGCTCTGCTCATGGAGCACCAACATGTCAGTCCTCCTGTCTGTGGGCAGGGAGTAGGGCCAGGGTTGATGGTGGAGTGTTATGGTGAGACTGAAACTGACCCCTCTTGGGGGGCTCAATCAGCACCTGTCAGAGGAATTATAATTAGTGCCTTATGTAGTAAAATTGCACAGTGTAAAGCATATGGGCCTGTCACAGAGCTGGCCTTTTAAGTGTTTGTTGGGTTCAACAATTTTAGCTGCTTCATGGGGGACGGAATTGAAAAATCTACTTATGAAGTGACAGCTAGGTGACACAGCTGTATATAAGGAAGCCTGGAGCTCAGTCAGCAAGAAAGGCAGGAAGGTGCAGAGGGAGCTGGCGCCAGGGCAGAAGCTACCAGGACTCAGGAGAGCTGGTTTTATGCAGAGGCTGCAAAAGCTGCTCTAGGAGGAACATACCACAGATCCCTTCTGTGCAATCAAGTACAGTGAAACAGTTTGAACTTTAGGGAAGAGAGGACTGTAGAGTTCCTATGGGAAGTCTGCAGAAAAAAAACCCAAAACATTTGGTAGAGGACTGGGGAGGAAATGTTGTCCTTGGAAAGATAGCTGGAAAAAATAAATTTGGAAGAAAGTATAAATATGCAAGATACCCAAAGATGGATTTTTAAAGATTTAGAAGTGGGACTGTTATTAGCTAAGAATGAAAAAAACTGAGGCAACGGATGTGGCCGGAGATAGATCTGATATACAACCTGCCACCCAGATCATTCCGTATATAGCATGAGAGGCCTGCTGGATTTTCCACAGTGCAACCAGCATTTCAACTCTGTAAGAGGTTAAAATCATTTGTACAAGGTCTTTTTTGTCTTTTGTTTCTCTGGGGCAGAGAAACATGAATGTGTCTGCAGGAAAACCCACTTGTTTGTGTTATGAGCGTCAGTCAGGAGATCTCTAGGAGCTGAGGAGAAGCCGCCTTTGGCTTAGTGCCTGCACTTCACACAAATTGAAAGTTCTGTCAGTGTGTCCTTCATAGTTTATAAAGCCCTAGCCTCAGGTGCCTTTACCTATTTTCAGAAGTGTACCGCACTATCCTCTCCACGTGCACTAAATTAACCATATGCGCAGGGAGTCTTTCCTGTGCTGCACACCCTGCCAACTCAGAGAAGAAAAAACAATTCTCCACTTGCTCAAAGCCTTACAGATCAGTCCAATCAAAAGTAATTTTTTCAAGAAAAAGCAGCAACACTTCTTCATGAGAGCTATTTCCATGCCAAACTTCAAGTTTCCACCTACAGTTAAGAAAGTTGTCTTCAATCCACAAATATTCTCTGTAGAAGAGGAAGAGTTGTATCTTAGCCCACGTCAGAAAATGGCTTAAGCCTTGCTCAGACTGACAAGCAGGAGTCCTAGACACACAGCACAAGTGTTTTTAACCCCACCAAGTGAACGCGGTGGCAACTTGTAAGCGACTGAAAGCAAGAAGTTCAAACGTAAACTGTGCAAGGTCAACATGTAATGCAGTCCTTAAGAGGTTGTAATTGTGCCTGACGATTTGCTAGTGACCCTCACTTCAAATAATAACAGCAAACAAAAGGCATTTGAAAAAATGAGCTTTGTTTTCATGCCTGTGTGTACTTGGCAGAAGTTGTACATAATCTTCCCTGCGCAGAGGCACTTGTCTGCTCGGCCCCCACCATTTGTTTTGGCATTACAGGCAGTATCCAGAAGAAGAGAACTGTTTTAAGGTTTGGGTTAATACGATTTAAACCTGCAAAAGTAAGCAGCAAAACAAATGGATTCACTCTAAAAAAACCACATCCTTTGGTCCTCATGGGCCTGGGATTTTCATTGCCTGTGCTACAACCAGGCCATCTATTTGTGTTATATATAAAATCAAAACCTAATTGAGGCATTTCTTTTGAAAAATCCTGGTCATCACCCCTAAATCTGTTGTTCTATTACTTAAAAAGCAAATCAAAACAAGAAAAATCCTAACCCCAACCTAGCAAACAGCAAAAATATCTTGCCGTTTCAAAGACTGCTTGCACTTAAATCCTGTCTGATATTTATTTTACACAGTGTGGTCTGAGGTGGATAAGGGAGTGCTATTTCCCTTCCCCCTTCTCCCCCCAGTAAGTTAGAGCTAAAATTCTGTATCCAGTCAATGCTATACAAATTTTTAAGTAAAAAAATAACCAAATTCATTTACATCTAAAAGCAAATCGGCACACACTGGAACTGGAGCACATGAGCAGCCCTCAGACAGTTGTTTGCTTATGATAATCATTTTCTTTATTTTTGTGGGCTGTATGCTTCCTCTCCTAGCCAGAGCCAAGGCACAGCCGTGACAAATGCAGCCTGATACAGCCCATATAGCCTACTCTAATCAAACATCACTAAAGACAATTACAACCATCTCTGCTTTTCATTTCTATTACTTCTGATGTTACTGAAATCCTAAACTAATATTAAATTTTGCATTATTTACGGTTATAATTAGAAATGTGGATTAAATAACCTGAAAAAACAAGAATTCTATGCCAGAAATAAAAGCCTAAACATGATAGCCTGAGTTCACAGAAGTTGTATTTTAATCTTTTCAAATATTTTAACTTAGAATATCTAACGGGAATATAGATTTGCCTAAGAAAATACATAAGTATATATATATATATATACTTAAAGAAATAAAAGTACACACCCAAAGACAGTAAATCCATCCCATTATTGACAGCTAACATTTGAATTTGCTGGACTGGTTCTTTTCAGTGGCAAAGCTGAACTCACTTTCAGAGTGATAATTTCTAGGGTTAATTGTCATAGCTTCCGCCATGCAATCTTCTCCACCAGCTTTATTTTATCTGCCAGAGCACCAATATGCCACGATTAGCATAAATTAAACTAAATAAATTCGGCGGGTTACTATATTATTTTATGCTAATCCATTTATTTATTTATTTTTAAACATTTCAAGGTTAGGGATGGGTGAGCAGAGTGACGGCAATTCCTACTGGCAGCTTGCTCACATTCAGCCCGGGGGGGAGGGGGAGGCTTAAAAACTTGGTGACTTTTTCTTTTCTCTTTCAGAAATGTTTAGAGAGAAAAACTCCAGTTTGAAAACTGTCATCAGGTAGGAACGGCTCTATCATTATACACTGACCTTTCACAGATGTACCCACGGCACAGTACTGCACAACTCAATAGCAAACAGCAAGAGAGCAAGACGCACCAAGCAAATCTGCCTGCACGACTCAGATGAGAGGCATTCGTGGTGTTAAAAGTGATACAGAATCACTTCTTGCTGCTCCAGGTGATGTTTTTTACTCAGATTTTAAAACGAAGTTTGCACATCTGGAACAGCTGCCTCATGCCAGCTGCCCGTGCTGTGCTCACATGGCTTTCCCAGTGAATCTGCTAACAACAAATGAAGCAGGCAGCTGCAGGATTGGGCAGCGGGGGCAGGAGGTGGGATAACAGCCACGGGCATTACCATCTGGCCAGGCTGGTGCCTCTCAGCACCCAGGGCTGCTCTGAATGGAAATCTCAGAAGAGGTGTGTTTACTTACAAGAACATGTGTAATATGTTTATCACTGTCTGAATCTCTCTCTGCAGGAGAAGATCTGACTCAAACCGCAGCTAACTAGTGTTTGATAAGACCCTAATTGTTCAAGGCAGGTATATGTTCTCCACCCTATCTGTCAGCACAGCTTGTGCAAACACACTGTACCACATCATGTAAAAACTAAATGAGCAGAAAGATTCACCAAACACTTTAATTTGCTTCGTGCACATGACAGTACAGCACAGACATGTGTGGATCTGGTTTGTCAAGTGTGGAGCAGTGTAAGAGCTGACAGGTATGGGAGCAGACCTTAATGCAAATGGGAAGCCAGGATGAGACTTCTGCATGCAAGTTTTGATGGAGGAAGAGGGTGAATTTCTATTGCCCATTTATATGTAAGATGAACTGAGATTCTTACTTCTGATCCAAAGAAGATGCAGGAGGAGTATCACCATACAGATGCTGAAGAAAAGCCACAGTCCTGATGTAGGGACAGAGCTAAAGACAGAGGTCCAACCAGGAACAGAAAAACTCAAGGCCAGACCCGGAATGCATGGCTAAGACAAGTAAATGCAAATAATGAGAGCTTAGGCTTGGGAGAGGGCAAATTGATCACTTAAAGTAGGTTTGTGTATCTCTGCCACATTAACTGACAGCCATGGTATAATTTTAAGGTCTCCACAGCATCAGCCAACCTACTTACATGAAGTGTCACAGCAGCAGATGATCAATGAATGTTCTATACATTCCACAGTAGAAGAAAACGGATGAAGATCCCATCCAACAGCATTGTCTCACTGAGAACCTGCAAATTATTAACAACTCACTGCAAACCAATTTTGCCAGCTGAGGAGCCCTGCCAGCAGACTGAATGGTTTTACTATGTCTTTTTCTTCTGTATACCACCATGGCTGATTTCATATGGTAGAATGCAATACTGAAAAGTACCTTTTGTCATCCAGAAGAATATGCCAGCCACTGATTTTTAACCCTGATTGGGATGTCAGAATAAACAGTGAGAAAAGGTTTGAGCCTCTATTCTGACTCACTACTTTGGGGCTCACACATGCTGGATGTTGTGCCTCAGACAGACCTTTTATCTTGTGCTCCTTGGGCTGCTCCCTGCCTGGATCCAGCAGCAAGGTACACAAGCAAGCTCTTTTCCTTGCTATGATAGTGGGAACAGAGAGGTGTGCTCCTGTTAAGACTGAGGAAATCTTTCTGAGATTGGTACCAGAGTGGTCAACACCTTGTGGGACCAGACCTTGGTGAATTACATGAAGACTGTTGTCAGTAAACTTGACTATGGAAACCAGATCAAAAATACCTATGAGTTTAAAGCACTTGAAAAAAGGTCAGTTAAAAAAAATGCAGAAAGGCAGACACCAGATGCATTGTATCACATGCATTATAGTAGCTTTTCTTCATAATGATTTTCAAGATGATATCTTAAAGGATAAAAACCCAAAAGCATTAAGGAGGGTGTTAGACACTGAAAGCCATCAGAATTCCTTGTTCTTTCACTCTGAATACATTATTGTATCTTACTTTCTAATGCTGAAAATGGTTAGATTTTCAGATAAAAATTAGGAGAGGTTGAATTGCACTGCCTCTCTGGGATCCTGTAATGTATGCATTTTGATAATGTTTTGTATAAAGCATTCGGGAAGAAATCCATATATTTATGCAATCACTGGCAGCTTAGCTTCAGAAATGCTGTAATTTAACTGTTTAAGAGTAAATTCAATTTATAGTTTGTAACGTAAATAAATTGTTCTTTTAAATTCAAATAATAGTAAATAATATTTGTATAATAGAAGGTCAGTTTAACAATAATAGACTATTTCCACAACAGATAAAATTTACTCATTTCAGCTTCTATTTATTGCAAAACAACCTTGCAATAACAGAGATTGTTTCCAGCTATAAGTTTGGGTTAAAACATTTAACTTTCATAGCAGAATCTTGTCAAATTGATGTACAGTAGCCGATCATCATAAAATCTTATTCCAAATTGTAAACTGAAGCATAAAAAATTAACATTATACACTAAGAAAGACAGGTTGAAATAACTGCTCTATGGTTTGAAAGTTAAAGCACAGCTTAAAAATTTGATTCCATTGAATAAATTAAAACAAAAATCCTAACACTGTTAGACATTTCTAAAAGAATAAAGAAGTACTTAGGTTCTATCTCTGCCAGATTCAGGATGCCTTCTGCTAACAAACCTCGCTACCCTATCACACTGCTCTGCCTTTCATCCTCTAGGGTTTGCAGAGGCAGATGAGTTTGCAAGATAAAGGCCCTCATGTTAAAAATTCATGGGAAAGGTCATGTTTCTACCATTTCTGAAGTGCTGAGCAGATCAATGGAATGCAAGAAACAACACGAGAGGACAGCAGAAATGATTTACTGCTGGCTGGCACTCTTGGAAGCAGCACTGGAGAACACAGATTGCCACCACTGCACAGCTTTGGGCAACCTCTGTATGGTGGGCACACTTTAAAGGCCCCAGTCAGACCTTCTCATCACAGAAAATAAAGAAAGGAAATATTGGCCTGAGCCATACACCTCCTGCCTGATCTGATGCTGTCAACACCAAATTATTCCAAATCCCTCTCCAGCCTGGGGCTGCAGCCTGTTAAGGCTGGTCTCAATGGGAGCTCTCCCCCTTGGATCAAATCCCCTAGATGTATCCAGCACCACCTGACCCTGCATTTCAATGGCCAGCAGCATGAAAGCCAGAGCAATGCAAGGATTGACTCACACAACCATGATTATCCTTTCAATACTACTTCTTTCATCTATATCAGGGAGTCTTCGTTTGCTTCCTATTTTATCAGCCTCCCATGGATCAAAATTAACTCCCATTCCTAATTTTTTGCCCTACAGCTGAGCAGTTCATGACAGATGCACTATATCTTAAACATGACATGCACTGTAGAACAAGAAAGGCTGTTCAACATAATTCTGTGATTCTGTGATTTCACCCTACTGAGGATGGCAGTTCCCCGTCAGTCCTTCAGCAGCAGCTCTGCTACCACCTTGGTGCTTCCAAAGTCAGCCACGAAAAAGGCAGCTCTTTCAGAACTTTGTTGTGTCCAGGCATCTGCAGGCAAACTAAACGTGATCTAAACTCACAGCTTGGTACCATTCAAAAGCTCACCAGAAAACACAACACATTTACTGATAATTTGGAAGTGTATATCCTAAGAGTATGAAAGTTTTGAATACTTTTTTTTCTGAGATTTTCCTCTTTATATATAGTCAAGGAGTTTAGAAAATACATTTTCAAAACAATTTCTACTAGATACTGTTGTGTATTCTTCTGAGGAATACATCAGCTATCCTAACTCTTGTTTAATAATAATAAACCTCATTCAGCAACAGATAATCCCACTGAAGTTGATGCAAGATTAGGTGCTAGCTAATAGGAGAGCACAGGGTCAGCAGAGCCTGACTCTTAGTACTCAGACATCCAGCCTGCATCTCAACCTCACCAGGAACCCAGACTGCTTTACAGATGGAATATGCAGTGACCAATCACTCAGTCTGAGCCTTCCTCACGGATCTTACATCAGGGTGCCACCTGCACATGATATATGATAAGACTACGGCAAAGAAGGCAAATTCGCAACCACCGCTGAAAATACGTGGCAATCTTCTAAAACTAGGGACAGTCTTGCTATTAAAAGCAAACGGAGCTCAAGTTCCTGAGCTGTTCTAACTCAGTGACAGCCACCTCAATCTTCCTATGAGAAGCTGTAGTTTATTTAAGAAGGCTCTGTTTTGTCTGTACCATCCCCTTCAATTTGCTAAGCCCAGATTTAAAAAAACAATAATAATTATTAAAATGGACGGTTCACTGAAAATGCAAAGTGTATCAAAAGTAAAATGTGTAAGTCAGAAGCATTCCCTTATTTGTTTTAGAAATGACTGCAGTTGACCCCCTGTTTCCTGATGCCCCCCAGCCTCACCAGAGCTCTGCCCTCTGCTGAGCAGCTCCGCACACCGCCCTCTGCCAGGGGAACATTCCCTGCAGATTCAGCTGTGGTTAGGGGGATTTTTAGTCAACTGAATCTCCAGCTGGTCGTGTACGCAGTGGATGAAATAGTGCTTGTTTTCCGAGTGCTGCAGGGAAACATGAATCTATTCTTGTATTTGTTTCCTCCAGAATTTAGAAATAAATCTGACCAACAGTTCCTTCTCAAGTTCTGAATGAAGCTAAACTCTGCGCTAAGATGAAAAGGAATTTAAAAGATCCACTTCCTCCAACACCAGACAAAAATCGTCATCAGAATAAACAAAAGAATAGTATGCTTCTCCACCTTGTCTGTCTTCATGGAACCATAGAATCATAAAATCATTAAGGCTGGAAAAAAACACTAAGATCACCTGGTCCAACCATAAACCCACTCCCACCACGCCCACTGAACATGTCCCTCAGTGCCACATTTCTATGTTTCTTGAACACCTCCAGGGATGGTGACTCCACCACCAACCTGGGCAGCCTGTGCCAATGCATCACTGCTCTTCCTGAGGAGAAATTTTCCCTAATACCCAACCTGAAACTTCCCTGGTGCAACTTAAAGCCATTACCTCTCATCATTCCTGCCATGCATTTAGAAATAACAAACACTTTCATAGAGCACCTCTGTGATGCCTTTATTTATCTGGTTCTTTACAATTCCAGCTAAGGCTCAGCTTTGCCATGAAGGCATCTCACTTGGCTTCACAAGGACACAAGAGCTGCAAAGATAGGCAGGAGCTGCAGCACAAGACCTGGGCAGCAGTCTGCACGTAGCAATCAGAAGTCACTTTGCATTCAGGTGATCCCAATGTAAGCACAAAACATACAGCGCTCACAAGAAATTAAATGAAGAGGGGGAAAATCCAGCTGCCATGCTGGGGAACCTGCTGGCAGGGAGGGACATGCCACTGCCGTAAAGATCGATGAGGGCAGCTCTCATCCAGCTTTACAGCTGTGTCCCAGAAACCTGGAACCATGCCACTGCCTTACATCCACCCAGTAGAGACAGTGCCTGCTGTTATCATGGTGGCCTGAGTTCTGACCATGTTCAGCACAAATGCACCAGTGCCTGAGCGTGGTATATTCCCTGATATTCCCTAACACAAAGGATCAGCCGTAGTCAAAGAGCGGGATTTAAAGAAGTTCTATAAGAAATATTGTTTTACAGCTCCCTGTTTTCATGCAGAGTGAGTGGACACAGGAAAAGCAGACTGTGCGGGGGGAAAAATTTACAAATCTTTGAAAAAAAAAACCCAAAGCTGCATAATCTGCTGTATTTCAGTTGGTCTTTATCCGCAAAATCCCAGATCTTTGTTTAAGCTACAAACGGACTATAAAAATCAGCTCGCTGGCCTCTCTCCTTATTATCCACATCCCTGCACAAATCAAATGAAGCTTTTGCTGTAAAGCTGATAAAAAACACCGCGCACATGAGCAAGCTGATGTATTTAAAAAGTGGTTATCGTTTCTAATCCTTTCCTCTCTCTCCAGGGAATATCATCTTTCCAAGGAACACACAAAACTCCACCACTGAGCACACATCAGCACTTACACTTGTTTTGATTAGGGATTTTCTAAAATAACAATGACCGAAGTACTCCAGCGTTATCATTGATTTTTAGCACCTAGGGACCCAGTGTGACAGTCGTGCAATTGTTTAAAATCAGTGAATAGCCAAGACCAGTTCTGACAAATATTTGCAATCCCATAATCTATTTTAGAGACCTTGTGAAATGAACTGTGGTGCCTGGGTGACAGAGCGGAGATGCTTCTGTCATTTCTTTGTATAGAACCCAGGTCCTCATGTGTAACCCAGAACAAGAAAACTGGTCACAAATGATAACTGCTGGGACCTGGGTGGGATTTAGGTTCTTGGCTGAGATTCTATTCAGTTCCAGCTCTCTGCAAACAAAGCCATTTTTATTACCTTATTCAGACCTACCCAAATGAGTTCTCCTCAGCCACTCAGCTATCAGGCTTAGATTCAGGAATGAGAGACTCTTATTAAAACTAGTCTTGCAACTCACCTGAAGCCAATGAGTAAGAACAATAGAAAACAAATGTTAGATCAGATTCAGGCCCCACCACTACAGTTCCTTCTTTTAGAGGGGGACTTCCCCCCCCCACAGAATGAAACTTCTCTCAAAAGCTTAAATCATCAGTACTCCCTTATTTCAACTCAATTTGTTACACACTGGGGGCAAGTACTAGAAAGTTACAGTGACAACTTAGTAGAGCAGAAAGGGAGATTTCAAAGTCCCTCTTCACACTGTGGACATTAAAATTTTTGCCTTTGCTTTAAAAATAAAAATACAAATATGAGTTTAATGTCTTGAAAATATACACGTACACACATGCAAAGAATAAGAAAGAAAAATACAGCAGTTAAAATACTACACAGACGTCTGACTGCTGCATGGAAACAGTGCTGCTTTACTGTGGGCACAACCAGTCCTGCACTCAGAGCTGAGGCTCCTGGGTCAGAAGAATGTGAGCAATTCACTCTGTGCGTGACTTTTAGTACATGCAACATGCAAAATGCACCTTGCTATTCAGTTTTGACCAATTTAGCATGTATTAAGAACTCCTCTAGGTCCACAAAGGCAGCACACAGCCTACATGCTGTTGAGGAGTGGGAAGGCACCGTGCCCTCCCTGCCACACAGCAGCTGATCTTGGGAACAGCAAAGGACAGAAAACAGAGATGAGCCCACAAAAGCATTTAGTCTTTGCAAATCTGTAAGTACTGGTAAACAAGAAGAGCCCTTCAGAAGTAGCAACAGAAGTTTGGAAATGATGAAATATCGAAATAAAATCTACCTAATTAATCAAAGCCATTTATAGAACATTGTAGAGCATTGTCCTGGAAACAGGGTACCCCATTTCAATTTTCTCTGACCCTTGTTGCCATTTCTGGACATTAGAAGATATAAAGCAAATACTCAGGCCTGGTTTGCTTCTGAAACAGCACAGCTAGCTGTTTGAGAAAACCGAGCTTAATTGAACATAGATATGTATTTTAAATAACCAGAAACAAACATGACATTAGGGAAGGAGTAAACCCTGCATTCCAGTCAATTCTGCTCTTTTTAGATAAAAGAAGCTGTCAATTTCTTTTTACTGTTTGGCAATTTCTGTTAAGTGAATAATCAGATAACACAAAACAGGAGTAACACCTGCTTAGCCTGACATGAGCACAGAGGGGAACCATACCCAGCCTTTACCAGCTGCCCTCTGGTGCCTGCAGAATCACAGCACAGCAATTCCCACCCCGTTAGGCCAATTTTCAATGGACTTCTGTCAGCTGAATGGTTGATAAAAGTCGTCCCGACAACCAAGTACTGCAAAGTGCAAGATACAGAAAACAGAGAATGTATGTAAGCTCAATCTGCCTGAATGACAGACCTTCCTCCTCACTGTCTAGTTTTTTGTTACTCTTTTTGACAGCTAGATATATTCCATTTTCAACAGAGTTCAAAGTCCAGGCCCTATCTATATGGCATTTTTAATTCACATCTACACAAATGTCATGGTATTTCTCTAGGGGAAAAAGTGTAGAAGTTCGTCTTTGTGCCAGCTAATAAAATTATTGTATAATTTATTCAATTACATTTCCTTAGCCATATATATATGGATACCTACCAGTTACAAGGCAGATGACAGACAGAGACAAGATGATGCAGCCTATAACGATTGTCACTACTACCTAAAAAGATATGAATGAAAGAGCGATATGGAACATCTTCAGTCTTTCACAAGGACCTAGCAGGTTACCTCTCCTTTTCAAAATGAGACAGCTATGGATCACTAACAGTTTAACCTCACAAATCCAATGCACAATTGCCACGTGGCTGAAAAAGCACTGCCCTTTTCTATTAGATGTTAAATTATTCTCTGCCTCTAAGAGGCTTTCTTACCTGTAAGAGCTGTGGAAATACAGACCAAAGTTATCCTGCGTGCTAAAAATATGCCTAGTGAAAGTACTGGCCATGTGCACGACAAGCTTGTTCAGCACCACAGGTTTGTTCTCAGTCTGTGAGATTCGAATGCAGCAGTGGCACCGCCACTAACCTCACCACATCTCATCTATGCATCCTCCTCTGTGTGCCTTCAGCAGTCCTCCCCTCAACCACACCAGTAACTTCAAGTATCTGTCACTGACTTGTGGAAACATCATGGTTAGGACAGGCAGTAAAGGAACAAGGAATCCTACCTGAATTAACATTCACATTTGAGTGGACAATAATAAGATTCTTTGCCAGCTGCATCCTTTAGACTTTTTCTGCTTGTTGAAGTGTATCTTCAGTTGCAAATAAGAGCAACAGTCAGCATCTTTATTTAGTGCATGCAATACATTGCACAGTATTACTGGCAGTGCTTTGTTTGTGAATTAAAGAAGAAAAGTCTTGCTCCAAAAAGTATGTTAGAGCACAGGGTCCCAGAACAACTACTGGCCAGGAATCACTGGGTACAGAAATGTTCACCTACAAGATGATAAAAGTGGCAGAGACAAAATAAATGAGTGCAAGGTAATTTTCCTCATAAAAACAAGAGGTTATATGATAAAAGCTGACAAAGACTGTGTGCTGAAAAGGAAATTGTCTTTTCACCATTGATAATGCGATGCAGTCAGACGTGCTGTAGAAGATGAGAATTAACTTGCAAGGTTTTATTACCTTTGATTTTTAGCTCTGCGCTACATAAAATTAATTTGTATTTTGCTGTAGAAAACACGGGATTAATGATGCCAAAGTGGAAGAGAGACTTTTGGCTGTGCAATTTCTATGAATTCTTCTTACAACTCAAGCAACACTTACAGCAAAAGAAAAATAACAGCTTTGTGTTGCATGGTGATATATAACTCCCAAGAGGTCCCGTTTAGATCATGGATGCTTTCCAGCTTTTGGTTACAGAGACCTCATTGACTTTGATCTTAAAATCAGATTGGATCTCTTAGAATAATAAGTAACTTGGCGTGGTATTTGGCAATTTTGCTGATCCTGAGAAAACAGCCGTTCCCAAGGTATTTCACTGCTTTCACTCCAAAATCAGGCAAAATGCGGCCAAGGTGACAACAGCATAGGAATAATTTAAGTAAGTACTAGTAAAAGAAGAGGTGAGCTACAGAAATAATTTTGTAACCAGGCAGCATCTTGTCCAAAGCTTTACAAAGGTTGATCAAAAGAAAACTATTGATTTTGTAGTGAAAATTCAGGAGTTATGACTCAGAGGATTTGCTTTTTCTTCTTAGCATCTACATACTAAATGCATACTAGAGCAAGACAATTCATCTTGGACTCGTTATTTCAGAGCTTTTAGAATACTACTCATCCAGCTCACTGTATCACCTTTCACCAGAGTTAATACCTCAGAGCCCTCAAGAATGACATGAAGAAAAAATCCATCTTGATGTTTACTTAAAACACAACGGTCTGCGGAGTACCAAGGTTTTGCTGAGGTTCTTTGCACATCTGTTATAAGCCAAATATTCAGCCTCAAGTATATCCTAGAAATGAACACAGAAAATAATTATTTGAGATTTGTTCTTCTCTAAGCTCCTTCTACACTGCCTACCCATCAGAATCCCTCACTCTTCCTGTATCAATGAGTGCTCCTTGAGGTCCCATGGCCTGTAGAAGGACCCCACTGACTATGAAAAGAGGACCACAAGTGGCTGGTAATAGAGACTGAAGGAGCTCAGGTATCCAAACATTGCAAACATGACAATAGGTAAAAATAGGGGACATTTAGATTGGATATAAAGAAAAAGTATTTTTATGATAAAGGTAGGGAGGCACTGACACAGGTTGCCCAGAGAGGCAGTGGCTGCCCCATCTCTAGAGACATAAAAGGTCAAGCTGGATGGGGTTCTGAACACCTGATCCAGCTGTAGGTGTCCCTGTTCATTGCAAGGGATTTGGACTCCATGGCCTTTGAGGGTCCCTTTCATCTCACATGATTCTATGATAAAGCTGCTCCCAACTGAATTTTGTGTCATATTTGTAAATTGAGACATTTTCTTGGACTCTAAAATGTGGCATCCTTCTAAATCCAAATGAAGATTTCCTACCTACAGAGATGAATGCCTGTATCCCTTTGAGCTTCAACAGCAGTTTCGCCAAATTTCAAAGGAAATGCAAGTGATCTTCAATACAGTTCAGCATAGGAAAGTACTGCTGTTTGGATACAGAAGAAAGGGCTTAACTGAATCATGTAGGAGGTTTCTTTCTTTGACAAAAATTAGAAAAACAAACAAATAAACAAAAAAATCCTCCACAAAACTAGACTCATCCAACCACCTTTTAACAGATGGCTCTGCTGGGTGGGATGACTCCATGAAGTGGTGCTTCCAAAGCATTTCAAGGATCCTTGTAGCTGTAAGTGTGAAAGTGGGTGGGGAGGGGAAGAAGGGTTCACATAGAAGTTCCTGAATATGAAAAACTGCAGGGTGCTTCCATACATGGGAGTTAGGCAGCCCCAGATGCTGCAGAGAGGCACTCTGGGGTGTCAGATGTGTGACACATCTTTGGGGCTGCCCAGGGTGATGCAGCAGGCCAAGCCTTTCCTGCCCTCTCCCACTTTCATGTTCTCACACTATGCACAAGGTCAGGATGTGAAAGCATGTGAGCAAGCTGGGTACTCAACCACCACTCAAGGACAAAAAAGAATAGACCACTTAAGATGTCACAATAAGCAACAGCAAAGAAGGACTTTGCAAAACCTCTACCTCCCCCCATCCATCTTTTGCTTTAGGTAGAAAATTGGACTTTTCTCCTTGGCAGCATGTCTAGAGCACTGGGTGGAGGACTCTGGTGAGCAGTACCTTTAGTAAAGTGTCTTACGACCTTTCAGCCATCCTAATTTTCATTGCACTCTTGGCAATGGATAATATTGGGTTCATTTCAAATAAAAGGATGCTCTCATGTGGTCTGTGGGAAAACAAATAAGAGCTTGAGTCACTCCTGACATGTCTTGAGGAATTCAAGGCATCAGATTTAATAGTCTATATTAAATGTATTATCCCTGACATAACTTCTGGCAGTTCTGAAGCGCCTGAGAAAATACTGTGGATTGGAAACTTGAGAAAGATCATCTTTAGTGCCACTGCAATTGTAAATAGTAATGATGGCAGACAGATGAAAGCTTCTGTGCTGTTTTGAAAGAGAAATACATTACAGAAATCATAAAAGCATCTTCGGTGACAGCAAAGGAATCTATACAAAAGCACTGTAAGAATAAACAGGATATTAGCTGAGATTCATTATTGCTATCTTTGTAGATGTCTATATTTAAGCTTGTTCAGAAACAGGATAAAACTGACTGTTGCTATTCTCAGTAAGCACCAGGCATCTAAGATCTCAAACTGAAAGTTAGATTTCATCTGGAGGAAGAGAAAGAAAAAAATGCAACTTTTAAAAAAGGTTTCCACTGATCTAAGTCTGTCAACAGCTTTCAGCAGTACCACAAAACAAGTCTGAGCTACATTTGAAATACCAAAGAAAGGAAGAAACTTTCTTTTGAGGATGTGTAACCATTCTCCTATCATTCAAGGAAACTACTATACTTTGTCTCACATCATCCAAGAAAACTTTTGCATGTTTTGTTAAAAGATTCTTGTGTTATCTGCCATCTCTGCAACATGAACCACATCTCTGCCAAGTCTGGAAAATATGTGAGGAATTAAAAAGTTAGTATTTGTTGTTCTACCTCACAATTTTAACAAAGTTAGTAGGGAAGAAAATGTCCCATGCTCTCAACTTGTATTGAAGCAGGCAGTTCTTGCCATTTATGTAGCAATGGGCAGAACTCATCCAAATACAGGCAACTAAGTATGGCATAAATTAAAATACAATAATATAGATAAGAAAATGGAAAAAGAAAGCGACAGTTTGTCCAGAGGGAATAGAGAAGGAGCTGCTTACTACAGTCCAAAAAATACAAAACTGTGTTGAATTTACAAGTCAATATTGTGAAGAAGAGTGCTGCGGCTCTACCATGAATTAATGAGCAGATTGTTATTCTTAAAAAGATACAGAGCTGGCTGGACATTAGTTTAACAAAGTAATTATCAAATGAAAGAGAACCGCTGTACTGCTGTGAACCTGCACAAAGACTCCTATAATTACTGTTGTTGTGGCCTATCTTTGTTTTAAAAGAACCACGTATTTCAATATTTTTGCATAAAGTATGTTCTGCAATGATGCCCAAAATAGTAGATTTACTCATATGTAATCAATCAAATACTATCTTTCCTAGACTGCCTTTCGAATAGGAAGGCCATATATGCATGACATTTCACCAAGCCTGTTGTGCAAGTAACACTGGAACATTAATAATAATGTTATGAAAAGAAAAAGTTAACACTTCATGAATAAGTTTCATAAACGGTGAGAGACTGAATACACAGCACAGTGCTGTTTTAAAGATAATTCTTTTTCTCAAATGGCTGTAGACAATGGAAACCCCATGTATATGGGCTTGAGAAGATGACATGAACGCCGGTAGAAATGACAGTAAGCACTCACTATCTCTGAAAAATCTCCTCTTTCCCCCTTTGTATCATCGCTGCACAGGTTGAGACACATGAGTATAAATCAAAAGCAGCTTTCCCAAGCACTGTTGACTTGAAATTTTTATAATTAGTTTACTGGGATGTTATTTTCTCATTGCTTCATTTATAACTAAACTGACTCGAAGTATCACACAGTGCATTTCAAAAAGTAAGATATAAAGTAAAATACTAATAAAAATCAGGATATATCTGTGATTGTATAAAGAAAAAAGAAAGACAAGAAGAGCTGAAGAGCTGGCAACTGTGAGAATTAAAATCATATGATGTGCACATGAAAAGCTGAATATGCTACGTATGCTACCATAACACAGTGGTCTGATTCAGGATTCCGGCTGTAATTTTTTTTCCTCAGATTTAAACCATTTCAGAATTTCATGGCAACGGACTCACGGTTGTTCCTTTCAATCCTGCTTTCACTCCAAATTCAAAGCAAGCAGAAGAAATATAGTTGATATCCTATTGACAGGTCTAAAGAAATGTGCCACGTTCTGTTGAGTCAATGTATCAGTTTCATAAGGACAAGTTATAACAGCTGTGAAATTGCAATAACCCTGATTTTAAAAAAGAAATGATGGAATGGAATAGTTAATTAAAAAAACACAAAAGCCATAAAACTCTTACATGTCAATATTACCTCATTACAGCCTTGCTTAAAAATGGCTTTAGCATGCTCCTATAAATAAAATCTACAAATAATATTTTACTGTCTCTGTGTACTAACTACACTTTCAGTAGCCTCTAATGTCTGTAAGCAGTGTTATAACTTAAACAGAACTGAATGACTACCTCATGCTCCCTTGTATACACAAGCAAAACCAAGTACTGACATTATCTTCCTTTCTAGATCAACGTCTAAAGGCTGGGTCAGTGGCAGTTCTGTAGTGACAGAAGCAAAGTGCACTAGAGATGGAAAGATCCAGAGCATGCTCTATTCCTTGTGTCACAGCTTTCACTGAGCACTTCCACTCAGAATTGATGCTGCACTAGCAAATGTGGACATTGCTTTCATTCTAAATACTTTCTTGTGTACTGCAGTGGAGCTGGGCTGACAAATATACAGAGCAAGATGACCAGGTCAGCACTCTTCAGTTCAGGATAGCAGTGACTTGCCAAAGAGTGGCAGGCACTGATCCTAATTCCTGTAGTTGCAGCCAAAACTTCACTGAGAGCTAATGTTGTACTGCAGTGTGCTCAGATGCCAGGGGATGTGCAAATGGAAGCTGACAGCACAATCGCAATCCTGCTTCCTTGTGCATCTGTTTTGCAGTAATGCAGACTGTAACTACATGATCACATATACTTGCAGAAATGAATTTAGTAATACACAAATTTACCACAATTTAGATTTTTGTGTGCATTTTTTACTCCATATACAGGTATATTAATATTAACTTGAAGTCACAGCAGTCCATAATATTTTTCTGGCATTTTGGTTACATTATTTTGAAAAAGTTATTGCCAAAAACAATTAAATTTGTATCTGTTATGGCTGAGTTCTACTGTAGAATCACAACATCAGATTCTAAATATGATTTGTACCTTTGTTATTCTTGAACAAAATTGATGGGGGGAAAAGAAACTTCAGAAGGTGGCAGTTAGGACTTTAAGGCATGATCTCATTCCCTGAGTGATGGGGTTTCCCCATGCCACGCCAGGTCTGTTAGTTGTGGCCAACTGCTTGACCCAGCATGGAGAAGTAGTTTTGAAGCAGAAAACCCAGAGACTGCAGAACCTGGGTCTCACGTGCACCAGGGAGCAGCAGCAGCACCAGAGAAGCAGACATAGCTGAAGAGCAAGGCTGCAGCCCTGACCAAGGCTACAAGTGACTTCACAAAGAGGGCTGGAGGCAGCTTGATCAGTAATCTACCTTCACAGTTCTAAAAGGAGAAAATTAAACAGAGTTTGGGGAAGAGGAATTGCCAGCAGAGCAGAGAAGAGCATTACTTCAGCAAGAACAGAACTGGAAATATAGAACAGACACCTCCCATAACTAACATGCTTCTTTTAAAAGCATAGGAGAAGAGAGAAGGGTTACTGACTATAAATTATAGCAAAAGTTAAAAACAAACAAAAAAAATCCACATACCCAAAGCCCGCCTTTATTACCTACAGTGCCAGACACAGCTTCTGGCAGGACTCTTAAAGAACTTATTATCACAAAAGGAATAGTCCTCATAAGGCCAAATTCACACTCACGTTTTGGCTCAGTTGAGAAGGGCTCTTCTGACAGCACTATCCAAATCATCCCATTTTCCATGTCTTGCTCTGCTCTGCAGAGTGATCTCTGAGCTCACAAACTGAATGCTTGCACAGGGGAGGAATCAGATGGTCTCCACAAGCACACCTAATGCACGCCAGCCATTAACAGGCATTTAGTTCACTCAGCTGGACTGGATCTACTCCAAAGGGAACCTCTGCAAAACATGTTCGGCGTGGACATCATGTTGTCAACACCAGCTGTTTTGCTCTACAGATCTTCACCTACTGCGCGGCACTACTTACTAATGCAGATACAGCCTCCAGCTACTTGCACACAGATTGCAGCCTTGAATCAACAAGCTGCCCCTCCGTGTGCTGACAGCCTGGCCTCTGCCAGAGTGGTTGGAGGTGCTGAATCACCGGGTTGGAATGCCTGGTCCAGAATTTTCCCTTCCGCTTGCTCAAATACCTTTCCTCCAACATAATGCAGTTTTCAAGTTGTACACAAGTTCACATCAAGGGCTGAGCACATTTTAATGAGCTGTCTCAAACCCTTCCTTCAGTATAAGATACCCTCTGGTTTCATTTTCAGTCTAAATCTAACCCATTCAACTAATTTAGTTGTATATGCTTGACGAAGAAAAGCAGAATATGAATAGAAGCAGTCTGGAAAGGACAGATACTCCTTTGTTTTCCAACTTGATAAATATTTGTTTGGTCCAAGGCCACATTTTGGTACAGCATCTCTTTGGACTGAAATTTCTCTTCTTCTCTTCTCTCTCCTTCCCTTCCCTTTTTTTTTTTTTTTTTTAATTAAATAATCATGATCTAGAGCATCCCTTTGGATTACAGCATTTGATGCACAGCCAGCCATGCATGTGCAACTGTCCCTGAGAGCCAGGCCTTAGCAGAAAAACTGGTATGCATATGATCTTGAAACAAAAATAGCTGTCAAATCGAAGCTAATTTCCCACAGAAGGCAGCACTGATCCTCAGTTAGGGCATACCAAGCCAGTTTGAGTTCAGGATTGTTTAAAAAAAAATCTAAGGACATTTTAGAGAAATGTATTTTTAATCTCTAATCTCATTTAATAATGGATGAACTGATTTTCCTTATGGCAAGAGGTGAACAACCATAGACAGCAACAGCTTCTGAGGGTGAAAAAAGTTTACCAGTCTGTGACCAACTCAAAGAGGGAGGAAATAGAACAGTTACACAGCAGGCTGTGTAATCACATGTGCCACCAAATATGTGTTATTTAATGCTCCTTCGACCAGGGTTTCATTTTATCTCATTTTAGTGAATTAAATCATGTACTACAAAGGAATTTGGATCTGAATGAAAGGAACAAGATTGATATCAGGATGAAAAGTAATGCCCTATTAATTCAGGTCCAGACATTAAAGAAAAAAATAAAATTGAATTACACAGTATTCTAATATTTCTGGACTAGAAAAAAATTATATGTAAAAGCCTTTTTTTCTTTTTTTTCTTTTTTTCTTTTTTTCATAGCCAAATGGAGATGGAAGCAGTAATGGATTTTTAAAAGATACAACAAAATAGTCGACACCTACTTCCAGGAACCCTGGGAATTGAATGGCTGATGATTCTGGAGCTGGTGCTGTACAGCCACCTACTCGTGCTTCTCTCTATGTGCTGTATAGTCATCTCCTCAGTAGTCAAGACATCTCTAGTGCATAAGAGCTAGCCTTTACTTCTTTGCTGGGTTTTACCATACACAGTACACCACGGTAACGACCTTCATTTTCAGTGACATGGAGTCAAGATTCCTCAAAAAGAGCAGCTCCAGAATACTAGGCCTGGATTAGCGCCTTTTTCTGCGCAAGAGCTGGATACCAAACTGTCCTTCGGGAGATGGGACATTCTTAGTAGGTCAGTAGGGGAGTAGTTTGAACCCCACAAAAACTAAGGAATGTCACACATCTTGAACATTCTATTCAAATCCAATAGATTTGCATCACTACAAAGTGATGCAGACTTTTAATAGTCTCTATCTGAATTTGTCTAAAAAAATTCTAACAAACCTGTCAACAGAATCCACTTTTCTGAGAAAGCAAGGGGAGAAGAAACAAGAAATGGAAGGCGCTGCTTACGCTGCTATATGCACCAGAATGGACTTAAATACTATGGTATAAAACTTGTATGGATCAGTATAGTGGAATAGCAAAATGTCAGCAACATTTTAAAGGTAATATAATTTGGAATGCAGAATTCAATATGATAAAGAACGATAGCCACTGTATAATATCTCAGACTACTCATACACAGCAGACTTTAACAAAATTCATGACTACATTAATTCAAGAAAACTTCCAATTTGGAATTGGGAACAGTATCTCAGTGTCCAGAGTCAGCTTTTGGCTCTACTTCTACTAATCGTGGTGCTGCAGCTGACCCAGTTTAAATGTATTTCTATAAAGATAATTTTTGGTGATGTTGCATATTGTGTTCTCCTAAACCATTAAAATATACAGCACTACAGTAAATACCTACTTTCTAAAAATAAGGTGCCTCAAGTGGAACAGCACTACTGCATCACTGAAATACAACGTAAAAGATTTATTAAAAGTTTCATTTGTGTGGTAAACACAAACACATGCACGTTTGTAATGAGAAACCCAATGCTGCATTAGGATGCATGTTTGGATATTTGACCGTGTTCGGTTTGTGTATACATTTCTGCAGGATTAAATTTATGAGTAGCATTCAAACTTTGTGGTGAATTTTTATTTATCTGAGCTTAAAGAAAGATCATCAGTGCCTAAAAGCCTTGCCCTGCTAATGCCCTACAGCCATGCAACTGCACTACCCACAGTGTTACGTGTATAAGCACAATGTAGGAGTTTCTAAATATTACAGTTATCATAACATGCATAAAGCTCCCAGAGCCAGTAGGACTGATACTGTGATTCATCTGCACCTGAGGATTCAAAATGGGGGAAAAGAAAGGCCTCATGAACCTCTGTTTAGTTATTCAATGCTCTGCAAAAAAAAATCACTTCTAACACCTTCAGGCAATGTGTATGCTCCAATGTATTACAGTGAATAGCAGTTACAGCTAAAGCTACTATGCTTAGTCAAATACTCTCTTTGGTCCAGAAAGAAGATAAAAATATGGAAGTATGCAATGCCATCAGATAAAACAAAAAACGAATAAGAAAAAATTTTTACTGCTAAGGGAAAATGCACAATTCTAGATGAGGATAAATATTTAGACAGTTTTGTTTCTTACAGGAACTCTGTAGGTACATTAGAATATTCTCCTGTAAATACCTATTAGCTAACCAATGAAAAAGTCACTATTTTTAAAAGCTAAAGTAATAACAACTGAACGTTATCAATTTCATATAAAAACATTTTAAAAATATGCAAATTTTCACAATTTTTAGAAAAAGTTAGCCTATATATAATGCACCAATGCCATTTGGAGGCATACACTGAGCTGCCTGCCAATTATTCAGCAAAACCCCAAAAGTACTGACCAATTCTTCACAACTGCCTTTTTCACTATGCAAATAAAAAAGTAATTTATCATGAGTTTGTAGCAGAGAAAAGTTGCTCAGTATTTTGATGTAAAATATACCAATTTCCAATATTTTGCATGGATTTCCAGCCTTGTATAAGCATTGTCTCCAGCAGAGAGAATGACCTGAACACTACATAGTTTGGACCAAACAGGTGAACAAAAGCTAAGCACAACAAAAGGGTTTATTTGTATTGGGCAAGAAAAAAACTCATTAATCACCGTGATTCTCTCATGACAATTTTGCCTTTACTCTTTCTACGCTCTGAAGGGACCCTATAGATTCCTATAACATATTGTGTCAGATTATGTTATGATTTCTGCCAAAGAAGCCTGATAACTTAATCTGTTTATAGAACAACATAATCAATCTGATTGACTGGAATTTTCATATGTCATTGCAACTGGAGGCTATATACAATTGAAATGTGAAATATTCACATCAGGAGTTCAGCACTTCCCTTCCACCAGGTCTGTAGCATGGTTTGTATAACATGCTTAGCAACAAGCAAGAGAGATTCAGGACACCCACTGTAAGGTATGTGAAACCAGAGTTGTCATCAGTGGTTGATAGGAGAGTTTTCATGACAAACCTTTCCCCATGAAAGGGGAAAGTACTCTGGTTTCCCCAGAGTACTGACATGAGGTTGTGTCTGTACACACATGTGCCTGTGCACGCTCAGCTGTACTGTCACTGCAAATAAGTGCTTTTGGACTTTAAAGGTACTGATAACTCAGAGCACAAGAACACTGTGCTAACTAATGAGGCTGCAGTGGGTAGAGGTGAAGGTCTGTTTCAGACCTGCTCGTTGCAAATCAGCAAATGGAAGGAATTGTTCCTTCAGTGCCTGTCAGCAATACGTAGAAAAAGAAAAATGTCTGTTATGAAAGAAATCAGTGGAAGATTCATGTGGGAAGTCTTGCATAGCTAGCAGTATTAGAAAAACATTATTCATATTGCTACAAATGAGGAACAGCAGGGTGGTGTTAATGACAAAAAAGTTTAGCACCCAAGATGAGAAAATAATTTCAGAGCTTGTTATGAGGGCTGAGATGCAGCTGAGCGGGCTGGGGGCTGGTACTGGCTTAGGAAGCAGTGCCCATGGGGTGATGCAGAGCCCAGCTGAAGGCTCTGCAGCACCCCTGGGGCATCTCCTCCTGCTCCTTATCAGTAGGAACAAACATCTCCATGCACCTCTTCATGCAAACTAAAGCCAGAATGTCTTCTCCTGCTCATCATGGATATGGAAACAGGCCATTTGCCTTTCTGTTACAGGTGCTGTCACTATGTCTCATTTTCCCCTCACTCTTTTCCCCATGACTCCCCTTTTGCAGACTGAACAATTCCAGTTCTTTCACTTTGCTTAATAAATTTTATTTTCAAGACTTCTGTTTTTCTCTAAATGCTCTCCAATCAGACAACATGTTTCTGTATGAATGCCATCCAAAACACGCATTCAAGAAAGACAAAGAAAAGGCATTCCCAGTTGGAGAGATACAGTTGGAGTTTCAAAATACAGTATTTTCCAAAGCTCAACTGGCTGGGACAGATTATGGAGGAAAAGTATGCATGAGCTTAAAAGTCTGTTAAATATATTTGATAAGATACCCAAAAGCTGTAAGAGAGACTGCGAGTAAGCTGTGAGAGAGACAACAACTTTGGCTAAATAAGTAGAAAAAATGAAGACAATAATTAGGAGGAAAGAAAGCCCGATAATTAGGATGAGTATAGAAAGAAAAAGCAAACAGAAAGAAAACACAATATACTCTAACACGTAAAATATTACAATGGGATGCTGAAGATGGCAATGAAAAAACTATGATTGCATGAATGATAAAAAATAGCTTTTTAAAATTATATTTAAAAAAAATACTTCATTTGGAAACAGGAATTCTGTTAATGGCGAATAAAAAGAAAAGCCTTTTTGTACTACTTGTTGAAAGAACATTGATTTTGAGATGACAAGTGCCTCCTAGTCCATAAGCAACTAAGTAGAATCTTAAACAGCATCTCTTTGGAGAAAATATTTTATGATTAGCAGTTCTAAGAGATTCTTCTGCATGTTTTTATCTGATGCTATTTAAAAAAAGAAAAGAATTACTGAGGAAATTAAAAAAATAAAATAAAATACTACTGTTGTGCTGATATTGAAGAAGAAACACTAGACAGCCAGGTAATGGTGTAGTGTAATGCCATTACTACCTTGATATCAATCCAGACAAAATAGATAAAAAATTGTACATGATTGCACGAACAAAGATTGAAGTGAAAGGAATATAATTAATGCCAGTCAACATGGTTTTATGTAAAATAGGTCTTGTAAAACAGGTATGATTTTTTTCTTTGATGAGCTCACAGAAGTTTAGGTGATAAGTACACAGGGCTAATATACTTTAACACCTGTGACGTATTTGACTTATTAGAGCATTACATTATATCATAAACAAAAATAAGTAATATGCAGAGCACATGTAGATTGGATTGAGAAATGCTTAAACATCAATTTTAAGAAGCAGTTATCAATTAGAGATCATTAACTGGGGAGGTGAGTGTATTAGTAGTGATCCACTGGCACTTGTGGATATGCTAGACTCAATTTTAACAATTTTTTCATCTGCGTACTGAAATGAATCTCAAAAGTACTGCAAACAAACTGCAGATAAAACTAAAAAAAAGAGAAGGCTGGGATACACAGATCAAGCCAAGGCAGTCACACAGAATAATCTGTCTCGCTTACTAAGCTAGGTCAATTTACTGCGTTGTACCTGAATGCTCAAATCATGTTTAATGACTGGGATTTCTCTGGAAAAAAAAAAGAAAAGTAAAAGAAGGAGCATGTACCTGGAAAAACTACAACCTGTTTCTCTCGGCAACTTTAATTTTCTTTGTAAGAGTTATGTGAGAGAAGCCAGACAACAAGTTTATAGAAACCCAGGGTGATAATGTGACATGCTAGCTTCTCCAAACAATCTTTTTGACAACAGCTAAGCAAGTGGGTAATGCGCAGTGAACTTTCACTACTTATTCCCAAACTATTCCCTGTGTGTAAGAAAAGCCCACTAGATGTGCCTTTCTGCAGTTACATCAGCAGAAGTTATCCAGCACCAGTCTTCAAGCTGCCCATACATCACGCATTATAGGCAGTGACAAAAGTAGAATGGATTTGTTGCAGCTCACTTGCTGAGAATTCAGTAATCTGTAGTAAAGTCTAAGGTGTGGCTGTATGATATATTCCTCAGACACAGTGGGAAACCCAGATGAGCACCTTAAAGCCAAAGATGTCACCATTTGACCCCAAGTTCACTGTGCTACGAAACTCCACTTCTAGCTTTCCAGTTATGAATAGTCAAGAAATCAAGTAAAATCAAGGGCACGTGCACCAAATAGGAAAAATGAGCACTTAGGGCACAATATGATAAGCATGTTATTGTACATTCCAAATCCAATCTGCAGTAGCAATTATAACACAAAACACATATTCAATTCTCATCTACAGATCCTGAATGACATTACAACTGAAAATACTGTTTTTCTAGGAATACGCAGAGCAAAAGAACTCAGATCATTCCTTCTGAAATTTCTGCTGTATAACATTATGCAATGGAATACAAAATTTGGTAATGGAAGCCCACAAAAACTGCCTGAAAAGCACAATACATTCTATACCTACAGGCTTAAGTAAATCCTTTGGAAGAATCCATCAGAGCTACCATACATGAATTTTTTTTACAGCTACAAACATGATAACTTGTGCTTTTGTTTCTTCGCAGCACACAGCTTCTCCACAAACAGCCTGCAGTGAATAGAGCAGAAACACAGACAAGCTCTAATTTTCTGTACAGTGGCAGCTATGTGCATTATGTGTTACAGTGTCACCCTGCTATGAAAGAGTTAACTTCCTAGCTCCTATTCTCTGCAGTGCTGCATCAACACTGCACATTATTCTTACTGAGCATGCTTCATCTTTTCTGTCTCCACAGTCTTGGGCTGTCAATCAGCTGTCAGTCCCGACCACATCAGCACAGTGCGCATCACCAGGCTGTCAGCACAGCAGCTGATGAGACTCTGCTAAGAGCTGTCAATCAAACTTGTTTCTCTTATCTGTTCTGGAAATATTTTGTCTCTAAGAAACAAAGAACCTGGGCAACAATGGATCAGAGTCTAGTATTTACTCTGGCTCAGGGATAGGAGGCTCTTAACGGGAAACGAATATGTTTTATCCACAACCAGGAAAAAAAAAAATCTGCTACATTAGGCGTATTTTCTTTTTTTTTTTTTTCCCTTTCCTGTTTTGTTTGTTTGTTTGTTTAAATTCTATTTAAGTCTTGACCCAGTAAACCAGAGCATAATAAATCAATGCAAATTTCTTTTTGCTCTCCCTGAAATGAATTTCACAGGCTTACTACTTAAGTTTCTGTTGAATATAATTCAATTCAGTTTAAAACAGCATCTCTTTGGAATCTTTCCCTGTCTTTAGGCACCGGAATGTGTGATCTCTTTGCTTCACTGTAGCCAAAAGCTAGACTGGGGGCAACACATATCAGTTGCACCTTTTTCTCAGTAAAACATACCTTTATTTTCAGAAGAGTTTCCCATTAAAACTCAATTTCAAGATAGAATTTAATAACGTATCAGTAGAGTTATCCTGCTCATGGAAGCAGGAGAAGAATAGACATTTTCAGCAGCTGTTTCAGCAGCTTCTTTCTGGAATGCTGTATAGTGGAGGAGGAATCAGAGAGGGCAAAGTCATTCAGAAGTAAAATTCTGAAGAAAGACAAAAGGAACTGCAAAGATGGGCAAAGCAGCGATTTTGAGTCTGATACAGAAGTTTTGCATGAAAACTTGAGCTGGGCTTTGAAGTGCACACCTACACAAGGCAGGATTACATTCTGTGAAGATAACTGGTCTAGGTCTACCAAACCTGGCTATCAAATTAATTAGCACTGATAGATCACTGAACTAACAGACTTCTACTCTTCCCAGGGCATAAGGAAGACTCCTTACATGCTGTGCCATACAGATACGCAGGCATATTTAAAGCTATCTGGAGTTATCAGTACACAGTGCTCTCTGGTGCAAAGTAAAGTAAACATAACCCAGTGACTTAAAATCCCTACTTTGACCCATATCTATTTTCCCCTACAAATTGAAGAACTATAGGGCTGATAGTTGAGGAGAAACCTTGCAGACACCAAACTGAGACCAGAAAAGGGAAGACAATTGCTTTTCTCAGTATAGAGAATGGTGCTATAAAACATGGTAATTGAAAGGCAAGCCTAAAAATATTCATGATTTTCATAAAGTCTCAGTTTGGGGCCATGAAATTTTAAAAAGTAGCTTATTCTCCTGATACAAAAAAAAAAAAAAAAAAAAAGTGTTTACCAGTTAGGTTTTCCTGGACAAAAGCATATGTTCAACATTAAAATGGAGGCAAGGAAAAGTATAATGTTAAAATCTTGTAACATTATACAGTGATTTACAGTCATGATTTGCATGCTCAGAACATGGCTTTAGGATCAAGCAGTCCAGGTATGAGCAGAGTGCAGAGAGATTCAGCTCTGACCCAGAGCAGTTGTGATAGGAAACCCACAGACTACATGTAATAGAAACATTTAAGGCAAGCAGGTAAAAGACCCTGGAGGGATAAGGGGACAGCAGGGGAGACTGGAGACATGCAGAAGGGACTGTGTAGCTTCTCAGTCTCCCACAACAACCTTTGGGAGCTTTGAAGACAGAAGCTGGGGCAGAGGAAGTGCACCTCATGCTCCTCCTCTTCTGTCTGCCTCAGGCAGTATCTGGACATTACCTTACAACAAGGATAATAGGACTGGGAATTGCCATGACCTATAAAAAAAACTGTGGCTGTGGACAATGAACAACTATTTGTTCTTCCCTCATTTATTTCCTCTTTCCCCAAAAAACTTTTTATTTTGTTGGAATTTTTTCGCTCTTGGAGAGACTGTTTAAGTTCCCAAAAGCAGGAAACCATGGCCCATTTGGAAAGAAAATGAGGTGCCAGCCACAACTGATGTCAGAGATGTAAGCAAATACCTCACAGATTGAAGCAAGACGAAGGAAGGCAATTTTGATCTGAATTCTGGAGCAAAGGCAAGGGGTCAGTATCTTTCATCAATTTCAACTCTATAAATGACTTCTCAAAGGATGCCTATTTCTCTTTCCTGGGGTCTAATCTTGGTTCCTTCCATTACTGTTCATGCCTTCAAGAGTATCAATCAACAATTTGTCTTCTCTCTTCCCCACAGCCAGCTCCAATGCTTTTAATACCCTCTAAATACAAAAGGGAGTGTGTGCTGGCATGAGGAGGCAGGAGTCTCACTGAGGATGGAGGGCTGGCAGACCAGGCTTCTGTTTCATCCCACTCGAAACCCCATGCATGGAGCAGCTGCTCAGTACATCCCACCAAATCTAACATGAGTCACAGCTTACTGGCCAGCAATTTCACTCTTTTCGTGAAGTTGATAGATGGCATTAGGGATATGGGGAGGAGCTGAGACCCTCCATGCCCACGATGTAGCCTGTGCTTGGTTTGGGTGGGTAAATGGAGACCACCAGGCTGCGGTGCTAAGCAAGGGCTTGCTGCAGGTGGAAGCTATCATCAGCCCATATTTGTGCCCAAAGAAGTGCAGCTCTGGTCTCAGCTCCCAGACACATTTCAGGACATGAAATTTCCCTGATGCTAAGAAACCCTTAAACACAGAATTCACTCTACACCCTCCTTAGCCCTGGAGGTGTGAGCAGGGCCTTGGCTGGTCTGGCACTCAGCAGCCTTTCCCATGGCCTGCTCTTATGGCACAGGAAGGTCCCAGACAAGAACCCACAAGCATATTCTTCATACTGTGAAGAAACTGGAATGCTGCTTCTGTTGGAATCAGTAATACTTGTGGTTCAGAACTACATAAATAATTACTAACGAAGGAAGTGTGAATGAGTGGAAAGAGCACTATATGCAAAGCTTTAATTGCAGATTCTGAGAACATCAACACCAAACTCTACAACCATTTTTGCAGAGGTCAGACATTAAAACCAGGGGAAAGTAATGTGTACCAGTCACATTAAAAAATGTGTTCACAGTAATGCAATCTTTCAGTTGTGTTTATCAGCAGCGGTGCTAAGAATCACAGTACTGCCCTGTACCAAACTGCCCCGCTTCCAGATAGCACAGCCATTATCAACCATTTGTGACAACTGGGATATTTTACTCCTTGACAAATTCTTTCATAAGAACCACTATTTTCCAGTAACAGAACTCCCTCAGATCTAACTGGACATTAATTGCTTTTTTGCTGATGTATCTGTGCCTTCTGGACTGATAACACAACTAGCAAATCTGATATCTGACAAGTTGATTCAACCTAATCAGGACAGATCAGCTGTTACCAACATTGCTATAGGCTGTAATTTGAGGACCTTTACAGACTTATCACTTGCTCTGAAAGGCAAGAAACTGTAATTCTGTCAGCAGTAACCCCAGAACGTGCATTCAGAGTGGCTGTTATTTTTTCTTCACTTGTCAAATAAATACCTGAGATAATTGATAAAAGGAATTAGAAGTATGTGAGTGATACACTGACAACCAGTCACTCTCAAGAAAAATAAGAACCTCGCAAGATTCAGCGCATTAAGCACAGAGCACAAGCTGTCACTGTGAAGCAGGGGTCATTCTGAATGGAGTGAAACAATTGGCGACGCCGTTTCTCAGTGTTTACTTATCTCCCTGTTGCTTAGTGCTAAAGCTGAGTGAATTATTCACTTCAAACAATTTATTCGATGAATTTTACCTCTATTCTCCTGCTCAGAATAGGTGGGCAATGGATAACCAATGCCATCAGATTTATTCACTGCTTCATTTTATTCAAGCTTGCATTTAGTGCTTGATTGAGAGTATTCTAGGCTACTTCTGGTTAGCTCTGACTGGTCAGACACTAACAACAGCAGGTCCTTAATGTGTGCAAACAGTATAGACCCACGTAGCTAATGGAACAGTGATTATCTACACCACCACGGATACTTATTTGGGTAATTCTTCTGGTCCCTGTTTAAATCCAGAAGCCCTTCCAGCAAAAGTGCTGACAACTGCTGCAAAGTTCCCTTTCTGTGAACAGTTTCACCCACAAGATTCAACACTTGAATGTTTGTGGAAACTAAATTAACAAAGCATGCAAGCACAGCCAAAGCAAATTAATTTACAAAAATATAAAGATTATATTATATGAACTTGATGGTCACTGAATACAGACAAGTGGCTTTTTCATTGCCAGCTTTACATCTGTTTCTACAGATAAAACATGTATAGAAACTCAGGCTAAAACTGATAACAAAAAATGTATCTCTTACTGTATCGCTTTGGTCCATCTTCCAAACAAAAGGAAAGGGTTAAGGTTGCATCATCTTCAAAAAATTCAGTTGCAAAGGCATCCCACCAGAGGTTGTCACTATCCTAGGAAGTAACAGATCATTCACTTAACAGGAGGCAAAATGAAAATATTTTCATCTTTTTAAAATAGAAATTCCAAAGGATCACACACAGTTTGCATGTCTTCCCCTAATTTGTGGGTTTAGATGTCTGAGGTATTTCAAACTATTTTTCTTAGATAAGTTTTGAGTGTTAATTTAAGGAAAGAGCTGAAACATTTAGTTTGTAACACAATAAACTGTCTTCCATTTTGTCCAGCATACTAAGCATGTGACAACTTTCATTCTCATAAACACATGCTCTTCTGTAAACTTAAATACTTTCATAAATCAGTTGCAAATATATCAATTATGACTCCACCCCCTGCCTCCCAACTCTGTCTCTGGGCTGCGTATCTCAAATTCCTGGTCCTAATCATGAGAAAACCTCAGTACTTAATTCTGTAATGCCACATAACCCGATTATCAGCATGAGTTGACAAGAAAGTTATTTAGAAACTAAATGTAATAGCCATTCCCCTCCAATGCATTTAATATAAAATACAATGCTACTCCAGGTTAATTAAATACCAGCTAGTTACTTAAATGTAACTGTTGTGAGAAATCTTTACTTATCAATGTGATACATGAAGTGAAAACAATATTTTAAATGGCCTGTGTATACTTAGACATGCATTAACATGCATAGTCAAAACATAATAGTTATGGAACATAATAATTAATAGCAAATATTAACACAGTATTCCACTTAAAGCATACACCAATACATCACAATGGTGGTTGTTGCCTTCAGTGGTTGAACAAGGCATTTGGGTGATTAACAACACCTTTCAAATGTCCTGCCCAAGCAATAATTACTAGCTACTGCACTCTGCCACTTGCCAAAAGAGAGTCTGCAGCATTATTTCACCAGGATCTTTGGGACATACTTCTTGTATCAGCAAAACAAGAGGGGAGGAAAGGCTTTAAAGAACAGTGCACAGAACAGTTCCAGCTCTGTTGTTGAAAAGCTGTTGGTATCTTGGTAGCCTGGCATTACCTGAGCTACTCATGCAATACCCAGCAATGTGAGGGTGAAAACCAAAGCATCCTTATGATGCAAATGTACACAGGAAACAAGAGTAGAACAGGAAGACTGTGGTGCCTCACCTCAAAACCACACATATTTGCACTCTTGCTTGCTTCCAAGAAGTCTGAGGACTAGAAAAATGTGGAGACTGAATTACTGTGGATTCTCTCCCCAGATAAATGAAATATCCAGACCCTGTCACAGTTTGAACACAGTCCAAGGTTTTTATCTCATGTTTTTGCATAGTTTATTTCAAGAAGAAGAAAAAACAGAAAATACACCACCAACCTTTTTTCCACCCTTAAGAAAAAAACCATCTTAATAAAATATATAAATCCTCTGTTGGGCTTGGCTATGCTCTGCTGATTAATTCTCTGCTCCACCTCATCACAGGTGGGCCCAACTACTCTCACAGCCAAATGGTGAACAAAAACAAATGAGGTCTCCCTAGCCAAACTGAAAAAGGATCCAGTTACTCTAAAAAAAAAAGAAAAAAAAAAAAAAAAGGAATAAAATCACCCTTTTTTTTTTTTTTTTTTTTTTTTCAGAAAGGGGATGGTGAAGGCAAGGCTGCCCCCAGGCATCTTTAACTTATGCTCTGACAGGTTACGGGGGATTTTGCCAGAGTAATTATTTTTCTATTCAACAATAATGAGAAATTACCATGGCAACCTCCTTTCACGTAGTGCACTCACACGCTCAAACATTGAAATAATGGCCTAAACATAACAAAAAAAAAAAAAAATTAATACTTTTAAAATATTTTGTATTAAAATAAGCTTAAGGAATGGGACAAAGGAGAGAAAAGGACAGAGGCAGCCTGAGAGTTGGGTCAGGAGTGAAGAGGCACAGTGATGTATCCAGCTACCCAAGCAGCGAATGCCTTCTGCCACAACTGTCATTGTTCCTCCCAGTTCCACCCTCGGTATTATTTGTAATTTGAAGCATGGCTCAACTCTGAATAGGATCTCCAAGTAAATGGAGTCCTAGGGTTTCAATATTTTTTCCTGACTCTGATTTCTTTGGCAAAAGTAATCACATTTGAAGTACAATGATGTTCTTTTCCCCCTTCCATTTAGTAGTCCCACATATTCACTGTGTGATGTGAGAGTCAAGCTGGGTTCTTCTTTACACCTTACAGTCTTACATGATTAAGAGTCTGAAAGCCAAATGAGCCTTTTCTCCTTGCCTGTGATGGTGATTGCTGAACTGGTCTTGCAACTGGAAAATAAGGCAAGTGGAGCCTATTTTTTCCAAATTCCTTTATTTTCATTTAATGACTTAGAAGGCAGAGTTCGTGTAAAAAGTCAAAAATTGAAACTATGCTCAGGATAGGATGCAGATACTTTGCAGAACACAACTGGAATTCAAAATTATTTTGATAAATTGCAGAAATGATGTGAAATGAAGATGACATTCAATAATGCAAAGTGATAAAAGCACAAATACAAAATAAGGGATAAAAGGCTAAGCAGAACAGTAGAAAAAGGTCCAGATCATAAAGGAAATACGTCAGCAATCCACTGCTCCTGCATATGAGATAAATGTCTAAAACATAATTCTCTTCTACTCTAACAAGCACATCTCTGGAAAGACTTCAGCTGGAATAGTCAATCCACTTCTGGAACACTCTTCCATGTCTGGGCCAATTACTTGTTGTGGACTAGTTTTAGGAATTTAGTTGAGAACAAGAGGAATCACAGAGTTTAAAGACACAATCAAATACAACCTAAGTGAGTCACACCAAGCAAGTCAGAAGGGTGTGGTTGTATTTGGTGCCACAAAGAAGCTCGCAGGGAATATGATGATGGTGTTCAACTATGTGAAAAGACTAGTGCAAAGAGGAGACCAATCACTCCTCTATGGCTAACAAGGGTGGAAGAAGAGATACGGCTTGGTGTGCTGCCACTGTGGGTTAGGAGATATAATCTCGTTACAGGTCCGTAGCCTTCTGTTGTTGCAGAGAGGAAAGACCCCCAGAGTGCTGCCATATCATAAAAATTCTGACACTAATGTTTATACTCAGAGCACACTGACAGACCATTAAAAACAGAATGCCAGAATACAAGAAACCATTAACTTTCCCTATTAGCTTTAAATTAGACTCGCCTTGAGTCTACCCAGCATATTCATGGTTCTGATATGAATTTCACAGGATAACAAATTAACAGGGATCTGTGTATCTTAATTTTATAGGTAAGTGGGTGTCGAGGTCCAGGAGAGCTGCACTGCCTGCTGGTCTCAGGCAGAGTTACGGTTTCTCCCTCACATTGCTTTTGGTTGCTCAACATATAGCAGGTGTAAAGAGTGTATGAAAAGATGATCATGAAAACAAATAAATGTGATTCTGAATACACCTCGGAAGCACATCTGTTCTGAAGTGGGACTTTTTCTATGTAATCACTTTTCAGGGAAGAACTGAATTTTAAACACCAACCTCTGTGGCTTGGCATTGGACAAGGCAAAAATAAAAAGAGATAGTTCCCCTGGGAGCTTACATTTTTCTGCTGGCACCTGCAACCCTTCCCTATTGACACTTACTATTTTCAGAACTCTATACATCCACACGCCTGTTGGCAACGTGCACGCTTTTCATATTCTTTCAAGTTAATGCTGCACAAGGAAACTGCTGTCTCTCCAAGGAAAGAATATTATTCCACCCTTCCCCCCATTCCCAGCAAATCAAACTACACTTGAGCTTTTAAAATGCAGTTCAAGATAAAATTTTGCCATTAAATACACCTGTAAAAGCCGCACAGCCATTACAAATTATGAAACTCACAAGATAAAGTATCATAAAAATTCTGACACTAATGTTTTTATACTCAGAGCACACTGACAGACCATTAAAAACAGAATGCCAGAATACAAGAAACCAGTAACTTTCCCTATTAGCTCTAAATTAGACTCGCCTTGAGTCTACCCAGCATATTCATGGTTCTGATATGAATTTCACAGGAGTAACAAATTAACAGGGATCTGTGTATCTTAATTTTATAGATTTTGCCATCTGAGAACAGAGCTGGAGGTCTATCCCTGTGATGCACAATGTTTTTATGATTTGGCATAGGTTTGTTTGGGTGGGTTTTTTTATTTTATTTTTATTTTTATTTTTATTTTTTTGCTATTTGTATAAATTCTGCGTGAAATATTGATATTCTGAGCCTTGAATTATTTTCTAGGAGCGGTATGAACGGACTGAAAGTGCATTAGTCATGTACAGTACATAGGTGAGAAACCTATACAGTCACATGGCCATCTGTCATCATGCAGGTACAAGAAGATTCACGCCTATCTTACAGCTGGGGCATTCTTCGTAGCAGTCTGTAGTACTTTGGACAGTACCTGAGAAAAGAGATTTGATCTACTTGCCCAAAACTAGTTTATAAGGACTACTCCTGTTGCTTTTGAAACTTGTTATCTTTTTCTCTTATTTTAAACATAAAGCATGTTTTAATGTCCTGTGAGAAGCGACTGAAGGAACTGGGACTGTTCAGTCTGGGGAAAGGGAGGCTGAGGGGAGACCTTATTGCTCTCTTCCAGTATCTGAAAGGTGCTTACAGCAAGAGCAGGTTGGTCTCTTCTCACTGGTGACAGGTGACAGGATGAGGGGAAATGGCCTCAAGTTGTGCCAGGGTAAGTTTAGGTTGGATATCAAAACACTTCTTTACAGAAAGGGTTGTTAAGCACTGGAATAGGCTCCCCAGGAAGGTGTTTGAATCACCATCCCAGGATGTGTTTAAAAAACATTTGGATGTGGTGCTCAGGGACGTGATTTAGCAGAGGGTTGTTAGAGTTAGGGTAGTATGGTTAGGTTGTGGTTGGACTCGATGATCTTTAAGGTCTTTTCCAATCTGAGCAATTCTATGATTCTATGATTTTAAATAGCATTAAATTAATCTTGCAACTAACCAGATCTTTCTTACAGAATCTCCAGCTCCCTTCCCCCAGCCAGAAATGCCCGACTCTATTACTTCCATTTGTTATTTCACACATACTCACAGTTTTAATGGTGTTGCTTGCTTTTATTTCAGTTACTAGTGTGGCTGGATGCCATCTCTCAAACAATGCGTAGTAAAACTGGCAGAAAGATTTTAAGACTTGGCTTTGGTCACAAGTACTTTTCTGTTCCATTACATATTTGCAGCTTTTGCCAAAATTCTACTCAGTGCTCAAAACATATCAGTTTCTTCAGATTACTTATTAATTAATTAAATTATTGTTTACATTCCACTTTGGAACTTATCTTGGTTTTTACAGTAAAGAAACAAGACCAAGTTTCTGTTTTATTGAAAAGACAGAATACAGTTCTGCAACAAAAGCAGACAGCAGCACTGCCACAGAGAGACTGGCTCCTGTGCAAAAGGGGGGCAAGGTCTCTGCTTCTCATGTAAATCCGAAGTAACTTAAAGAATCCAGCAGAATTACAGGAAAAACAAACAAACAAACAAAAAAACAACCTTGTAACAGAAAGCTATTCTTACTGATTCACTGGAAATTCATGCTACATCTAGGATTCTCCTTTTGTTGCCTAGAAGGCTCACAATATCACTACTCTATGAGGCAACAAAGCACAGGAAAAAAGAAAGCACTAACAGCTTATGTTCTTATTGGAGAACTGTGAAAATCAAACATTAATTATTTGATTCCAGATGAAAGTGAGAGAAACACACACAAAAAAGGGAGCAAGGAAGCTTTGCAAAATATGCAAAGTGATTCAAGCACTTTTCTTCTGAACCAGGGAATCTGGGAATTGGCGTCACTACAGCAAAACAAATACACTGCGCTGATTCTGGCCATACAATTCAGCTTTGTAGATACACCACTCTGAGACAGTTTCACTTAGATTCTAAAATGGCAAGTCCACATTGGACAAGGACACCAGAGGTTCAGACTAACCAAAATACGATGACATTGATATGAAGAAATAAGTATTTTCCTTATGTTCAGAAGGATGATTGTCCTCTTCCTTTTTATTTGGCCATTAACGTATGCCTGAAGTAGCAATTTTTGTTAGAGTGGTTGTGGCAACTGCTTGCTAGGCTGGCAAATAGCAAGACCAGTCTACACACAGCTATAAAAGTATAATTATCCCATTACATTTAAGCCACTCTATTTTTCCATCTACAAGATGCTATGTGTATTTCAAGTTGAATATCCTCTTAAAATTAGTCCTTAAAATTAGTGAGATTTTCAAACTTAAGTTATCAGGAAAGGATAAGATAGCAAGCTATCTGCTTCAGTCTAATATCAGAATCAAAAAAGAATGTCAAGTCTGAAACCTATTATTTATCATTGTTTCAGTTTTAGTGCAGCTTGTGGATAAAAGAGAAATGAATCCCTAAATATTCACTCTGTGCATGTTTCACTGTTCAACTGCAGCAAATACACAGATTGCAGAGTTTAATAATACACTGTAAGCAGGACAAAGCAGGAGGGTTAATTTATGCTACATGTCATTTCGCTGCTTCTTTAATTTGAATTCATTATTTTTACTCCTGAAACCTGCACATAAGAATGGATAGGAAAGAAAAAAGAAAAAAAAAAAGGGGGGGAGAAAAGGAAAAAGCAATGAAGCTGGGCTCAAGAAGGCATATTCTACTGCCAATTCCCTATTGCTGCCATGGCATCATCCTTGATATTTCACAGCAAGATTATCAATAATTAGCAGAGGATGCCCTTTCATCCTTTTTAAGTATATGGGATAAGATTGCACTTGGTCCCTAGAGGCAAGACCTATATTCTGGTTGCACGAACAAAAAACCTAGGCATTACAAATTATGATTGTAGTGCAGTTGTTAACAGAAATAGACACTTCTACCCCCAGTGCAGTATCTGTTTGGCCTTGGTATATATATACTGCATGTTAAATCCATTCCTAAAGCCGTTTTAAATTTGAGACCTCTTTTCAATAGACATGTGAATGTCTCTAGCTGGCCAAGAACAGAAATTTAGTTTCTTAGTAGTATTCTCCATCCACAATCACTGCAGACAAATCACTAGCTTGAGTTTTGTGTTTATCAAAAATGAGCTGCAGTTACACTTCTCTGTTCTGCAGAAGAATGCTCCATAGCCTCAGCCTTTGAGAATGGTTTATCGAGATGGAATATTAAATGTGTCTATTATCTATTGTACTACTGTTAGTCGTACAAATGTTCTTATTTTACGCTGACATTTTGACACGGCTTCTTTTTTACCTTGTTTACTTCCATCTGCGTGAGTAAATGGAAGCTACTATGCCATATATCCCAATGAAAAGGCAATAGCTAGTATTGCTATCAGTGAATACAGAACATCAAACATCATATGTCAGGAGGGCAGATGAAGAAGTCATATTCTGAGCAACATTAGTAACAGAGTCCCTCTGGGTCTACCTACTCAACTACACCAAATCCCAAGGCACTAAAATTTAGTGAACACAAATGCCTTGATCAGTTCTACAATGAAAGTGAAATTATTACTGATGACATTTAATTACTTCACTGATGCACAATGGGAACACACCAAAGACAAGTCCTTGGCACCTCTGTTATTGACTGGACTCTTCCCTGTCTTTGTTCTATGAAATCTCTCTGGAGGAGCTCCTCAAAGACCGCAGGCAATATGACAGGGGGACTTCAGAGGTCTCAGTATAGAAGATTATATTTTGAAATGTAAGAAATAGTTCTTCAGTTAAGAAAACATACTGCATTTAGCCTTCTACAAATCAGGTAAAGAAGCCCAGAACAAGCCATGCTTCTTCATTACATTCCATTTTACTGGAGAAGAATCAAGTGGTGACAGGGCAAAGAATTGCTGCAATTTATCCTAAGTTGAGATTAAATGAGTTGAAAAGACATACAGGTGGTGAGATATATGTTTTTAAGAAAACTCTTGCTGAAACTCAGACAAAAGAGTTTTAAAATTAAGGATATGCTTAAATGGTTTGCTGGACTGGGATCCATGTATGCTTTTGTTAGCTAGTAAGTCAAATTAATTAAAAATTATTACCTCCTATTAAGCTTTGCAAATTAGTTAGGAACACATCACTATGTTGGACAGGTCTGTCTAACCAAACAACTGTTATTTCTTTGGAACAGAGACGAAATAGCAAAAATCCAGTGTATCATATGTGTAATCTCATGCACAGAAGCCTAATTTAGCAATAACTAGTCAGAAAAAATAAGAACACTTATTTAAGAGACGTATTTAAGAAATATCTAAACACAAAAATTGTGTTGTTACATATTAATAATATAGAATATCTTTGCTGCATAAACAGTACATATTCTTTGAGCAAAACTCACTGCGGGAATCTGTGGGAATTACCAAAAAAGTTTGAAAGAGAAATACATGTACAAATGTATATGAATTCAAACTTATTCAAACATTAAGATGAGATTTTCAGACTTATGCACCCATTTTCCATTAGAAAATCAGATGTTGGAACATTCTGTGCAGCACTCAAAATCCCAGCATGGAAATTGAACTTGTTACTGTTAGCTAAATCAAAGCTGGAGGATGACAGCAGGGCTGGGATTCATTTCACCCCAAGATGGTTGTCTAAATTCATACGAGACAAAAAGCCTCCTGGAGATATCTGTCTGTTCACCGGCTGTAGAGGGAGCAGAGAATAGTTCAGTCTAGCCATGTAACTTTTACAGGGATAAAGATAGGTAAGACAAATCCTATTCTACATACTACCAAGAATTTGAAATTCAGGAAGAAAACTAGTTGAGGTTTTGGGAGCTTACAAAGCAAAGGCAAAACGTAAGTGGAAAGCGGGTGAAACAACCGTATCTACGTTGTTTAGGTTTTCAGAGTCTTGGCAGGCAAACCTATAAATGATGTTCAAGTTTTTAGCTTGTAACGCTCAAAGCTCTCCAGGCTGCCAGGCTCCCGCTGTTTCATATAAAAAGCTCCGAGTGGCAGACAGAAGTTGGAGCACTGGTTAAAGATTTCTGCCAGTATGAAATGTTTCAAATGAAGATGTGATTATTTGCCTGGCTTCCTAAGTTCACTCCCCAGCTAGCCACAGTTGCCAATAAAAGCCCCCAGGTCCTGCATTTTATCTTACCCTGCCTTTGGATTAGAAATTCCTACATGAAATACAGTTAAGTTAGAGGAAGAATTGTTCAGATATATCTTTCTACAGTCTTGGAAACCTGAAATATAAGGAAATCCTTAATCAAGACAACAAAAATAAAATAATGCCATATCTCATGTACTTTTCTGCCACCACTGGATCACTTGGTCACTCCTTGCTTTAGTTGTGAGCACTACCCTTCTGAAGCACATTACACCAACAGGCACGTGACAGTCACAGCTGGTTAATGAAGAAACAAAAATCAGGAGTGCAAGTTGCACAGATAAGGATGGGAGTGCCATGCAGTCACAGATTCCCAGCATGTTCAAAAGTTTCCGTCCTGAGAAGCATTAATACAGGGCAGTGAACTTTAAATTGGCATTTGCGTTTATGAACTAAAACTCTGATTCAAACGGAGATATCTGATTCACCTGCTTACAATAAAAATAATACTTAGAATGAAAACTTTTACTGTTATTGCTGTTGTAATACTGAAGAGTAGTGTAACTGATAACTGACCACAGCGTTATGGTGGCTGAACTACTGGATATTTAGTTTAGAAAAACAGAGAGAATGAAGCACATGGTGGGAAACTCAGAGCTGAGATAACAGAGTGGTTTTGTATGTTTGTTTTAATTATTAACTTTAAATTTTCACTTCAAAGAAAAAACAAAATTTATGCACACCAAGAAGTGCTCTCCTTCAAAACTGCACTGAGCAAAGTAAGTACAGCTTTCTTCTAAATGGCGTATCTTATCTTGTCAAGCTCATTTAAAGTAAAAAGGCATCAGTAGTAATAATGAGAACTCAGTATGTGAACAATTCCTTCACAGAAGCCAGCTACTACATATTGTAACAAATTAAAAACTCTGAAAAGACTATGTGGGTCCCTGGAGAAATGCTATTTAATAAAGCAAACACCAACATTGAATGTGACAGAATTCCATTTGCTGTAGAATCCCATCCAAGTGAGTTTGGCTGTTGCTGAAGCAATTAGAGAAAGCTGTGATTTAATGATTATGCTAAAACCCTAGACAAACAAAGCTCTTACCTACCAAGAGGCCACTTAGCTGTATCACTACCACCAAAATGTATGAAAAACCTTGTAGGATTTCATTTGCTGTCAGTCAACTAGTAGCAACACAAGCAGTTATTTACTGAGAATGTCGAGTTACTAGCTACTGTACTTCTTTAATATGAAAAATGTATAAATCTAAATTTAAACTAAGAAAGCAATGCCAAGTGTGAACTATGTATGTCAGGGAAATCACCCCCTAAGGTTATCCTTGTAATTGAGACCTGGTATGGTTTAGTCAAAAGATCACAACAGGTCAGAATTTAATCCTTTATTTAAAAAAATAAAATTGTTTGTGCTGTTTATTATGATACAATGGGTCCTCACCTTTGGGTCTATAAACATCTAATGAAATTTTAAACGTCTTTTCATCATGGCAGCAGCCTCGTATGAGCTACAACTTATCACCTCCGACTTTGTGGACCTGTTAGATTACCACTAACACTGATTCAGTTGAGATTTCTTAGCTTTTGATAGACAGTGTTTGGCCTTCTCTATTTTTCTAATTCTTTTTAAATTTATTTGATTAAAATCCTAGGTTATCAAGCAGAATAAAAAAGGATGACAGCATGTGACAATTTGGAAGCCTTGATTATGGAAAGCTTCTGAATTTCCTTGAGAATATGAACTCTCTTGGTGCACTTATGTCAGCCAATAAACTAAGTGATTGCGAAAACTAACCTGTCTTTCTTTCTTATAACTTTCACATTAATCTGAGAACCGAGTGAGTGACACATAGGATTGTTGATGTGGATTTTTACCCTTGTTGCCTTCCAGGTGAAAGCATCTTCTGACAGGAGAAAGCAGAGCTTTGGGAACACCAATTCCCTTCCTCTCCACTTTCTTCAATGAACAGGATCTAGAGACATGGTGCATATCTTAGTCCAAATAAAAATATCAGTGTTGATATTTTAAAGCCATAAAGAATATGAAACCTGGGAGAAATCTCAAACACACAGAGAACTATTTTAAGATAGAAAACGTTTTTGCATAACATGGTGAATCATGCACAGAATTGCTGCAGAGGAGAGTGAAATAATTTAAAGCAGCTTTGTATAAGAATGAACTTCTCAGGCAGCTCAGACCTATTTTCAAAGATCTAAATCCTAATTTCTTAACAAAAGTATATTGCGTGGGGCTTGGTTTTAGGTTATTTTTTAACTATGCTTTGGTCTGGTTTGCTAAAGCTCTGTATTTCTAGCTAAAATAAGTAATAATTGTGTTCAGAACCCTATTTTTTTTTTTTTTTTTCCTAGTATTATGTGGTTCTCAAGAGTGCTGTAAACCCAGAGCATTTACAATTTCAGAGCTTTTCTGGGCAGATTTGTGTTCAGACTGCTGAACAGCCTGAAAAAACAGCAGTACCCTTGACAAAGCCAAGAAACTGCACCATCCCATTCCTGGGAATGTGAAACTGCCAGAGGAGCTGTCATATGAAAGTGAGAAAAAAAAAAAGAAAAGATTCAGTGCTAATGTCTTCTTAACTAGAGGAGCCCAACCCATAGAATATCACAGAAAAACAGCATGGTTAAGGTTGGAAGGGATCTCATAAGGATCCAGACTTGCTTTCTACCACTGCAGCGACAACCACTGTGAGATGTTTCTGTGTGCTTTTTATTGAGAGCCTATAAAATTAATTACAGCTCTATCTAGGTCCTCCAATAAAAGACTTTATCAAAATCTCATGTGACCCTTCTGAGGGTGCTGGGTTTGTATGCTCAGTGTTCAAAAATCTTAGCATTCTCCTTTTCCACATAGGTTTCTCCACAATCAGTTTGATGTTCACACCTGATTTCTGTGAGACCCACCAAAGGATCACCTGTCTGCTCCAGAAAAAATTCCTTTTTCTTTCTCCTTCCACTTTCTGATTTGGAAGTTTTTTTCTACAAGCAGATACATTGATACGTGCGTGCATTCACATTTCTGCTGATACTCTTAGCTCTTCCAGTAGTGTCCGCTGGATCAGGATATTTGCCTCTTAAAATCATGTTTTAGGTCTGGAGCAGTCTAGAACGAACATGATCTTTTTATAACCTCCTCAACGTTGATGTCTGAGAGCTGCAAGAGGCCCAGCAGAAAACTGCTGGGGCAACACAGAGCCCACTATGCATCCAGCACACATCACCAAGAGCAGAAGAGTGTAAGAAGATCAAATGTGATTTGTATGAAGCAAGAAACTCCTTGTTCAGACTCCCCAATATGTTCTAGCTCAGTAAGGCTCAGCATTTATTTCCAGTGCTCAGGATGGGATGTGAAGGAAGAAGCATTTTTTCAGTCACACAGGATGAATCTCACATATATGGAAATATGTAACCTATCACACCAGCAGCAGCAGTGCCCTGCAAACATAAATGGGAACATGATGTTCCACAGTGTTCCTGTGATAATAAGCATAGCAGCTGGGCATACAAAACGTCTCCTAAAAATGTAAGGTGAAAAGGTGGTACTGGACGAAGTAACCACTTTCTCAGAATTGATTTTTCATACTTGAAAGACTTTCATTCCCAGAAACTGTCCTCTTGCTAGGTGACCTTCGATTTAATCAAAGTACTTTTGTACTTCTGAGTAAGTCAAAACTTAGGGCCTCTATTCTGTCAGTTTGAGAAAGAAAAACCCCGAAGTAACATCCCCCAAAATGAAATAAAGAGAAGCACTGATACAAGTTATTCACTTTGACTACTGCTACTGTAAATACCTCCAAAGAAATTACTACACATCAACTGGTGCCACATGAGATGCAGCAGTCTCCATCCTGCATGGCACAATGGTAAGAGTAACTGGTTAGACACTGTAGCTTAACATTTTAAAGAGTCGGTCTTCAGGATCTGCTCTCTTGCTACAAGACCAGAATAACTAGGTCTTCTATTCTTCTGTAGATCTGCACTCTGTAGCTTCTCCTATCTAAAAGATAATTTGGAATCTAAGATCTGAGGTCCTGTCGGTAGATACCAAAGTGTGTTATTTTTCTTGAGAGCTGTAGCCTACCTTAATGGTAGCTATGCATTTAAATGTAAGCAAAGGAAAAAAGGGAATTCCAGACTATTTTTCTTTGTTAATAGGATGACACTTAAGCCAATCACATGATCCTTCAGAGCTTGGCTTTGCTTTAGGTAGAATGACTGAGTGACTTTCCTGTTGTGATAGCAGATGTTCATTCTCATGGACAATTAGGAAAATGGAAGCTTACTTGGAGGCAGTGTGTTAAAGAGTACAGATTTTTCATTTGGAGCAGAAGAAATTGTGATCATCTTTGATATCACTTTTTCTCATACAGATTCTTTGATTTCAGCATTGGTATCAAAAGAAAGTGACCTGAGCACATTGAAGACGATGCAATTTCCAGTATTCCCTCTTGCATATGACTTAAAAATTAACAGCTAATTAATATCCAAACAGATCTTCTTTAGAGAGACCTGATCAGAATTCAATGCTAAACATCACAAGCATTTCAGAGCACTTCTATGTGTTTCTAAAAAGCACCAGAAGAAGTAAGTCTCTTACATTATTTCTAGTGCTTTCACACTGAAAAACATCTCTGTTTCACTGCAAAGCACAGAGAATTTCTTTTCTACAGTTCTCAAAGATGGAACATTTTACAACAACATGAGAAAAAATAGTTTATTTTATCTAATTCATGCAAACCACCCAACCCCAGTAAAAGAAAGATGGTAGCTCTCCTTCCTTCATGTTTTGATAGGAAGTCAGAGAAGTAATACAAACTGACAGGTTTTTATGACTGACCTCCTGATACCTACTGGTGCATAAACATGCAGTTGTTAAAACTTATCACAAGGGCCAGAGTTATCCCCTCTTGACTAGGAGTCTGCCAAGTAGTAAATAAATAAGCTAAAAATAGAGTTCCAAAATAATGTGTTTTGTTTAGTCTATAAAATCATGCCCCAGAAAATCTCCAAACAGCAAAGTTGAGATCTCACAATTTTTTTTTTTGTCTTTGCCCTCCAGATATTTCACATAACTCAGTAGGAGGGCCATCATAGGTGAGCTCTTCTGTTCCACCCTGGGACCAAGCTTCTGCTAACAGAACAGTACTTTTATTTTATCCAGCCCTTTTGCTTCACTTAAACTCACTCGACAAACATCAAGCAAACTCTTCCCTCCAAAAATTATGGTATTCTTTTGTATACAATTACTGCTATATACTATTCAGAAATGAAAGTGGCATTTGAACAATAAATAATCTGAGAACAGTTCAATCAAGTCAAGGTCCATGAAATTCAGGCAGAGAAGGCATATCCCGCTTATCAACTATTCAGCTTAATGCCTTGTTTAACCACCACGCTGATGGCAGATCTACAGGTAGTTTTCTGTAGTGTAATAGTCAATAGGAGTAGTGACTGAATAATGTAAAAATTTTATTGTAGGAAATTTTATTGTAGGAAATTACTGAGGTTACAAATCTGGTCTCAATTTCATTTGTTTCTGTATATTTCTGCAACCAAAGTTTAGTTCATGCAAATGTTTGTGAACAATGAATTTAGGGGCATTTTGCCAAGATGAATGCAATCATCAAAAGAAAAAATCATTTTCTGATTAAGTTAAATTTATTTCCAGCAGAGACAGAGGTAGCTTATAAAGAAAGACACTGCAGAATTAAGGATTAGGAAAAACAGCATGATAGCCTACTACTGCTACTACTTATTCTGCCACATTATGGGAGTTCTGTTGGGATTTCTCTTTGCTTTAAAAAAAGCTAGGAGATTAAGAATAAAGGTGACCAACCATAAAGCTAGGGCAGCAATGCTGAACAGAGACAGGAAATTTGTAACATGAACAATAAATGGTAAGATACAACACTTAAGTGAACAATTTCCAAAAGCAGTCACAAAATTTAAGATCTGCTTTTGAACAACTCATGAATGTAAAACTCACAGGTATGCTATCTAAAAAGAGTAGGAAGCCAGATCCAAAGAATGCCTTTATCACCTAAATGAGACTGGGTCAAATAAAGTACACCCTCATCCACACTAACCAAGAGCTTTTGATACAGAAGCTCTGTAGGCACATCCACATTAGCAAGTTCCAGTGGGAGCAAATCAGCTGATGCTGATGATCCATTGCCACAATACAGAGATTTCTGGGAGTGAGAGGGGAGAAGAGTTTATTTTCAACAAGCTCGCAGACTGAATGCTGAAGAGCAGTAGGACACTGTTGGATGTTCTCCTGGAGTATTTATCTGGACATGAATCCAACTCACAAGTGCCATGACTGCTTTGCAATGTGACCCAACGTGCATTTAAGTGGAGACATCCAAGTATTTTGCTTCACCAGAGGCAATCCAGTGCAAACTGCTAGCAGAGGGAATGACACAGTCCCTATTATCTTTTCCAGAAGTTCAAAAGGAAAATTAGCACTCACTTCTCTGCTCAGTTTCTGAGAAGAGAATTTCAGATTCCCATCCTCAGGGGTGGAAAGCTGTGCCTGGTTGAGGCCCAGCTCTAGAGAAGTGCTGAGCTTTCATAACAAAACAGGAAATAATCCCCCCCCTGCTAAAGACCACCCCACTATGAGCTTAGCAGTGTGAGCTTAGCAAATCTGTTGTTAGAAACTATGCTCTGAGACATCGGGCTTTCACATACACTTTATATGGAACCTCCCAGCTTGTTTGTCCTGTTCCGGGGGCCAGACACCTAACTGTGGGAGGACTAAATCTTACACTTTTTTCCACTTAACTGATTCCAGCTAACTGTGTCAGCTGGGTCACTCCACACATGAGAAATAATCACCAAAATAAGTAACCCAAGAGCTTTCAATTATGCAAGGAGTAATATTTCAACAGAATTGCACACCCAGCTCGTGAGAGAGATTTGAGGGCTAAGTCCTGAGGGCAATTCCACCAAAGCAACCTCAGCAACTTCACACAATCTTGTCATATTTTGTGACAGAACCTGTGTGACAGAAATCAGAATTTGGCTTTTTGGACGATTTTGAACCTGATATGACTAAGAGATGCTTGACAGGTGCTGTGTATGAGAGGGTCTCCTCCTTGCTTTTCCAGAGGGACAGGAAGAGAACATCTCTAATGGCTGAACTTTAGAAATCTCTTTGCCAAGTAGCTGCCATATGCCTAAAGGCATTAGTGAAACATAGTTACATTTATTATCCTGAGACCACTTGGCTCTGTTAGAATCCAAAATAAACCCCACATTTTTAATGGCCTGGTTGGTTTTTGCAGAAAGCTGAGTCTTGGTATATGAGCTGTCATACTGGATTCTACTTTATTCTTTTATTTTTACAAAGCATTGCACAAACAGGCACAGCTGGTGTTGATTTATAAACACCAGGGTTGTCTTGAGAGTTTAGATATTATTTTGTGAACGTTTAAGCCTCATCATTTGCAAGCAATTGTTCTGTACTAGAGTGGACAGTGGCTCTGCTGCCACCTGGAAAAGAAGCAATTTTCCAATAATAGTAATAACAACACAATTCTGAATAATACTCAGAAGAAGGATCTCACATGCATTAATTTATCTGTCCATTTACCTATGTGTGTCTACTTTCACTTGGACCTCCTTGGAGAACAACACAACATTCAATACTTGAATCTTGTAAAATTGTTGTAGTTTATAGCCAGTTTATAACCCAGCAAAGGTCTTGGATACTATGAAAACCTGTGTGGAGTGCCTAGTGTTTAACCATCTTAGCTGGGGGACATTTTTTCTTAATTTTATTCACAATAAGATTATTGAGTTATCCAGACAACAATCTCTTCCACTCTTACCCTGACTTGTTCCTAATAGAGTCATGCCAGGCACTGAAGCAAGCAGGAATTAAAAGATATTGTGTGATAATTCACTAAAGAATTTAATAGAAGCTAAAAGGTGCCACTGAAGTTTCATAGACCAATTGAATTACTGCATCTCCAAGTTTCTAACTGGCAATGTTGAAGTTCTTTACGAAAAGCTGTTAAGTTTTAATAAAGGAAAACTGAAGACTAGATTAATAAATCATTAAAAGATTGCAAACAAAGGGTAGAAATAACTGGCCCACCTTCACAAAAAGAGAAATCTACTGATCTCCCAAAGACCTGAGATGATAGGTGTATTCTTTCAGGATTTTGAAGAGAAGATGGATACTAGCATGAAAAAGTTTGCCATGCATAGAGATAGTCAATATTAATGCAAGGAGTTGTGAGAGCTTTGAAATACAAAACAATAAAACAGCAGAGGGTATTGATGAATGCAAAGTAATGCATATGAGGGAAAACAATCCTAATTAGATCTAAACCACAACGGACCTTGGCTATTATCACTCAGCACAAAAATCTTGGAGCCATTATGGATAATTCCATGGAAATATTGGCTTAATGATAAGCAGTTATAAAAAGGCCAACCACATGCTTTCAGCTTGGAAAAGAGACAACTGGAGATGGGTACAACTGAGGTTTATAAGACTTAAAAGTTCTGAACTTTCTTAACTGTGATTGTGAATTCTTTTTCAGTATAATAATCATCACTGTAATGAATAAATGGCAAAAAAAAAAAAAAAAAAAGTTTTTGAAAAAACCTGAGGACACCTAATAAAATTAGCACTCAGTTTTAAACTCGGTAAGAAGTAATTTTTCATTCAATGCACAAACTGCAGAACTCACTGCTGTGAGCTTTGTAGAAGTCACAAGCATAAACAAATTTTAAAACTTATCTCAGTGGAGGCAGAGTGCCTTGGTAGTGCCTAAACACAGTGCTGCAGGTGCAACCTCCAGCTCAGGATGAGCTGATGCATCAGTAAAAAGTGGTTCATTGTTTCCTTGTTTGTCCCATTTGTCTTTCCCCAAAGCATCTGTTGCTGGTGACAGGACAGCAGACATCTCCTTCCCCAGATCTTTTCTTCTACAAATAAAGACTCCAAGTCCCAGCCTTCTGCTTAGGAAATACCAAATCTTATCATACTCTCTTTTTCTAGCTTAATATCAGTGTCTCATTCCCCAACAACTGTTTCTCTCCTCATATCCCTTTCCCTTTTGTTTCCTAATGGCAGCAAACATAGATAGCACTATTTCTTTTCTCAACTAACTCCACCTGCCTTCATTAAACTTTCTCAAAGATTTATAACTTTGTCCAATGTAATGCCTTTCATAAAAGTGTTAAAAGACTAAAGTTACTCCCCTGCCAAATTTCAGATCCTTATTCCAAAACAATAGAATGAGGACAAAGGGAGGGGGGGAAGCTACAGCTATTCAGAGCAAGGTTTGCCAGAGCTTTTCGGTGTGGTCAAAACAAATATATTTTCCCCTTGCCTCATGCCTGGAAATATTTGAATTACTTTTGCTGAGATTTTCCAAAACAGATTTAACCAAGGAGAAGTCTAACATGGAAAGGTCCAGCTCATGAGGATGCCAAATGGTTAAAGTCTGGCAAAGGTATCGGCAGCTTCAAACAGTGCTACAATGGAGAACGTCAAGAAATTTTAGTAAAATCTCTTCTATTACACCACCAAAGAGCACAAACATGGCGCAAAACATGATTACGGATGCTTCTGATATTGTGAAAGCATACCCTTCTGTGATAGACTCAGTCGTCTCACTGCACAGTATTTTAAGAGTGCATTATTTTATTTTGCAGTATGTCATCAAATTGAAAAAATCCTTTTGACATGGGGCCAAGAGACTTTTAAAACTAGAAGTAATGAGCATATCAGCACTACCAATGACTGTAAGAAATTATGCCCTGTAATTCTGTTTATTTGCAAGTAGCCACAAATTCAGTGACTATATTGTAACTGATGTTCAAAAATGGGGAAAGGATCCACATTTCAGTGGTACCTTGCTAACAGCAAGATGGGCAAAGGGGCTCACAGCTCAGATTGAGCAAGGCCTGAGGCAGTAGGTTCCCTGCTGCATGGAGCAAAGCCACACACCTCATCCTCACAGAGAGCTCCAGCTTCAGGGCTGTAGCAGGGCTGCCCGACACACTCCATGCCCACAGCTCAGCCCCTGCCATGGCTCAGAGACCAAGGCATGAGGCCAGGTCCTAGGAACAAAATGTCCTGTCCCAGAAGCCTACCATACTCTGTACAGGAGCAATCAGAAGAATAAAAGATCACAGAATCCTTGTAGTTGGAAGGGACCTCGAAAGACCACCTAGTGCAACTCCCCTGCAATGAACAGGGACACCACAGCAAGATCAGACTGCCCAAGGCCTTATCCAGTCTCACCTTGAAAGTCTCCAGGGATGGGGCATCAACCACATCACTGGGTAACCTGTTCCAGTGCCTCACCTCTGTGACTTCAGAGTTTGCTGACTTTTCCATGCTCAAAACAAATATTAAGTGCATTGAATTTGATCTCTTTTATGAATTATATTTAAGGAGATAAGTACAATCCCAAGCTATCTAACTCCTAGCTCCCTGGGAAGTACCTCAAAGGTCTCCATTGTTATGTAGGTTGGAAGTTCTTTTTTTTTCCACAGATCAAGGAGAAGTGATTAAGTTCACTTGTTTGACTTCTGCTTGTAAACAGAATCAGAACATTTTTCTAGAGATTCAAAGGCTCCTCAGCACATTGCAAAGTCTGACCATTAATGAATCTGCTGAGCTTAATGAAGAATTCTGGCACACATCCCTCACATCAGGCGCTGGGATGTACCTGTCTGCATTGATTGCACAGGGACTCCTTCAGCAGGGCACAACTTCTCTGCCATGTGCCAAAATAACAAAGCCAAGCTATGTGCCATGCATTTTCTCTGAGTGTATACAGAGCTTCTAAAGGAAAGTTTGTGATGAACTTCACTGAATTTTAAAGAGAGAAAACACTGAAATCTCCAGAGGCTCACTACAAATGAACTAAGCATGGGGGTGACATGGGCTGCCATGAGGGGGCTCAGTGGAGAACTGCTCTGCAGTCTGCACAGGAGAAGTTACTGCAGGCTGGATAATGATGCTGAAACACAGTTGAAGAAAGTACTCAAGATCACTCCCCTCGCCCCACACTTCACAGACCTCAGCTTTCCTCTATGAACCAGTCAATATACTGACCTTTACAAATAGGCTTGCTCTGGGAATGTGCTGTCAAGTAGCTTCAGGTTTTTCAGCTGAAAAAAGTTTTAAACTCAGGTACAGTAGAGACCTTCTCAGCTGTTTTTGACTCCTTATACCAGCAGTGCATACTACCAGTGTTTACCAGAGGTATTTTTATTTAGTGGTGTGGTTGAAATAGCTATCAAAGGATACGCTGAAGCCTGTTGTAGCTCGGTTATCAAGGCACACTGCTCATTGAGAGGCTGCTGGACAGGTAATTAGGGGTTCTGCCTCTTCTTTTTCCTTTTTTATTCCTTTTCTTTTTTTGGTCCCCTCTTTTCAAACTCATCCAATTTCACACAGAGTATTATGGAGAAACAATAAACATGGGAGCCCAGAATAGCATTTCTGTAGAGACAAGTTTCAGGATAGAGTAACGCTTTAATTTTTTCCAGGCGTCCCACAGTATTGCTGGCAAGCCTTGAAAGCTGTACAAGAGCAAGCAAATGGTTTCCAAATCTCCACCAAGGGCCAGATTGCATTGAGCCCTGCATGGGACTGCAAGGAGAGAGCATGAGGGGAGAGAAAACAAAGAAATTCCTCCTGCGTCGAGGCATAAAACAGCAGGGAAACACGAGCACTGCCTCATGCAAGGACGAATTGTGACATCAGTTTCTTCCAGAAAGGGCAGGGAAGAGTTTAGGAGTGATTGACGGCTGTCCCTCCTCTGCACTGGCATCCAAGCAGCTTAAACACAAGGATACAGCTTTACTAACACTGCTGAACGGCACCTCCCAAAGTCCTTTAGATGCCTGAGAGAACCTCAAACCTTGCTTTAAAAGTCAGCCCTTCCCCTCTCCAACATACCTGCTATGTCTCAGAGCGTGGAAGGGATGTCAGGATGCTGGGAATATGTCAATCCCACACATTGAACAAACACAAGTGATGGGCAGACTGCATACAGAGCCTAGACTACATCAAGATTTTTGCTGGGTTGTTTTTATTTTTTTCGCATCTGTTTTTTTTTACGATCTTAGAAGCTGAGGAAATATTGCTTCTAGAGGAAAAAGGCTTTTTCTTTTTTTTTTTAGCACTCTACCTTCATATATTTGGAAAGAAGCAAAATATTCCGTCATCCCACTGTGCCGACACAAATTGAAAAATGGTGGTTTGCTTTTGTTGTGCAACAATTGAAGTTATGCTGAAAACAAAACACTCACTTTGCCTCCCACGTCATGACTGGTGTGCTTTTACACCTTTTCATTAAACCAGTTAAATATCCATGCAGCTTTGTCAGACTTCAAACTTCAGGTATGTTTATTAGTGGATTTACAAACTCTCTCAAGTCTTTCTACTGAAACATAACCTCTGCTTGCCACAACTGCTACTTATTTAACACACATGCGAGATCACTGTTCATGCAAAAGGAGTGAAACAACTAAAGCAAAGAAAGTAGGTCAGATTGGATGGCAGGAATAAAACTATCTTCCTCACTACCAAACAAATCCTGCCTCTGAAATCCTCTTTCTTGCTCTTTGCTATTTATTTGTTTGTTCAAACTTCTAACCCAAATTGTTGGCTATAGGAACCATCATTTTCTGAATGGGCCTGGTGGTTCTCTGCCTGAATTCATGCAGCAATATTTCCTAGAGCTGTTTTTCACACAGATTTCTGCCACTGCACCTCCTGTGCTGCAGAATCTGGAACACATCTGATCAAGATGGGTGCAATCAGCAGAACACTGACAACATCTCTCTCTGCTCTTGAAAACACCAAACAGCACTCCATGCAGTAACTCATCAGTCTAGCTATATGACAACAGTCCTTCTAACGATGCAACCAAAAGACCTCTATTTTCAGCACCATTGCAAATTAATAGTATTTTCACCAGCTTGCTTTTTAAAGCTATAGGACTCATTCTTTCAGAAACAAACATATTGGAAATTGGTTAATCTGTCTTAAATAGTGATGTATACAATATGCTTCAAATGCTAGAAATGCTGCTTCTACAGCCAACAATTAATTTACAACTCACTCCCTCCAGTGATATTAACATTTAAAACTGCTAAAACATCAAACGATATTCTACTGCAGTAACATGTTTTTATCCTCTGCAGCTTAGTTCACCAGCATTTGGCTTTGCTAATATACTGTCACTTTTAAAAGTCTTTCTAATGCAACAAGTACACAGGTGTGGAGGGTACCTGGAATTCTGTAAAAAGCCAGCACCAAGCCATCTTTGTCTCTTAGCTGGGCAGAATTTCATCTCTACTAATCAGCCATGGATGAAGCAGCATAATCATTTCTTATAAGCAAAGAAACAGCGAAGTTATTGTAATACAAAAATCTCATGCAGCCTCAACAATTCTAAAGTAAGATGCACCCTTTGCAAATGAATAGTCAAACAAGTAGCCTTGTTGTGATACAACTGTTGACAGTTTTGATCATGGGTCTGTGAATGAATACTTCTTTCTTTCCCTTACACTGGCCACGGCATGTTTCATGCGAGGATATTTAATAGACTCCATCAGCTCCCAGTACACAAGGCTCAGAATTGGTTGCCTTTACTGAATAGGCTGGGAAAGCTGCCTCAACAAATCTGTTCATGCTTAAGGTCTTGCTGCTGCCAACTGACATGCTTGAGACGGCTGCCTTTCCACCCTCTGCTGTTAGTTTCACTGCACTTTCACAGCAGAAAGGGCGAAAGATATACTCCATTCCTATGCCAAAATGAAAAGCAAGACCGCTCCCATGCCCAAAATTCAACCCTGCTGGTGCAGAACTAGTAGCTAATTTTCCCTGGTTCAAGAGTTTTGAAACAACAACAACAAAAAGTCCTGAATTTCATCAGTACTCTGGAGTTTGAGAGACTTGTGAGAGCTCAAGCATACTTAGCGAGTTTCTTGCATTAGCCGTAATAAACACACTTGAGGAATAAATACACTTGAGCAGGAAAAAAGAAAAGAAGATGTAAAATAACAATACGTGCAAGGTTTACACTGGGGCAAACTTGATGAAATTGCTGGAGGATTCTGTCCTTATGTAAAGACCCTGTCACGCTGCCAAGGTCAGCTCCAGCTCGGGTTATCTGTTGCCTGAGGCTACTCTACCTTGTTTTTCATTCAGGGATCATTGTTCTTCGGTTGTTTATGTGGATTTTATTCCACCCATTTCTTCATTCTTTGCTCCCTTTCCAGCTCACAGTCCCTACAGCACATACCAGAAGCCCATCCTGGCTGTGTGCTGTGGAATCCTGACTACCCTAATGAGATAGAGCAGCCCTGAATTAAAATGCAGTTTTCCTCCCTAAAAGACAGAAAGAAGGAGAGAATGTTTTAACAAACCCTTCATAAAAAGTTAAAAATTTCTGCAGTAATTTTTAAGGGTAGGTCGTGTATTCAATCCAGGAGGGGGATGCCATTCAAATGGCTTTATCACAATAAACAAGGCAGTTACACAATGCACAGCTTTCCCTGTACTTTACTGCCATTTAATACAAGACATTCATCAGTACTTAGAGATTCATCAGAGGGAACAACATGAAGGAAAAATAAAGAGGAGGTCAGGAAAATAAAGGGAGAAAAAAAGGCAGATAATGCAACGTATTAGATTATTATATGATATGTGTAGCAGAATAATGGAGATTTTAGAGCGGAGGCTTTAGGTAAGATTTTTACAGAAAATGCTGCATAGCATGGAGTGCAGAGACTGAAAGAGCACCATCTCCCATCACGAGCGTTACAGCTCTTTTGCATCAGTTTAAAATCATCACAAGTTATGTTAAGGCATTATCACTCCTTCCTTCAGGGCCAGTATCTCTGCAGAGCACTTTTCAGGAAACATTTGCGCCCAGTTGTAATGCACAATACATTCAGCTTTCATAGCAAAAAATTATACAACAGGGGCAGAATTGAACCCTACCATTAGCAACGCCAGCTCCCGTTGACTGAAGTGGGAGTTGGATTTGCTTATATCAAAGCTGACTTTGGCAGAGGTACTCCCAAAGAGCCATGTAATAGGCTTCCTTATCCTTTCCTCTCTGTGCGGTTTGAGATGCTTTTTAAGCTGCTGCATGACTTATATGCCCCTGAATGCAAGATACAGAACTAATTAAATATTTTTCCTGCTTTGGAATACAAACTGTTCATTCCTTGTGCAAGAAATGGAGGGAAAAGAAAGTTTGAAAATGAATTACAATGTTATTAAGGTAGGTACTGTTCCCTGTTTAAAGGGAGATTCCTTTTTTCCAGTAATCCAGTGTCAGTACGTTCTCTGGGACAATTAGAACTTGGTAGCAAAACAATTCATGTGCACATCTCCAGGATAAAACAACTGAATAAGTTTGGAGGAAAGCATGCATGGGCACAAGCACTGCACACATCTAAATAATCTGTTACTTAGACAGGAAAGCTAACCACTATGGAGCCTCATTTTTAAAAGATTGCTTGACGCCTGAAATCAGATGGATCAGCTCACAGTTCCTTAAATGCTAAAGAAGAAACAGCTGAAAAGGTTTACTCTGCCTGAACTGTATGCTTTTACATTACTCATATATGTCTCAAATCTATTTTTATAATTCAACAGGGTTTGTATAGCAGAATAAGTATACAGCACAGCCTTTGCTGATGGCCTTCACGTGTAGAAAATGGCTTAGTGAAAAGGAAATACTTGGAAAAAAAATGTATCAGCAGAAGAATCTTCAAGAAAAAAAGCCAAATTCATTCTGTGTGCATACAGAAAGTTCAATCACTTTTACAACAAAAATAGTTTTAGAAATAGCTTTGAAAAGCACTTTCCAATCCGTGAACCTCATCACAACAGTTTTATGTCCTTTGTATGGGATTTATAAAATTCCTTCAGTGAACAGCATTAATCAAGGTCACTATTGGGTACAAGATCTGTCCCTACACCTTGTCAGATACACAGCTTTGGGAAAAGATCTTTAAACCTTTGTAGAAAAGACTACATGGAAATAGCTGATAAACTGGTATTGATTTTCACATATCGCCCTTGTCAAAAGGATTTATTGATGTGTCAATGCATGTTGTGGCAAGGATCATAGCAGGATAGCTTTAAAGGATTTATGGTGAATCCATAGGCTTTAATACACTCTGTGGTAAATAACTAACAAGCACTGTGTATATTGATTCTTGTCATGTGGTCAATGGAATCTTTAGCCCACTAATTGTTGTATTGACAAACAGTTAATGATCTAAATGAGCAGCGGGACATCACTCCTAACCAGCAATGCTCCAAGCATGCTTTTCTTTACCATTTCCTGCCCCTCCACCCCAGGAACAATGCTCACTCGCAGAAGAAAATGTCAGCTCTCTGACTTAATAACTTCAGATGGAGCTTGCACAGGTTCACATCCATGTCCTTTACCCTACAGTGCTTTCATGTGTCTTTACACGTCTCTAACTCAATTTAAGTCACAGGGTAGTTAATGATGGTTGCACTGTCCTCCTGGATGATTCCTCGTTGGGGCTGTTCAGTGGGCATCTTACTCCACATTCAGACACCTGACTGTGCTGTCAGAAGATTCTTATTTTCAGCTTGTACAGAATTCAACTATTATATACATGTAGGTATGCAGATCAGACTCTCATCCAATGTCTGCAAGGAATTTGGAGGTAAAAGAATTCTCATTATGTTGTGTGCTCATTTCTGGCAGCTGAATGGCCCTGCCATAATTTTATTATCTACCAACAAGAAAAGAGAAAAACAGTTACAAAAAGATTGACTGAATTTACTCCTGGTATAAAATCAATACCCAGAACAAATACAGTGGGTTAAATATTAGTTAAATAGTAAGCAAAATTTCCATTTATACTTGTGTAGAACTAGGGAAATGCAGTATGTGTATAGAGAACATTACTGACTAATTCCATTATCTTTGCGTCTTACACAAATAATAACTATAGCTTACAATCCTTTTGAATGCCTATCAGACACCTAAGAGACTCTACTACAGCTCAGCATTGCAGATGTAGAAAAAAACATTCTCAGGAAAAAAGCAAACAAACTAAAACCACAATGAAAACAAAAACCTCTCTCTCCTTGAGTTCGAAAAAAAAATGGAAAATTAAGCTTTGAGAATTTGAGCCAGCCTCCATTACTGAACTTCCCTGGCTCTTCTACTCCCAGATAGTTTTGGGAAAATGATGCAATTGCAACATATCAAATACTGAAGCCACGGCATGTCAAGGGGAACATATTCACGCATGTTTTCTTGACTCAACTTACTAACTTGCTGATCCTTTCTGATAAACTTTCTGATTATGATTAATAATGTGTTTAATATTATGTATATGCCTAAATTCCGTTTACTTCAGCAGATCTTAATAGCTCTTTTGTACAAGGATTCCTTCCCAAAAAGAACCTTCACTGTAGGCTTGCTAATGGTCTCACAAATTCTTACCATTACATTTTAGAATTACCTTTTTGCTACATTCAGGTCATCTGTCTTAGAAGCAGTGGATATGAATATAACATGCAGCCTGATTATCTTATATCTAGGGTAACCACATAAGCAAAAGTGCAGTAAGTTCTTAAATCTTTCTATCATCCATTAATCCGAGATCTCATTTCTGAAACAAAAATTTACCCTTCACATTACACACACTAACCTACTGAATACTGATTTAGACCTTAGTATTTTTAATTGCTATAAACTTCATGGTACCCATTTAGTCAAATTGTATAAATTAATTCATACTTCTATTAAGATCCAGACTCCATACATCAAATGCCACAAAATATGATGAAGACAACAGGATGTTCTTAACAAAACATTGTTATGTTATCTATGAAGAGTAGCATAACGAATAGACTGTTTTGTGAGGTTAGAAGGCTGACTAATTATCTGTATTGTTCTTTACAACCTCCTGATGTGATTAATAATAAAATACCACATGGGACTTCATCATGTACTGCTCAATTCAATATTTAGCAGCAACTTAGCTTCATCTGAATATCACTTTCAGCAGCTCTTTAGGCTTCCTAGTTTTACAAATAAGCAACCTGGGCAGTCATTGCAGAGGTTTGCGTATCCTGTGATAGAAGCAGAGAAAGGACTAGGTCAAATAGTAGAAAAGGCACTGCAGGTGAGATGGGAACCTTGCATCTATGATGTGGCACTCAACCACGCCAAAAGCTGTAAAAAAAAAAAAAAAAAAAAAGAAGAAAAAAATATCTCATAAGTTACTTGACAGAATGATGTAAGACTTTTTTTCCCCAAGATTTCTATTGTTTTATTGTAGTTGTGTGCAGAACCCTACAATAATATGTAGGTCACTCCAAAAATAATGCTTCTTATTTTTTGCATAGAAAATACAACAAAGAACACAACAATTCTCAGCTACAAAACATTGTTTTTCAACATAGTCACCACCATTAGCTATGCACTTTTGCAAACAATGAAGAAGAGCCTGCAGGCTGCTCTATTAAAAATCTGCAGCAACAAAGGTGACCCACTGTTTCACAGCTGCAATGATGGCATTGTTGCTTGGAATATGTTATCCACACAGTCCATCTTTCATTGGCTCAAAAAGATGGAAGTCAGAATGTATTGAATCCAAACTATATCCTGAATTTGGTAGGACAGTCCAGCCAAGACTGGCAATGTGTTCCATGGTCTTCAAACTGATATGGGGTCTGGTGTTACTGTGCTGCCAAGAGAAATGCTGCCATCTTCTCTGGCCTGATTTGGAATGTTCAAGTTTTCAGCTTAATCAGCATCACAGTAGTGTCCAGAGTTGAAGGTTAGTTTGGGTTCCAGGAAATCCAAAGGGTCACCCCTTTCCTATCCCAAAAGACAGTGCATATCACTTTACCCACTGAGGACTGCGTCTTGAGCTTTATCCTTGATGGGAATTCATGTATTGCCACTCTACTACTGTTTTGACTCTGGCTTGTAGTGGTGACACCATGTCTCGTCACCAGTAATGATGTGATCCAGGAAACTGTCACCTTCAGCTTCATATTGGTTCCATAGGTCCTGGCAAACTTTAACACGGTGTTCTTTCTGTTCCTGTGTAAGCATTCTTGGAACTCACCTGGCACAAACTTCGCAGTTTTTCAACATTGCCACCATCATTTCCAGTGCACTGAAGCTGATATTTGGTTCCATACCGTTCTCTGATCATAATCAGGCAATTTGTGTGAATGAGCTGATCAAGATGCTCTTCATTTCACGGTGACAGCTGTGCATGGCTGTCTGGAACATGGCTTGTCTTTTATATTGCTGTTGCCACTGCTGAAATATACCATCCACCACTTCCCAGTGCTGGCATCCACTATTTGGTTTCCATAAATGTTCAGCAAGTATCAACAAATGTCACTGGGTGCCATTTTTTCCACATGAAGTGACACAGCTTTGCTCCATTGTCACTTCTATGTCAGAGCCCATTTTGTCAGACTGCCCCTCTGCTGCAATCTGTCACACAGCAATGACACCTAACAGAATATTGGTGGAAAGCTACAATCTCTACTGCCCTAACACAGACATTGGCCTCAGACATCATGGGCTGACATAATATAACAGGAGGCAATACTTTCAGAGCAGACCTTGTATTAAACATTTTTTTTAAAAGCATTAAGTAAATAAAAAAAAAAAAGTCGCAGCAAGTGGCACCCAGAAGCAATACAAATGAAAATGTTATAATTAATAAAGATTGGGAGGCTTTCTGGAGCTGAATGCTCTGTTGTGACTTTTTGCTCTTTGAAGAAGTTATTCTCTTCTTCATCTCATTCCACTCCACCAGAGCAGTCCTATGGTGCAGAATACCAAAGGGGCAGCTAAAAGCTACACATTAGTGGTATAATGCTGATCAAGGGCAGCGAGGTTTGAAAAACAGGTTTAAACCAGGGATGTAATTAATATGCCTGCTGCACCACTGGCCAGAGACATCAGAGCTAGAGGCAATCTCTGAAGGATGGGTTTATCCATCCCTATCTTATACCTCTCCAATTTCATTAATATTTTGTACATTTTAATATGCACACAGTTGTACAATACATTAAAAAATGAGAAATTGATTACTCTGAGAATATCTTGATAAAATGTAGTAAGGAATGGTGCATATGGCATTTGCTAGGGATATCATCCAGGCTGATCAGAGGAAAAAGCACTGAAGTTCCACCATGAGATGTTTGATGTTTTCAGTAACCATCAGCACTGTCACTACAGGCCAGCCTGACAGTGCCTCCTATGTCCAATTATCACTACCCATTTGGGTAAGTGACAAGCTATCAGGACAGATCTGTCTTCCAGACTCCTGGATATTTATTTAAACACAGCACATTTCCCTGTTACAAGCTAAACCAGTGGGCATAAGCATCAAAAATGCAGTTTACCAAACTTACAGCAAGACTGTCTTTCTTCTTTTGAAGAAACCAAAACCCTTTCATGGTTTGAGTACAGTTTCTCTCCTTTTTTCCACCCCAAAATATACAGAGATTGTTTGATCCTTTCTATACCACACTGGGTCACAAAATAAAAGCAGGACTTCAGAAGAACCAGGCGAATCCAGCCACTTTCAAAGTGACTGTGATTTGCAGCAGTAAGTGGGATTCTACCTGCATATGATTCATTTACTTTGCGAATCAGTCCAACATTATAACCTGGCAGTTATATCCAAAGCACTGATGGGCTGTTCAAACTACTCTTTGTGATGAACTTTAACTACTTTTCACAGTACTAGATTAGACAATTTGAGACTAGATTCATGTCACTGTCACGGAGAAACAGCAGATTTTATAAAGAATTCCAAAATCTGTTGAAGATGTGTGCAAAATTCAAGTGTACAGTTAATCTTGTTTCTACCACTGCAACACATTGCAGTGAGCTGGCACATGGAAGCTGCAAAGGAGGTCTCAGGAAAACTTCCACTGCTGTTTTTTGCAGTGTTGACACTGAGAGAAAGAGGGGACAGAGGAGGAAAATTCTGTATCAGCCTGACTGCTGAGTGTGTCCCAGTTACCTCCTCCTACACCATTCTCCTCCATCCCAGCTAACAGTGCCTAGAAGAAAAGCCACATCCTAGGAGTTCCCACTTGTTCTACTGCAGCCATGTGGAAATCTCCTTGACCAAGCCTGCCCCAGCTGCCCCAGTAACAGGGAGGCAGACATCTCAGGGTTCTCACAGCCACTGAGGAATGAAGCACTTCATGGTCATAGCCTCATCACAGCAAGGATTTGTTCTGAGTTCCAGTGTGAGACTCCAGTCAACAGCACGGCTCTACGCAGCACCACAACGTGGAAATGCTGTAAATTAAGCTCCCAAATGACCAAACTTACTGAGGAAGCCACAGAATAGCCCCCAAAGAGTAAAAAAGTAGCTGCAAGTCCTTACAACCTCTGGGATGCCAAGCTCTGTGCCTCTCCTCCTTAGCTACACAAGCAGACCGTAATGTTTATTTTTCTTGAAGTACGTTTTCAACTGTTTTCAACTTGAAAATGTTTTCCACAAACCTCTGCCCTCGCTAGGAGCGTTCGAAGTCTGTCAGGATTGGGGCTCAGTGCTCAGCTCCTCTCACTTTCTAGTGCTTCCTCTGTGAAATGAGGAGTTAGTTGCTGCTTCTCCCCAGCTCCATTAACCTTGTTTGTTTAGATAGAAAACTTGTTGGGAGAGTAACTGTCTCTCACCATATGTACGCAGAGTACTTTGAACAATCAGGCCTTTGCCTCTTCAGGCACTATCAAAATTTAAATAAGAAAGCCAAGTGATGATAATTCTTAGAGAAAAATGCAGGGAAAATAACCTAAAAATCACCAGAATTGACATAAAACTCTCCAGCAGATGGGGGCCTAGCACTCCCTGAGGGCCCTGCTTATGTGAAGACCAGTTACTTGTAAACATTTATAAATTCTGGCAAATATGTACAGACTTCCACAGAAGTAATTGCATTCCCCTCCTCTTGCATCAGAGACAGCTGGTGCCATCTGAAACATACCCTATCCTTACACCACCTCTACACATACATCTCTAAAATAAGTTCTTGTATCTGCTGATGTGTTGAGGGGAAAAAAGAAACACAGCACCATGACAGGGTGCTTCTAAGAGTGATTACTTCTGATAGGAGCACTGCCTGTGTAAAATGCTCAAAGCAGGCATTTCAGCTGGCTCATTCAATAACCTCAGAGCTGCCAGCCAGGTAAATCATTCTGTTCATTTGCCAGTAGAGGCAATTTTTGTTTGTTTGCCTGACAAAATAATGAAAATGTGATTTTTAAAATACAGAACAAGTTATAACGTCCCACTCAAGTGTTTCAAATCATAAGTCATTTATATTTGTAAAATACAATGGCTGCTGAATACTGCAATAAAGCATCAAAAATCAGATTTGAATTAACAGAGATGGCAATAAATAGCAAATGTAATCCTGCCACAATGAACAGCTAAGATAAGGTTATAGAAAGATAATGGTTAAAATTACCTTTATTGACAACACTCACAGCAAAGTCAATCCTTTCAACCCTGTATGTCAACTACACCAAGAAAAAGGATGCCCATGTTCCTGATACTCGAAAGCCAAGGAAATCCAACAGCAATGAGATGGTCAGGTCCCATTTGTTGCTCTGAATGTCCCCTGTCCTGACTGAAACACATAGCAATGGGGTTTTATCAGGAAATGGGCCCTGGATGATGACCTAGGAAACATATGGCGTGTTGCAGCCTGAACATACTGACTGCTGGAAGGGCAAGCAGTGCCTGAAAGTCACCTGTGGGATTCTAAACTGAGAACAAAAACTCTGCCTTTCTGTACCAAAGAAAATTAATATACATAGGCAGCACAGAAAAGTGGCCTAGTATCTAGCTGGGTCCACTATAAGCTCTGAATCCTGGTGAAGACCTCATCGTAAGGTCCTGTATGGTTCAGCTCTGCCTCAGCTCCGAAGCTTTCCCCCATGGCACAAGATAAGTGTTTTGTGCTCCAAACCCCCTGAAAGCTCCCATACTGTTAAGAAGTGGACCTTCCAGTGCCCATCTCTGACCCCATATGTTCACTGACCTCACAGTGGTGGTTGCACCACCAGCAGGAGCACACAAAACCTATCAGAACACCCTATAACTTCCCTATTTGCTTTTCCTGTCCCTGCAGTGCACTGGGGCCTGTCAAGGGTTTGCACCAACTGCGAGATGGAAAGAAAATGTCTTGATTAGATGGCTGATGTAGAGTGGCTGCAGAAGACATGAGCCTCTGATGTGCTCAAGTGTGATGGCTGCTTCCTCCTTTCCCACCAGCTTAAGAGGAAACTTGCTTTGTGCTTCGAAAACACAGTTTTGCTTAATTATGCTGCCTGATCACTTCAAAGCACTGTTTGCACACAAACATTGTTGCAGCTAACTGCTTAAGAAGGAGGCAGCTGATAAAGGCTATGCAGGTGGGTTTGCCTCCCCTTCAGTGCAGAAGAAGGTATTTACATCTGTTCTGAGACACAGCACTCAGGGCTGCTGTATACATGCCTCAAGCCTGGGTCTGGGTTCAGGAGGGACCAGACTTCTGCCTGCAGAACTGCAGCTTGGCCATGCCAGAGTGGCCAGTGGCCCTGCAAAGCCAGGGAGTAGACCAGCACTTCTCTGGTTTGGGTCCGGATCACTTGTGGAGTCTGCCTTAGAGGAATGTAGCAAATTCAGCTGTATATAAAGTGTGCCAAAATTTGCATGCAACTCCTGGGTGTCGTTTCACCTGCCAAGGTGAGGAGTTGCTGGCATGCAGTAACAGGAGGGAAAGGAAGCTCAGTCAGGAGTGGAGGTAGGAAGGAAGGCATATGGAGCAAGGAAAGTGCCCTGAAGGCAAGGGTGCAGGAGCTGAGCAGGACAGACTACTAGGAATCACACTGATTACATATTTTATAAGCAGTTATAACTCAAAGCTACAGGCTGTGCTTCAGGCAGAGAGCGATGGCTACTGCAAGTTTGAGCTCCAGCTATACTATAACCAGGACCCTTAAATGGGATTTCCTATAAAATATATAATTTGCTTTCTGTGTAACATTCCCCTTCTGCATGCTATTATACCGAAAACTATTCTTCTGATACACATCATTCTTGGAGTTCGCTTGCTGGACTACAAATACGTGCTGAGAACCACACTCCCCTTCCTCCTCGCCTTCACTTCTATGCAAAGTCCAGCTCATCTAATTGATTTTACAGAATAAGGAAGCTGTATATGAGTCAGTAGTGTTACGCTTTCATTTTAAGGAGTTTTAGGAGAGGTGTACAAGAATATTGCTCATCTCAGCTTGTTCTGTTTAAGAAGGCTCAGAAAAACATTTCAAATGACATGTCTACTCTGTTAAAACGCTAGAGGGCTTGGATGCCATCTCACACAGAACAGTAAATACAAAGAACCCTACTACAGGAATATGAATATTCACTAGCAAGGGAGGGAAGGGAATTGTTATGCAAGCGGCAGTATCCACTGCATACACTGAAATTCCTCTTGCTTCACTCTAATGCACATTGTTTCTCTGCTTTCAGATGGACATATCTGAATAATCTTTCTGTCTCAAGCATTTTTATAAAGTCTGACGCAAACTGACGGTATTAGTTTAAAAAACCCTGAGTATCTCATTATTTGGAATACGTTACATCAATCAGCTTGTAATAAGCAGCTAAGAACAGATACAATTTTTTACAACTTCCTTAAATATTTTCTTCGGCAGAAAGTAATATATGAGTTAAATACAAATAGGAAAGCTTAGTGAGGTGTAAAGTCTCATATTTGAACTACAAAACTGATGTATTTTTAAACTGTCTTAATACTATCCTAAATCTGATTATTTGAATAGCTCAATCACAATATTTGTTAAAGTGTTTTATAGCATTGAAAGGTCAGAAAAGGAGCTCAGAAATTCTCTGAAAAACATGGAATGGATACCCATATCCATCTCCAACTTTGAGTTTCAGCATAGCTTTTTACCAAGCTTTTGGGCCAAGACTCAACTAAATAGCAACAAAACCCTCCACGAGTAGATCTACTGGAAAAGTGTCCTCAAAAAGACATTATTTAATCACTTGGATGTAGTAGGAAAGCCGAGTTTGAATTCAGCCTACAATCACTGGATGGAATTCACAAACAAAGAAACCACTGAGAATGGGCTAATGGAAGAGAATGGTCTGGCCAGAGGAAGTAATACAGCAAAACCCCCCGACCCAACCCATTACTAAAATGCATTATATTATTAACTGTTACCACACAGTATGACAAGGCAAATAAGGAATAATTTAACAGGAGCATTTAGCCATTTTCCTGCTTGAGAAACCATCTGCAAACAGGCTCCTATAATTACTATTGCCATTACTCTTCAGAGTTGCTCAACAAACAGTGCATGGAACAGATCTCAACATACAAAGTTTGCAACTGTTCAGAGTATATTCCTTAGATTATCCATTAGATGCAGTTCAACATTTGCACTCTGGATCAGCTGGCTAAAGCACACGATCAAATTTATGTTCCTTGACTGACTAATATAAGCTTACACACAATTTCCATCTACAACAAGTTGCAAAATTAATTTTGTTTAATTTAATCTTGACTCCATCTACAACAATAGATTTTTACAAACCTTCATTTCAACAATTATTTATTCAGCAAGAGAATTTCTCAGTGAAAATCATCAAAAGGTCTACATTAGAAAAAAAACACCTACAGGCGCACTGTGGTGGACGTTAGTCTCTCTGCATTTAAGCTAACAATAAAAATAAGCCCCAAGAAGAGGCTTCAAGTGTCTTTTTGTTGTGTTAGGAGACAGAAAGGAAAAACACTTGCATAAACGCATCAAGCCCCAAAAGCCACTTAAGTGCCATGTTCTGCACAAGGTAGCAAAGCATTCGGCAGCGAGGCAGATAATATTCTACAGAGATGCATTAGAATGCTTCTCAATTTCAATTTCTCAAGACCTCCATTACAGCAATAAAGCTCACCCCGGTAATTTTACCCTTCTGAATAGGCTGAGCATTAACAAAATCAGAATCAAATCGCTGTGTGAAGCTTAGAAAATAGTAATTAAAAAAAAAAAAAAAAAAAGGATAAAACAAAGCCACTACACAGGACCAACTTCCAATAACAAAAAGAACTTTTCTGTTATTCTTTCCCAAAACAATGACTCAAATACAGGGAGAATTCATTCTTGAGGTTTAATTAATTAAATGACCATATTTTTCACCTGTTGATTCAATATGATGAGTACTACAGCCCTAATAAAGGGACTATTCTTGGATTCAAGGGGACTGCAGTCCTTGACTCTGTGACAAACATATACAGAATACTGAAATGTGATTAATTGATCGTAAATCCATTTTATTCAGATGGTTGTAGTAATGGCTACCTGTCTTCCTTAAAACTGCAAGCCCATTTTTACTCAGCTATCACTGTTTCAATGAAAAATAAAGATGTTGATTTTAGACCTAAGTTCTGAATTTGCGAATGACACCAATGATAACATATCACAACAATGCCATCACATATCACAAAAGAAGTGACAATCTACACTTCAACAAAGCCTTTTGATAATCTATGGAGAAGAGAGAGGTCTCTAATCACCAGTCCTATTTGGCCCTGTGTAACGCTTACTGATATGCAAGTCATTGACACAAAGTTGCAGAGGACCAATCCTATGATCACACCTGTTACATGGATATGGGGATGTTTTTCTACAGTGAAATGTTTTATGTTTGCCTTTCTGCAGCCAAATTAGCATCTATTAGATCGGCTCCAGTGAAAACAAACCTCTATAGACCTTCAAGACTCACATCACTTTACAAATTTTAGAAAAATGAGTATCCTAATACTAATTTTATGATTTGAAATAGGAGAAATTCTATGATTTGGAATTCTGTACAGGAATGTCGCAGGACATGGCACAGCCATATCAGGGAAACAGAACTGAGCTACAATCAGCAACGTAAAAATATTTTTCCAAGCTCACTTTTTCATAGTTTTAATTCTCTCATTTCTTCTTGAGCAGAAGCATAATTTCCATACGAGGTCTATAACACACAAATAAAGCCAGAAGTAAATTCAGGTATTATTTAAGAAAATGGCACAATAACTTCACCACACCTTTAGTTTCAGAGTTACAGCCAAAGTGCTTGGATAGCAGGCAGTTATTCTTCCTCTTTCCTTATTTTTTTCCCCTTTTTCTCTAAGTACGCCTCTTTATGACCCAGTGTGCAGCAGCTCAGCAGCTTGCAAGGGAAGAACTTGCTCCTAGTGTGCTACAGCTACATTTCTGCTGGTGGGAAGGCGTGTGCACTATGATCAGCCATTATTTTCCCAGTCTGGAAACAAAATTGTTTTTGTAATTCACAAGATCAGGCTGCAGTATTTCAAAGGAAATAATGACTTGATAGACACTGCAAATATTACCCCAGCTTTGTGGCTACAAGACTACTGATCTGTGTGCATTTTTTTTCCCAATCTAAATAACATATGCATCTTAATGATATGAAAAGGTTGACAAAGACTTGCACAAAATAAAATCTGCCCGCTGTTTAAGTCAGCAGACAATTATTCTCTGCCATTTAATATCTCTTTCTGTTTTGTTGTTTATGTTTTGTTGTTGTTTTTTTGTTTTGTTGGTTTTGTTTTTTCTGTAAATTCCACCAGACTCTGCAACATGTAGTGCACTTTTGGACATGAAAAACATCACATTTCAGGAAACAAAGGTCCCATCCTGTAGGGTGACATGACATCACTAAATGACTTAGATGCCAAAAGGAAAATTCAGGCAATAGAATTATAAAGTGCTGTTTTCAAAATACCCATTGAATCTCTTAAGATTTATCTCAACTAACCAGGCTCCTCCAGTGTAGCCATCCATCTACACATAAGCCTCTTCTGTAAATTCCTTGCAGTCAGTGGAGGGACAGAGATGCTCTGAGGCTGCAATTCACCTGATCTGTTTTAAATGTCTATATTAGAAGGAGAAAAACTGTTTGCTATGAGGACATGTTTTTCTCTCGTTATTATAAACAGAGACTAGAAATGTAACTTTGAGGTAGCCAAGCCACATATACACATTTGGTCAGGTGAATTCCATCCCTCATTTTTGCGGAAGCCTGCCACAACCAGGTGGCTGCTGTGCTGGCAGCCAGGCTGGAATCCAGATTTTCGTCTTCTAGGCAAAAGCACCCCATAGCCCAGCAGGTGGCCTCAAGTCCTTGTGCAACTCTGTCCTGCCTGGTAAGCATGGATACAGCTCTCTGGTACCATAGGGAGCAAGAGAACCAAGGAACTTCCTCACCACCAGCACCGTGTTCAAAGAAGAGTGAGTAAAGAAGATAAGGGGTCGGGCCAACAGTCCCAAACATAGACAAGTGCTTCCCTGTAGACTAAAGTGAATCCTTACAACCAAAAGAAGTGCCTGGCACACACTTCTCTGAACTGATTCCCCCAACACCAGAAGCCATCCTCATTTCAGGGAAAACTAAGGAGCGAGCAGAGATGAACAGGCCTCCTCCTGGAGGAGCTCAAGCGTGACCCATTTATTCTGGATCAGCTGCAGGTGGGGCTGCTTCCAGGCGGGACAGGGCTAACCTGGGCATCCCCGCGTGTCTAGCCTTAGTTTGTGCCAGCTGGAAAGGAGGAGTGATGGAGATCTTCAGTCCTATGTAGCACTGAACTTCAAACAACACCGCCCAGCCTGACTAATTTCGGCTTGCTCTTCTCTACCCCTAGAACCTGTAAGATATACTTCAGATACAACATGGCAAAGCAAGTACACGGGAATGTTACTCTGAATTTTATTTCATAAATATGCGCCATCAAACACTTGTTAACATTCAACTCAAGTATAACTAGCTCTTGCATTAGCATTTAGGAGCATGCTTAAATCTTCAGGAAAACATCACTAAACAAAGGAGAACGCTACACATTGATTCAAGTGTTAAAAACATGACTGAATTCAACACACTGTGGTGATAAATGTATATTTCTCTTATGTCATAATTCTAAAATAGGCAGAATTATGCACATTTGAATGAAACATGGTCACCTCAGCTTTCTCAGATGATTTCTTTTAGATTAGTACAGCCTGATTACACTCTTTGTTCTACTGGGTTGTTTTGCTTTTTAACGTAGCATTAGATCATGCTGTTAACTATGTCCAGGAAAGGGTTATACATGTGTATATGTACATATGTATATATATTGCTCAATCAAAAACTGAAAATGTACCTCTTTGGATTCCTAAATATTTTTAGTTGTACTAACTGTAATGTTTCCACTTTCTGGATGACAGTCACTTAGTACAAGAACTCAGATCAGATGTACAGTTATTAGAAACTGTAACTGTTCTGAAAGTTCACTCAAATAAGGAGACCAGTTTGGGCTTAGATGTAAAAATCTATGTTAACTTCTATTCTCTTCTTAAAGTATTTTTAAAAATATTTAGGAATAGCTGCTGACATAATGCTTTGAGCATGTCAAGCTTCTCATTTTCCACTTGAGATCGAAACAGTTTTCAACAGAGAATTCTTGTAAGATAGTAACTTTTGTCTCCACAACATTGTGGTAAAAGCTAAAAAACAAACAGAAAGAAAAAAAAACTTTGTTGGTTTTTTTTTGTTTGTTTTTTAAGGACATTTGCAGCTGGTGTGAGTTTGTGTGTCTATGGAAGGCTGGGGAAATTCCCAGGGAATCTGTGTTTTCTGAAGAAAAACTATTTAAGGTCTCTGGCTACCATAGGAAGGCTTGGAGAGATCTATAATGCAAAATGTTGCACAATTTCTCTGGCATTTTGCAACAGTGAACAGGGGATTTAAGCATTCTCCATCATCACAGCACTTACGAAAAGATGAAAAAAAAAAAATTAATGGAAGTTCCTTAAAAGAAGGATCAAATCAAATAATAATTAAAAAAATCTGACACAAAAGTATCAAACCTGGCTTTCTCTATTCCGCATTTGTTTTACTTGAGATCTTTCTCCCATTTGGAAAGTTACACAAACGCTTCTTCTGGCATAAGAAAGGCAGTGTGCAACAGGAACAAGCCCAAAAAAGAGAGTCACCATCTTCAGTGACAGCAGTGGCTTACGCCTGCTAAGAATGTTTACGGGAACTGCAGCTTCTCCCTGATCTTAGAGCTCTGCAGGCACTAATTTTGTACAATATGAGTCATGGATGAAAAGTGTGGGCACTTCTCTGTAGCAAAGAGCATGCAGTGAAGCCAAGATTTTATTCTGCCTAATTCAGCCTATCTCCCAGGAATCAAACCTAAAGGTGGGAAAACAAGTCTCCCAGAATTGGAATTTGGAAAGGCTATTAGTACGGAATAAGAGCTGATAACAGGCTGACAAACCAGAGAGAAACGTGAACATTTTAAGTCTCTGCATGGCTAAACAGGGATACGTGCAACCTATTTCGCTTTCTTGGCCTGGTTTAGAATAGCCCCAAGTTGACGGCAGAAAAAATTGTAACTGAAAGGACCACAAAAAGAAATATTCAGGTAGCTACAACAAAACAGCATGCACAAAGGAAATAAAAGGGGGAATATTCAAGAAGAGGAAAAGCAGGAAAAGGAGGTGACTTTGTTGAGGGGAGACAGAGGGAGAAGATAGAAGTTAGAGGAAGCTAATATCAGCAATCTCTCTCACGGATCCCTTCTCAGAAATCATTTGCCAAAACAAACAACTGAGGATCATTTCTGGAGGAAAGAACAAATAATACAAATAAGAAAGGAAACCAGCTCTCTGTCTCCCATGTTCAGAGAAAAAAATGACTTGAAAAGTCCAGGCAGGCACATGCAGGTAGGGAAGAAGACCATCATCCTTTGGTCAAGGAAGTGACTGAGCCAAAGTCAAGAGGAACTCCTTGTTTGAATACAAGGACTGAGCTCAAGTACTAATAGTCATGGAAACACACCAGTGAATACATATCAGGACCCAACTATCACAAGGACACAAGGTATTTCTGTGGAACCTCACCTTTAGAGACTTTTCCCTCTAGTCAAAACAGTTAGTGATACTGCCTTGCAGGATGAACTTTAGCTGCATACACTTATTTGCAGTGATTCTGTAGCTCCTTGCTAAGTATGCTTTGCCACATTACAGTAAAATCTAAGGTTCTGATGATTCCTTTCCATTTCCTCAAGCAATTCTAACCATTCTGTGGACCTGTAAGAACCCATACATAGTAAGTAACAGTGGGGATCCTGGGAAGGTATCCTTCGGTTCAGAAGTCAAGCTGAAGTTGGTTGCAATGGAACACTGAGGTTGATCCAAAACATGGAAGGATACTCAAAAAGCTATCTAAGAAAACCAGAAATAATCCCCTTCTAACTTGCAATGCCATAGCTGTTGCTGGTATTTACATCTGAACATGTGCAGGTGGCATCAATGCTGTGTTCCAGAAGGCTGGTATCTGTGATTCCCTCCACGGCCATTCTTCTACAAGGAAGCTGTAACATGTAATTGCCTGTATCATGAGCAATCATTCTGAAATAGCTCAGTGTTTCAGAAATGAACTGAATCCTTGTTTAGCCATCTAGCAGGTAAATAATGAAATAATACGGACACTTCATTTTGTGATAAAGCTGCTCCAACTTTCTGGAGCTCTGCAGCAAACAAAACAAACTTGAAAACACCTCATTTTCTCAGGAGAACCACTTTACAATGCTGATTGAATGATATTTCTTAGAGAAAAATAGCCTAAGTGAGAGATGGAGCGATTAGCTCCTCCTTTCCCTCCCCGTTATCCATTTCTAGATCTAAAGCCACTGCAAGCACAGCGTCCCCTGTCCCCTCCTATACCTTCCTGACTCCATACAGGATATCCACCCCAAGGGAGCCTGCCTTCCTAAAACAAACTGTTTCAAGATCCTTGGATTCCTTTTATCTGCCTGTAAAATGCCCTTCTGGAAACAAAGAATTCTCCCGAGGCAGGGATGCTGAGATATGCTACCATGTCTTTTTGGTACCAGAAAAGGGTATGTGCAGAAGTCTACATTTTATTGAATACTTCCCAAGTAGAGTCCTGCAGAGGAGGAGTCAGACTATCCAAGGGAGGCTGAAAAGCAGAGTCTAGAGATGTGCCTATTAATCTAAACTTCAGTTTGCCTCTTGCTCCAATTCACCTATGTGAGGAGCCTCCTGTCCCTACTGATAAAGCAGAGAACTACACTGAATTTGGTGCTTAAAATGAAGCAGTGTGAGCATGTTTGTAGCCATCAAGCCACTACTGTCAGTTAATTCTCCAAGCAGACTCAACTGCTGAACTCTTGCAAAGCTTCCTGTTCACCAGGTTGCCCAAATCCTGCTCTCACAGCTTTGCCAACAACAAGAAAGCTGGGCCATCCCCAGCAGGACCTTGCAGGGCCTTATGCATATTCCACACTGGGATAAACTGCAACTAATCACTTAGTGCTCGCAGATGGATTATGAGAATTAAATAGTTAAGGCTTTCATAGCATTTTCAATTTAATATGGCACTACAGCCCTGCACAGAATGTCGCAAAAATGCCTTCCCCAACAAAAAGCAGTCATGCTGCATGTTTACAAGAAGTCCCCACAAGGCATTCCTCTCATCTTCCCTTTTAATGTATTCAGTACCTCCAGCAGTACTGTGAGGCAACACCTCCTTTCTGGAATAAAAATATATATAATTATTTGCAGGAAAAAAAAAAAAAAAAGAGTATCTGCAGTCATGCCTACAGCCTTAAACTGTTCAGTGACTAATTATCTTCTTTGTATCTAAGATGAGGTATGCTGCATACATCTGATGAAAAGCCATTCCTAGAAAGGGTAGAATTTGTAACAGAATGAACTAACTGTATTTTGCCCTGTTCCTATATATTTCAGTAGCATAAATGCAAAAAAACAATACCATGCGAAGTGCATGATTCATTCTCTTCATCTGTTTGAAAAGGTTTTCTGACAGATTACCTATCTATGGGTCTACTGCAACTACAAAGTCTTAAAGTTGCTATCCATTAACCTCGGGAACAAAACAATTAAGAGTGCTGGGAGGAGCACGAATACAGAGCCTGCTTTTCTACTTTGCTTAACTTCTGAAGACATCTTCTTAATATAATGTTATTTTGCACAAATAGGTACAAAAACATTTGTAAAAATAATCCTTTGTATTAAGATACTAAAAACATATCAACCAGACAATAGAAATCACAGCTAGGAAACATTCTTCTGTCATAAAAAAATATATGATTTATTCTGACAGTTTCAGAGGATCTTTGATATCAAAGTCTCCTTATAAGACACTGACAGTCATCAAGTGGATGTTTGTCAAAGTACATTTTCCAGATGTCTAAATAAAAGTGGTTTACTTTGATGAGTTTTATAGTGATAGCTGAAGGTAGAATACAGGCATTGCTTCTATTTGCAGCTCTTTACTTCAATGACTTGCAAATTTGCTTTAATGTTCTATCTATTTTTGTTGTCTTTTCTGACAATTAATTATTAAAAACTTCAAAAAATGCTGAAATTCTTCACTATATTTTTTGGAAAAGAAAAGAAACATACAAACTCCTCTGTTTTGCACGCTCACTGCAGCAGAAGCAATAATTGCAACGTGGGATGGCACAAAGAGATCAAACTACAGCACGGCTTCCAGGGCGTATTTCTTTGAAGTATGGGGAAGCCCTGGCAGTGATTTCAGCAGGAGCAGGATCAGCCTCTCTGAGAAAGGCACCCTTGAGGTACCTGTAGCATCCTGCATGTGTTTTGGGGGCACTGAAAACCCATGCATGGAAGTCTCTTCTATCTGTCCCCTTTAATTACATTTGGTCTGAGATGAAGTTTTGCCCTGTAAGCATTCTCTTGTTGTTTTTTTTTTAAAGCACAACATATACTATGAAAACGAAACTTCTTTTGATGTCTTTTATCTTTAGGTGGTTCATAAACTTCTTTTTTACACAGCTCAAGTAAAAAACAGCACTTGCTTGAAACCCTGGTGGAAGACCTAACTGTACAAAAGGAATCTATTTACAGAGGTACCAAACTGTGTTATCAATAGCTCCATCTCACAAGCTAATCCAAATAGTTTGAAAATGAGGGTTACTGTGCCCAGCATTTTTTATAAATATTTATCTCAGTTTATATAAGCTAGGATTTAGGGAATGGAAAAAGGAGAAGCCATCTCCTTGCGGTGACATTTTTACTCTGTTTTCACTGTATTTGTAATTTAACTGATGAGGATAAATTGACTTACTCTTCATTAGTAAGCAGCCAGAAGAAAATTTGGCTGCTACATACAGGCTGAAGGATGAATAACCCTGCAAACTGCCTGAGGAAATTAACTGAGTGAACAGAGCTCAAAATGAGGGATTAAAGTTCCCTACCAGAATGGAGAGAATGAGAGACACACAGGTATATGCTGATGGGAATCAGTGTGAGTCCCATGGACCCCAAGCCAACACAGCAAGTCCCCTTCTCTCCTGGGGTTGCAGAGCTGATGGTTTCACCTAAACCCCAAATCTGAGCAGAAGAGAAGCAGCCCTGCTTTAGTTGGCAAAAAGTGAACCTGCAAGGTGTAGGGGGAGATAGCAAAGCACCCAGCCTGCCTGCACATGGTGTAGGGTACCCAAAAAGACACATGGACAACCACAGGTTGCATCTGCACTTGAACTACTGCGAAGTGAGAGACCTTCCCCATGCCACGTGCACTTTGAGAAGCATCACTGCTAAATCCAGCCACTTCAGCAATACTCAAGTCCCTGAGAACCAGAAATTGTTACTCCAAAGGGAGGAACAACCTTCTTATTCAAACATAGTTAACTTCTGTGATATGAATTTACAAAGTAAAATAATTTTTCATGCTTGCCCACTGCTGAAATAGCACACTAGGAAATGATGCAGTGCTTCAAGTCACAAAGAAATATTTTATCCAGAGGAGCTGTAAAGCTGCATGGAAAGGGTGTTGCTTAGATCCATTTTAAATCAGATATAAATTTAACCAAAAAAAAAAAAAAATTGCTCCATTTTCATTTGGCACAGGACTCGGTCCACAGCATTATCAGTTATCTGTGTCGCCTGGAAGGAACTCTGGGTAAGTCACAGGAAAAAGGTGGGAGCATTGTCGTTGTTTCCTGATGGCCAGAACACTGCAGTATTGTTCTGCTGTGCTTTCTTTCCTTCTTTTTTAAAATTATTTTTAAGAAGGGGTTATCGCATCGTGTCATAATTATTTCTGCAACATCCTCTTTCCATACAGGAGTCAATGTGCTATTTACTGACTGTGAAAACTGCATCAACATACATGTGCAACACAGTGCTGTTAACTATACAAAAAGGAAAATGCTCATCACCCAGTAATGCTGCATTTTAAACATTTCTGTTACAGCACTGTCTGCTTTCTCACCAGAAATTCTATTTTATGTAGTCTTATTTTTTCCACCTGGTATGTTTAAGTACCAACTACCCCACTTTTTAGTCAAGATTTGTGTTGTTACCTCAGTTTTACTGAAGGACAGAATTCCACCATTTAGCTAGAAAATAGCTTTAGTATTTATCACTGAATTCAATTCCTCCTGCAGAGGTACAGGAGGGCGTATAAACAGGGTTTAAGGAAACCTAATAGGCATGTTGCTTTTAAACAAACTCTCTGCAGAGACATGGACAGTGCCATACAGTAAACCTGAAAAGATAAAGGGAAGAATTAGGCAGTGCATATTATATACACTTATTTTGGGCTGTTTGGTTTTTTTTTCCTCCCAATAATATTTGCAGTGGTCATAGTATGCTAAAAAATTATGCTAGCACTTTAAGATACATTCTCTTTTAGCAGCATTGATGAATTATCATTTCAGGCTCAAGGGACCAATTGAGCTTTGTTTCCAGCATTTTATGAGACTAAAGCATGGAAAGAAGCCATTTGATTCAATACTGTTTCAAGATTTTACTGTTGAATTGCAATGATGAGGACTGCTGCTTGGAGAGGAGAGAGATCCAACACTCCTCAAGAATATAACAGATCCAACATTAGACATATTCCTTCAATGTGTGAAAAACTGCCTCGTTAGTGAGAACAGATTCAATATTTCAGTGCAGTATGAACATTATGGCCAAGATATTTGAATCTGACTGTCGATTCTTACGTTGCTAAATCTGTATTACACACTTTAAATGAAAGTGGCCTGTTTCAAAACAAAACAAAACAACAGAGTACACTAACAAAACCAACTGGCACGATCCAGAGGCAGAGGAAGCTGAAAGCAAACTGGCGTGGAGTGGAACAGCTCTCCAGTCCTGGCATCTCCCTGCCTCGACCAGCAGGCACGAGACTTAAGCAGGAATGCCTGGGAGAAGATGTACAAAACACAGCCTCTTGCTTCTTCGTTGGATTGCTTAACACACACAGGATCATGTGGGCAATGCTACGTTTTCTCCAATTTTTCTCATGTGAAGGAAGAATACAACAAAGACAGATGAAGGAAGAATAAACTCTACTTTCACTATATGAATAATGCAAGAAAAATATATTTGGGGAGATACTATTTAGACTTGTAAAAATCAATTATGGACTGGAATTTTCAAACTGAATTTTAAGATTGAAAATAGGGCCATGAGAGCAACAAGGGCCAGACGTGTTTATTCTTTCCTCAGGCTCCAAAGCTGTGCTTTTTATCTAATGGATAATGTTACTTTTTCATACATATGTTTTTTATTTTCTGTTTTAAACTAACCCCTGTTCACCACAGTATTGAGGAATCTTTCTCAGAGAGTCTTAAGCAGAATAATTGTAAGAAATGCCCTTAGGAAACCCTGTTTTCAACCCAGTCCCTAAACAAAGACCACTCCTGCTACATGATCTGAGGCTCAGACCAAAAGAGTTGCTGCCATTCAGCCTGCTTACTGTTAGCCCAACACAAATTCAAGGTAAGGCACATTATAGAAACTGCTAACTAGACTGAAAAATCTTTGCTGTTGTATTCTATCCCATGTCATGCAAATCTGGAGTACAGAGGGTCAGCCCTCACCTTATCTACACTCTCTGTCTCCTAAAAGTGAAATTCAGTCCTGAAGATGGAAGCTGAATTCTGAATGCTCCTGAGTGGCAAGTCCTTTTCTTTTCTTAATAGGTCACACACATTCTCTATTTAATAATGCAAGCATAACATCATCATTTATCAGCTCTGTTGATGCAGACTAAGACAAGCGTGTTTAGTAGCCATATACCCAGACTTTTCCTCCGTTCGTTGTATGTTTTAGGAGACTAATCTTAAATCTAACAAAACATCATTTATCGTCACAGGCCAGCAGGAGTGGTTTTGTTTCCTATTCCCACACCTACATTAACAGGTGCTGTTCCACATGGAAAATGCTGAATGGTCATGGCCCTGGGCTGCTGGAGTTCAAGGAGTGTTTGGACAACGCTCCCAGACATAGGATTTGGGTTTTGGGTGGTCCTGTGTGGAGCCAGGAGTTGGGCTTGATGATCCTTGTGGATTCCTTCCAATTTGGGATAGTCTATAGTTCGAGGATGTTAGGAACTGTTGGGGAGCTGGCTAGCTTACCATGATGGTTGTAGAGGTTATGATAGCTCTCAAGAGAGGAAGTCCTGTGGGAATGGCGTGGGAGAGAAGGGTTAAGCTGGACTGTGCCCAAGACAAAAAGCCTGGAATAGCATTTCTGTGTAGTGTTATTTTAAATACACTTGCTAATAAATATCATAGATTCTAGAAAACATAAGCGCATGTGTAAGGGAATGATATTTATTATTTGAGTGAGCTTCAGTCTGCACTCAATTCCTGGAACATAAATAAACATTTGCTGAAATTATTACAGCATGAGAGCTATTTTCTGGAACATCCTCCTGAACTATTAAGCCAAAGCTAATATGTAGATATGGAGAAAAAGCTGTCTAGATTGTGTTACTGAGGATTGCAAGTAATTGCTTCTAACGGATCTATGATAAATTCTTGGTACTTCTATTCTTGCTTTCCAAGGCCAAAAGAATCAGGACAGCACCTTAGTCAACAGTCACAGGCAACGTGGCTTTCTGCCACATGATAACAATGGTCAGGAGACACTTCTCTTTTTCTGCCTTTTACAGTTTTCCCCAGAACACAGCTTAGGTGGCCATTACAGCTAGAGCATGCTCCTGCACCAATTCTCTACTACCACAGCCACACACAGATTTCTACACAAAAGTAAATCTTTCTCCAGCTTTATAAATCAGCTTTCCATTCCTTTCAAGCTATCATTTAGAAGTATGGAGGCAGAGATGGGTTGCCTTAAAACCTTTTGCATTCCCGGGGCATCTCATCAGCACATGAGAGTTTCAAGTTTGAACAGTGCAGAGTTCAACAGAAAATGTAGCAAACATCCAAACCTTGGGTTTGTGGAAGTTGTTTATAGAGATTTGTGTAGCATAAACCAAACAATTGCAAATGATTGTCAGATGAAGGATTTTGCCAGCCAACCAGTTAGAGTCACAGGGAGTGATGTGGAAAGAATTGCATCTGATATTCTGGCTACACTTTATGGAAGAACGAGGATATGAACCAAATCCAAAGTCGAAAAGAAAATGGGAGAAGAGAGTAAAGTCTAGCAAACAAAACTGACACTTAAGATGCCTACTGAAAAATATCCCTCATATAAGCTGTGCAGAGCCCTCCTAAACAGCACAGTTCTCAGCAAAGGCAAGAGATAACAGCACTGCAGCAGCAGCTACAAGAAGGAAAGTTTTTCATTACGTGGCAACTTTAAAAGCCCATTAAGAGGTGGGTAGCTCCTGTGATACTTCAGTGATACTGCACTAAACAGTTTTTTGCAGTCTGAATGAATACCTCTGAATTGCAATACGAAGTAGATTAAAGGAGATACTCTGACTGCTGGATGCACATCACAAGTGAGTAGGTATGCAAATCCCCAAGATCCAACTCCCAGTTCATCTGGCAAAGCTATTCCTTGTGAAAGTTGTTCTCTTTCCTCTGGGAATTCCAGAAAGTTCAAACTCCAGCAGAAATAAGAGGCACACAAAAGTCACCAACCACCATTCTTTCCTTTCCAAAACTCCCTACACATGTAAATTTGAAGTATTTTTAAAAACAAAGCAGTTCCAAATACATCCAGTTTGGAAGCTACTGCGCAGTGGAGAGGAAACAGAAATGAAACACGGAAAGGGAAGGGGATGTAGAAAGACAACATGGGGTCAGCAAAGGACCAATCAATCACCAGCTATCGCCGGGCATCCTGTGCACTGGCAGCTACAAAGGACATCAGCTTCTGCAAACCAAAGGTGAGAAAAAACAAGGATTGAAAATAAAAGAAGAAATGAGAGGGAAAGGAAGAGATCTCAGAAGCTATGCAACTTTCATTCCAAAAAGAAATACGGTAGGTCTAAGGGAATCCTGTACTACAAAAACCGAGAAGACAAAGTGCTCACAGATAGATATCTCGGTAAACTGGTCGTGCATGATGGAGCAACCCTAACTCTAAGACAGTTCTCAGATTTAGCCCAGTAGCACACTTTGACCCTTGGTAGTGTCAGCACTTTGCTGCTTACTGTTCCAGTAACAGCATGGTGGTGGTCCGTAAATGCTCTCTCTGTCCAGAATCCTGCAGGATTTCTGACCATAGGTGAACAATGTGGAAACACCAGGCCTAATCCTGGGATGTTACACCAACTCATGCCATTGTAGCTTCCTGTACAGAGGACTGGTGTGGGCATATGGCACATGGAAATATCAGCATTTCATACACTGCCAGCACCATCTTCTCCTGCTGGTGATTCCCTTCTGCCATCAAGCCCATCCAAAGGAGTCAGGGATGAAATCCCTCAGATCTGCCATGCAAAGGGTATAGTTCACTGCTAAATGTTTTGGATCTAAATAAATAAATGAAACCTTCAGCCAGGAGCAAATTATCATCAGTGGGTCTATTTATTTATTTTCAGCAGTGTTTTTGGAGTTGCTTGCTGGCAGCATGACCTATCTGTTAAAAGGACCCTGCTAAGTTTGTTGCCTTTGGGAGGAGATCCTAGACAGCCCCCATTTGCAGCAAAAACTGCAGCCTGCTCCCAGCTATAACACCCAGCATGTATGTTTGCCTGCATAGCTCCATATATGACCGTCTCTGTTGGTCTGTGGCACAGCACCAACTGCCATTCCTTGCTTTTAGGCTTTTCACATAGAGAAAACTGCATGTCCTCTTAGTGAGGCGATAAATACTTCTCAACAGATCTGCTTACAACTTTTTTCAGCTCCTCTATCAGACTGTGTCATCAAGCCTCTTCCTTATCAGTCTGCTTCATGCAACTTCTCACCTCTCCCCAGCCCCATGCCTGTAGCCGGCCACTTGTGGCCTTCCTTTCCTTTTTCCTTTCTGAGCGGTGCCAATGACCGCGAAGGGAAGCTGGCAAGCAAGGAGCCACCACCAAGCAGGAAGAAAACAACAATGGGTACAAAGTCCACCCAGTCAGCTGAGGTACAAAACCTTATTGTAAACCATCCCAGCTCTCTGACCCCACTGACATTCCTGTACTAGAAAAGGACAAACTAACTGTTTCCATCGGCGGCAGGGAAGGAAGAGAGATAGCATTGTTCTTCTGACACCTGGGAAGTGCTTGGTTGCAATGGCAAGTAGTGTTCATATCATGCTTGTGACATTCACACTAGGAGAGGCTCTCAGAAAGTTGTTTCACTGTAAGACAGATATGCCAGCCCATTGATGAGCTCCACTTGGGGGCATTAAAAAGCAGAAAAGGTGGAAGGAAGAAGCATGTAGTTTGTATGCTGAAGATTCACTGGCAGTCTTGAGAGCTCCAATTCTTCCATTTGTCCAGTCACCAAACTTCATCCTTATATTAGCTGATTTCAAATGAAACAATGAAGTTGGATGAACGCAGAGGTACAGAAAAGGGAAAGGCTTCTAAAATCTCAAGCACAATAAAAAACAACTGCAAAAGTTATCTTCACTGTGTCAATCTGTGCTGATAAAACCACTTGCAGCAAAGTCAGGCAGCCTACCCAAAGACTGTGTGTGCGTGCAGAGCTTCTCAAGGGTAGATAGTGTTAGAGGTGAAGGTCTGTAAGAACACAGCACACAACCCCACCCCAGATGAATCTTTCAAAACATTTTATATGTGAGAGAATGTTTGAGGTGTGAACTTTCCATCTAAATATTGCTCTTTGAACAGGAGCAAGATGCAGGACAGATGGAGGAGAAACAGCAGAATTTCCCTGGTTCCTTCACGTTCTTATCTGAGAGGATAAGATTTTCTTCAAATCTCATGCAACGCTGAAGTCTTGCATGCTTGTGTTAGCTCGTGACACCCTAAAAATCAAAACTGCAACACCTCTTGTGACATGCCAGCCTGCGAGAGCACTGGCATGTGAGAACATTTTCAGTCTATGGATGCTCTTTCTGAGTTTCTTTGTACATCTCACTATCTTTGAGAATTTAAGCAGATAATGTCTAGCAGTTCGGCTCTGGCATCCAGGTCTGTTCCTTTTAACTCTTTCATTTATTTATTTATTTGTTAGTGAGGGGAAAGATGATCATTTAAGGCTTTGACTAGTATTTTTTAATCAATTAGCAAACAGACTACTGAACTTGCAGTCAGAGCTAATGAACTTCAATGGGTCGTTGTCAAGACCTCTGAGTCCATGCATTAAGACAAAAGGGGAGGACTACGATGAGTTTCTTTGTAATCCAGACACTACACAATGGAGCTCATGTTTAAAATACGACAAGGAAACCAAACATTTTTTCAATCTTTTTTGATGTGCAGACACTAACAAATTTTAAACACAACATACAACCCCTATAAGGCAAATAAAAGGCTGCCAACAGGGAGTTCGCTCTTCCTAGTTGGTTACCTTTCCTGAAACCCTTACAAGTTCTCCTGCAGGTCAATCAGACCCAGAAAATCCCTCCCAGAAGTCTGTCAATCACAGGCCAAAAAAAAACAAAACGGAATTAATAAGATTTTCAATACCAGGTAGAAAACACTATGCAAATTGAATGTTACATAAAAAACGGTGCTAAGTAAATCGGATCATTAAAAATATATCTATATTTTAGTTATGGCACTACTGACAAGCATTTCTGGTTTCTCACTTTTTTATTTTTGTATAGCTGACAGTATTATTTTTAACTAAAATTTCAAATAAGAGTCTTAGACAAAATCAGATGGAGAGTGTGGATGGAGAAGTGACGAGAATTTTCTGGATTTTGGTTTTGCATAAGCTCTCCTAAAGCGATACGGGATTCAACTGCAAGAAATTCACAGGACCTCAAAAGCATACTTTTTATAGAATATGTATTCAGTTGCTCCTTTTGGTGAAATTCTGCACTTAAGAACACACTGCCTATTCTATTTCAGTAACTAGAATTGCCACTTTTTGGCTGCAGACCAACCCAGAAGCTTTTGACCTTTTGCTTTCTTTCATCTATATGCTATTTTCCTACATGGGGGGGGGGAGACAGAATCGTTCCTTTTACAGATATATCTGTAAATTCAGTCCTTCACCTTCTCCTCCCTGTATTAGAGCTCGTGGAAAATGGTCAAGTTACATATTTGGAGTCATTTATCTGTTCTGGGCTCTTTATAAACGTGACGGTCTCAAAGGCCAATTGCACACACTCACGACTAAACGATGTTCCTGAAAAACCAAAAATTACTCTTTTGCTTAAGAGGAGGATCCTTCTTAAGTGATCCTTCTTAATTCATCTGTTAAGTCCTGGAGAAGATTCCTCTATGAATAAGAAACTGAGATTTACTCGAAGGGATCCACAGCATTTGAATGAGAGCATTAAAGCTGACTATTCCAAACTGCATATATTACTGCCTAATGGAAGTGGGGAAAAAAAGTCTCTGGCTTGTTCTAAAACTGTTTTGCCAATATTTTCCTTATTCTTCTAGCTGGCCCACAGTATCATTGGGTTTTAATCTGTTTTTTGTTGTTGTTGTTGTTGTTGTTGTTGTTTTTCCACAGTGTTCCCAGGAACAGAGCATGATGGTCTATGCCAGTCTGCCACTTTGCTGATCTCTCTTCCCAGGCAATCTGGCCAAGTGATGGCACTGGATCTCCATGTCTGTGCCCAAACAGCCAGGACAGCTAAAGCTTGCTTTAGGGTCTGCTTTATCCCTCAAAGATTTCTTGGCATTCTTGCAAGTAAAATGACTCTAAATAGTACATACAGCTACCATGTGTGATGCTTAAAGTTTAAAAATGTGTTCCTTTACTGAACCAACAGTTTTGGGAAAGATATCCCAAAAAGAAAGAAATTGTTTTTAAAAAGGAAATTTCACAGCTGATTTAGTGCTTCGTTTTTGTTCGCAGTTTGCAAATAAAGGTCCAGATTGGTTGCTACTATAAAAGAAAACAGACATCTGAGTAAATATTTTGAGTTTTCCACAGTGGAACACATAGCCTTCTTCTTATCAGTACACATTATTGATTAAAAAGTAGTATCATAGAATCATAGAATATCCTGAATTGAAAGGGGCCCATAAGAATCATCTACTCAACTACTGGCTCCATGCAGCGCCATCTGAAAATCAGACCATGTCTCTCAGCATTATCCATACACTCTGAGCTCTCACAGCTTGGAGCCATGACCTCTGCTCAGAGGAGGCAGTTCTAAATGCCAAACCATCTCTTGGTGAAGAACCTTTTCCTGATATCCAACCTGAACCTCCCGTGTTGTGGCTTCATGCTGCTCCCTTAGGTGGACACAGCTGCTGTGTGGACACAGCTATTAGCTACTGGCGAAGCATTTAGTGTGATGTCATGATCTGCTTTCAACACATCTTCCTACTTTTTTTGGCCCTCAATTAAGCAGCTTTTCTCCTCTAAAGATCGCTGAGAAGAGAGCAATTCATGCACCTGCAAAGTTAAAAGATGCCCTAGATAAAAGGTGTTTGTGCTGGATGTACTATTCAGGACATTCTGCTCACACAGGTTTCTTGATCGATACCACTCTACTACATATGTGTTTGCGGCATGGTTATATGATGATGATTATCAGCTTAATACTGAACTAAGTTTCTTATTCTGCTATTATTTAAAAAAAAATCTATGATAAAATTAACATCAAAGTTGGAAAATTCACAGAATCATAGAATTGTTGGTGATGGAAGGGACCTCTAGAGATTGTCTGGTCCAACCCCCCTGACAAAGCAGGCTCCCTTGACCAGGTTGCAGGTAATTGCAAATTCAGATTGGTCAAATTGGTCTTTGAGGTGCTCTTCTAGAAAGCCTAAAACATGGAGAACCAGACAAATTTCTAACAGCTGGTTTGGAAAACAGGTTAAATTTTAACAATTGAATCTTCTGATAATAGCCTCTTCAGGAGCCTGACTGCCTCCTGTGGTCCTGTCAATTAAGCTTTTATATCACCCATGGTATAGCACAGCAACTCTTTGGTACTGACAGTCTCTTTGACATGTGCCAAAGGTGGATGGAATCAACTGCCAGATCTGTCTCATATTCATCCAGAAAAATCTGTGCTCATGAAAAAAGCAGGATGCAGGGAAATATTTATGATTTCATTTACATGTTCCAATGGTTTGCCAGTTCAGTGGGAGGGGGAAGAAACTTAAGGGCAGCATTTCAGCCAAGCACTCTGAGTTCAGGTTAATCTAACTTTGTATTCAACCCCATTATTTATTAAAATATAGTACAAGAATACATCACTATTAAAGTGTTTGTTGGGACTGGATGAGAACAGCAAGAATGATTTGTGGAGGGGTGAGAAGTATTTTGATAGACCATGTTGTAAAGTACCAATTAAGCATGAGAATATAAAAATTAAAAACTGCAACTATCATTGATACCTTCTTTTTCCATTCTAAAGGCAGAAAGCCTACTCTACAAATCAATTCTTATAAGTCTGGAATCATTCTAAGTGATTCCATAAATCCCTGTGGGATGAAATGATATAGCAATACCCAGAAACAAACAGAATGTTACAGAGATAGAAAAGGCACCACAATCTTTTCCTTAAGTCACTAACAGAATTTTAACAAGGAATATTTAAAGTCCATAAAACTCCTTTCTAGATCATCGGCATCTGAGCCGGACCTTTGGTAGAGTTCTAAATGCTTCTTTTTCATTAAAAAATAGTAGACTGAGGAATAGCACAGTAATTTGAAATTATTACTTGAAATATTAAAACATGATTTTTAGATGTTTTTAGCACAAATCATTAGGCCATGACGGAAAAAGGATTAAATATGCAGATGTTTTAGAAGGATCAAGTTGCGGCAATTGCATTTGAGAGAGAAGTAATGCCAAGAAAGTTCCTAGATACAAAAATACTACAATCTCATACACAGAAATTATGTTGAGTGAAGAAGGTAACAAAAATACTTCAGGAGACTGATTCTGAAATGTGAACTTTACAAGAGAGCATGACAGGTATAAAATTTTACACAAAATACGGCACTGGATTTCACACAAAAAGCGAGTGCCCAGCAACATTCAGATCAGCAAAGACTCACGGAATAAAACAGTAATATTCAGAAAATATGCAACTGTTCAGATCCGCAACCTGTATTTTTATACTTCTACACTGTGACCATTTCTTTGGCTGTATCCTATTAAATTACGTTTTCACCTTCCAAAGCTTTGCAGCATTTTTATTTTATTTTATTGTATTGGTCAATTTGCTCAGATTCACTGCAGCAGCACTAAACCTTAACCATTTCTTTTTGCTGATTTAAAGACAAGTTAGCCCAATTAATATAGGTAAATGATTATAATTGATTACTTAACATGATGCTGGTGCTGGTTCCAAAGATTCACTTAGAAACTAAGCACAAAGCATGAATGATAGATAGGCTTTTCTAAGACACTTGTTCTGTTTTATTGTTTTCCTGTTGTAAACCACTGCACTTAAAATATGCAAGATGCCTAATGGAAGAACAACTTTGCAGGCAATGATATGACAGGACTGGGGAGTGAGAAGAGAGACACTGTAGGAATGCGGTGTGTGTTCCCAATACAACAACTTGAGGACACAAGTTTAGGAAGGAGGAGAGGTGACAGTGAAGGAGAGATGAAGCAAGAGAACTTGCAAAAGCTCAGACACACTAACTGTGGGCAACATTTGGAGGGACTTCAAAGCAATCTATGAGGCTCTGCAGACATCACCATCTGCCACATACTTCTAAAGATTTGATCCCTCAAGAGGCTGCTTCCTGCAAGACACGAACATCTTCGCAGAAGAGATTAGAGATACATCATGAACTATATCATCCTGACCATTTATCATGATGAATCTGCCAAGAGCATTAAATTTGCATAAAAGGATGTAGTCTCCTTTAATAAGGCACCTATTTCTCTATTTCTCCGTGACAAAAAGTGAATTGAAGCACACTTAGTAAGAGTGCTGCAACTAACTGCTCAGCAAAGTCTGCTTTCGCAGAATTTCTGTGCTATGATCTGGCTCCAAGATTTTTTAAAAGGTCTTTTTCATTCACAGCATACATTAAGGTTGTCAGCTATCAGAACACTGCAACTGTTTCCATGAATGAGAAATGCCAATTTCAATTGTCAAAAAAATCTCACAATGTCACTTTAAAAAAAAAAACAACACAAAAACCAACAAACCCGCAACACTGAGATTTTGAATGATTATCAGTAGTGGAATTATTTGTATTTACTCTCTACATCAGTGATGAAGGTTCTGGCAGAAACTTCCAACTAATTTCTTTAAGTTTTTATGCTGACATGGCTAACACTTGCATGTATAGGTGAAGCCAACAACCAAAGGGGAATCCTGAACAATATTCAAATCCTTGTAACCCAGTGAATAACTGTAGGTAAACAATGTATTAGCTTTTTACTGAGTTATTTCTTCGTTATATTCTTTTAGATACATCCTACGCAAGTTTTAAACAAAGTTCATTAAGGGTGTAGAGGTTAACTAAGAAAATCATCTTCTCTCAGGAATTTATAAAATCTTGAACTTTCAATCAGGTCCCCAAAAAATTCAAGATGTTCTTTTAAAGGAACTGTACATTGCATCAGCAAGCCCTTTTGGTGTACCCTCCAAATTATTTAAGCAATCATTTTGCTCAGAGGCAATCAAGCCTGCCACATTTGCTGGCAAGCCATTTCTGAAAACTTTCCCTTCCCTTCCTAAAGCTAACTTTCAGCGTTTACTGTAGTATTCTCCTATTTCCCTGAATACAAACGTGAAGAATGGAAAATTCTCATGAAACCTATTATGGGAAGCATACATTGAATGCACCAGTTATGTACATGTATGCATCCTTTTTCCTTTTACTTCCCACAAAAGGACATGGTTTCCAATTAATCCCTTGCAGTCAGTATGTTCAAAGTTTCCAGTATAACCAGCAAGCCATCTACTAAATTCTGAATACATTTTATGAGGGTTGTTCCATTGGTTGGAAGAGACTCAGACATTCCAGAAGGATTGCTACCTGATAATGAGCTCCTTTTTCCATCGATCACTACAAACAGGATTTATAATCTCCCTCGAAAACACCTGTAGCACTCCAGGTTAACACACAAGATCTCCCTCCCCTCTAGTGACTGTTTCCAGTGAGAATAAGCTACAATAACTTAATGAGAGTTAACATGAGCCATTTCTTAAGGTTTTGATGCTGATGATCCCAGTGTTGAGCATGCTGTTGGTTGAGGTGCCTGCCCATAGACAGCTTTGGCTCAGTTCAAACACCCTAAAGGAAGCTGCCAATGGGCTCCCAGATCCACCAATCTAGCCAGGGTTTCCTCTTTTATGTCAGGGGCATTTCAACTACTTGGTTAGCAAAATCACAGCCTACATAGCTTTCCGAAAGTATCAGTTTAAAGAGGAGTGAGGCGGAGAAGTTGATGTAGAAAAACACAAACAGCCTGTAATCTGGAAAATTTAGGCCAAAACACAAGAACACATCTGAGCGATGCTACCATTGGAAGTTCCAGTTCAGATGCAAGGCTTTACTGCTGAAAATCTAACAGTACTCCACACCTTTCCTCAACTCAGCTTCCCAAAAGCCCAACAGCAGCATTTCCTGTTGGTGTTCAGCAATATATTTACTATCTCCCTGTTCCTGTGGTGACAGAACCACCTCAGAGGCCCTAACTTGCTAAACCTGTGCCCTCACAGAGGAGCTGAAGGGATTTAGTGGAGTTTGCCTCAAGCGTGGGCAGCTTGGCATGAAAATTGGCAAAGCTAAGGAAACTGTCTCAAGAGGCCTGTTGGTGAGGGTGTAAGGAGGGGATTATTTGAAACTGTGATAGTGAGAAAGTTTGAGGCCATCATTCTTCCATGGAAGACTGGGAACTCCAACAGGTTTGCACCTCAAAGGTGCAGAGCATGGAAAACAGATAAATGCAAGTGCAAAGCCTTTTTGGCAAGAAGCCACTTAGGAATTTAAGTCTGCTATATTTGGGAAGAACCTGGCAATGTTTTCAATGCCAGCAATAAATAAATCAATCAGTGCTCACCACCGTCACTGACTTCCTTGCGATTCCTCCACACCTACATAGCTGTGTCCAGCTTTCTAGCCCAAATCACTTCACTATACAACTGCTGGTGTTTTGAGAGCATTCTTTAATGGATTCATGCTCGAAGTGTAAAAGGCAGGCAGCAATACACACTTCAATATTTAAAAGCATAAATAAAAATCTTAACAGATCCCAGATGTTTAATTTCCTCCAGCCCTTGTCAATGATTGAGTTGGTGCTGAGGTAGATGATTTTTTTTAAGATCAGTGGTCAGTTTGATGCTGAAAAAGGTTCAGATGTCTGGAAATTTCAAATGCAATTTCTACAAATTAATAAATCATAAAGTAGATGCAAGGGAGACAAGCATGAATGTAAGTGGCTGCACTTCTGCAAACTTACTTTATGACCTGAAATGCATCCACAGGTTTTAAATGCAACTATAGGATAACAGTAACAATCTGTCAGCATATAGAAAATCCTATAGAGGTAATTATTTCAATCTCTCTTTTTTTTTTTTTTTTTTCAGCAAAATAATTCCAAAGGCTCATACAAACAACAAGCTGAAGGAACACATATTCTAAGGTAAATATAATGTGCTGGTGCTGTTGAAACTAATGAAGAATTTGCTGTTTACTTCAGCAGAACTAACATTTGCTAGCTGCATCCATTTGTCACTTATTAAAGCAATAAGTTACTGTTTACTGTACCAGACAAATCAAGACTGTACAGAAAATGCATCTACAAAAAAAAAGCTACTGAATTGAGTTACTAAGGCCATGCTGCCAAGCACACGTTCGTAATAGTAATGAGGGGCTGAATTCTTTCAGTCTGATTTTTACAGGGAGAACTCCACAGCCCCCAAATAATGGCAACCAAGAGAGGGATGGGATGTGAAAGCCCACATATAGCTCACACAAATCTGTGATGTGTGCACTTGACGTCACAACAAAGCTGCAAGTCTGCCAGTTCATCAGCCACAAACCACACATGCTGCCCATTTCAGGCTGATCAGACCCTAAAAGGCCATGAATTTCATTTAATTGCCTTCTTTCCCCTTCTCAGTAAAGCAGCTGTTCGAGAAAAACACTGAAAAACATTAACTATGGATGTCCAGGATTTGCTTTTGACTGGCACTGAAACCAAACAAATGAAGAAGAAGGCTAATAACAAATCTTTTAAAATTGGTTATTTATTAATACATCTAACAATGTAGACTTTGGAGTCCACTTTCAAAGAATGCGGATAAGCTCAGCTAAATGATTTATTTTCTACAGCTTGCCAGATCTGTTATTCTGCTGAATTATGTGCCATTCATCTCTCTCTCCAGTTAAACTTCTCATTGAAGACTTCCCCCCTTTCTTGTTATTTGCTTTGCTTCTCAATATTCCCTGATAGTGCTGCTGTTTTTAACGATACTTTCTGTTATACCTTTGGCATTTGTGAAATGATAAGTGCAAACATAATCTAAGCCCCTGAACACACAACGTTATCACACAGACAACTACAGATCACACTTAAAAGATGCATACGCCCTCCTGATCATTTAAGATGCGTCAAACTCATATCTGAGTCCCCTAAAATTGTTTACTATTAGAACACGTAGGTCTCAAACCCAAATTTTTACTGAATCAGCTCCTGAAAAAAAATGGCAGTGATGAATCTGGCACATCCAGACACTGGGCTGAATGCTAGTTTCACTGCTGTAAACAGGAAAACTTTGCTTGGGATAAGACACTACAGTTACAAAGCAGGAAGAAGTGCCTGAAATAAACCTAGGAAGCTTGTGAGAGAGAAAAACAGATTAAGAAAGAAAACAAACAAAAACAAAACAAAACAAAAACACAAAGCAAAACAAAATAAAAAATCAAACCAGTACCACTGGCCCACAAACAGTACGTTATTTGCAATCATGCATCTGTGTGCCATCAATCTCTAAGGAAGGGAAAGACTGCTGGGCTGAGCACTCAATTTATATTTCTCAGTTGACTCTTATAATCACACTCGGCGTTCTCAAGCTTAGCCTAGCTATTCTGCTAACAAAATTTGCACACCAGGTGGGTTTGTCCAACTTTCCATGGTCCTAATAGTGTCATATACTTCCTAATAATAATCTTGAAAATTATATAGGTAATTGTGTTTGTAAAAGGCCACCTTCAGCAAAATCTGGAGGGCTCTTTCCTCTCCACAGGAAAAAATGTTTTAATAAAACAGTGCCATTAAAAATACTGCCATTAAAAAACGGTGAGAAGAAAACTATTAAAAATTACACTCTTTTCGCTGCTGTCTTAAGATGTTAACAAAACTAAAAGAGTTCTCGGGTCTGCAGAGGGTAAAAGAGCCCAAACCAGGGTGGGGGCTGAGCAGGAGTAGCATCTTTTGGCTCTGTAGGACCACAACCCAGGATGAGACATTAATATTCACACCCCAGACTGGATAGCAGGAGGGCTCCTGTGCACAGGTTGTGCCTCGCCCTGCAGAGGTGCAGTTCACTGCTTCCCTTCCTTATTGAAATTCACTCCTCCTAATTCACACTGCAGAAAGCAGGAGCATGATGAAATATAGCAGAGATCATTTCAGCAGTTTTTACCCACCCATGCTGTCCTGCTCCTGACTAACACATAACTCCTCACAGGACTCTTCTCAACCTGAAGCAGCCTCAGGAACAACTTATGTTTCTATAGTGTGGTAATCATTAAGATTGCTATTAGATCACCATCCAGAAATGCATCTGTAACTGTAACTACCTTCATTTGTCTAACACACCAAGACAGACCCAGTTCTGCTTAAGATAGCCCACTTTTTCCAACAGACAATTTAAACAGCCTCTTTCCCTCACAAGTGGAATAAAAAATTTACAACCAGCTCCCTTATTTGCAAACAAATACAGGTAATGTCTGTTAGACAGCAAAATCCATTAGGCACTGGGTAGTTTTGGTACTGTGAGCTGCCTCCAAAAGGCAACAGATGTGGGGAAGGGGGAGGGGAAAGTTAATTTTGTCTTTTTAATATTCAAAGGGGGTTTGTTCTCACTGGCTAATTAAATCAGTAGAGTGCAAACAATAAAAGAAAAAAAATAATTGTTGCCTTTCTTCCATAGAACAACCTCTCTGGTTCTAACAAGACGTTATAATATTTCTACCCCAAATCCTTTTCAAATAACATACATATAACCCAATACCAGTCCTCACTGAGAAGAATATGCCTTTCTTGAGGAATTCATGATAAGTTGTTCTTCCACTGTTACGAAAAAATGGGCTTGGAATGAGCTTCTCTGATTGACACAAAACTACTGAAGAATCACACTTTAAAAGGAATAGATTTAATAACAGTATCGGATGTACAAATCAACCATCCGAACACTACCCTAAAATACATTTGTACTTTCTTGGCAAAGCCAGTAGGTTTGCACAAGCATGCTGAATTACTTGAGAAGTAATGAAATGTGTTAATAACATTAAACAGTCATTTTCCAAGAACTTGCTGTATAATGGCATTTCTAGTCAGATAATTCTTTGTGGTGCATAAATACATGTAATATCAATTAAAGCATTTGATTTATAAAATCAAAATGAATGTGCTATTTTTAAATTTGGGTTGAAAGAATTTTAAATACTACTATCTACTTTCAGCCTTCAGTTACTTACAATATACAACAAAGCACCAAAGAGAAATGGAATATACAACCACAATTCCACTGTGTTAGCACTGTACCAGAACCGAGAAGATGGTCCCAGCCCCAAAAATCTTATAATTAAATATTATAATAGACATATTTATAATATAAATACACATTATAATAAATATAATGAAGACAGGGGTGTGGATGAACATCAGTAGCCACCCTCAACTTCAAGTGCTTGGCAAAGAATCCAAATATCTCCATGTGAAATAAGATAGATAGCATGCACTGAGCACTGAGCTGCTCACTTCCCACTGCAGATAGTTCAGTACAACTTTGGGCATGTACTGTCTAACTGCAGTTCAAGTGACAGCATTGTGGACATACCAGAAGGTAATGGGGAACAGAAGGATGGAGTCCCCCTGCCATTTCAGCCCAATTCCTGACAAGTTTTTTACAAGTATTGGGGTAAAGGAAAGTACTGTATGAGTTAATGTATGACTTTTTGGGAACTCCTCTCAAATATTTGGGATCATCATAGATGATCCCAAACAACCATGGATGTAGTTGTTTGAAGATGCAAGAAGTGACCAACAGAGAGCACAGTCAGGTAGTGAGGTACTGTGAAGTCCTGAGCTTTTACAGCTATGGAGCTCCACCTCAGCTTGACATCATATTGGTCCAATTTTAAGTTTATCAAGAATAACTCATAAAAATATAACTTTGTTGTTATTGAATTATCCACAGATGAAACACCTCAAATTCAGGGTATTACAGAGCTCTGTGCCAAATGCTTGCCATATTTTCCATTCAACTTCATTGTACAAAAGTACCCAGCACCAAAACGTACCTTACTCCCTTTCAAGCATTTTCCTGGTTAACCAAATTAATGGCTGCGAATGAATAAAATATCAGCTCTGTACTGCAGCCATTACTGTGTTTCTCTATGTAATCTGAATGACATGCAAACATCACAGCACTGGAGATAAAAGCAGATAGACTTTGTGATGTCCTATGTTACAACACTTCAAATATGTGTTATGAAGACCATGAAGAGAAATGAGCCCAGTAATGATTAACTTAACTATATCAAGGAAACGGAGTAGAGTAATCCTGCCACGAGACTTCTGTTGATACTCATAAGAGAGGGCATTTATTAATAACCACTGATCTCTGGATTCTACCTGTTAGTTTGGGGCTGCCTGTGCTACTTCCTATGCCACCAGGTGTCACAGTGGCTCAATGGAGGGGCTCTTGTCCATCTATACATGCAAGTTGTGGCTTCAGGTTACAGACCAGAGTTCACACCACCTGCATGAGGAAGTCGGTGACACTGAATATTTCAACGAAAACCATCCTCTGGATGAAACAATCAGTCATGGGGTAACTCGGATGCTCTTGATGTGGGTGTTAAATAATCCTGTGGAACTGCCACAGGAGAGATGTACTCAGTGTTCTGGTGTCTTGACCGATCTTTTTACTTTGCATTATTAATCCTGCCACAGTGTGAAGAGGTACTGAAAAGAGCTGAGCTAATCATTCATATCAAAGAACAATTTTTGTGAATTCTACTCTTCTTTTTACTCAGAGTTGCTAGGAATTAATGACAACTTACTTGAATGCATTAATTATTCAAATTTAAGACATATATTTGCCTGTCTTTCATAAGATTGTCTGCTGTATGCATGTAATATTATATTAAATATATACACTGCAAGTGGTCATACATCACGTGTTTCTATTTCTCATCCTCGCCTAGAGGAGCAGAGATGGAGCTGAAAATGTTGGGAAGCTTCTCATTTTTTCACCTATTTTTCCTTATTACCGTGCAGTTACTTTAAAAATGTAAATAGTACCTTGCCTTAAAAAAAGAAAATCTGCAAGTACATCATATTTCCTGATCTGGTGGCAATTTTCCCATTGCCACCACTCATTGACATTTATTTGCTTTATATGCATACACCAGTCAGTTATCACTGCAAAGCAATGGGATATTTGTCTCTGGTGTATCAAATTGCTAAAGATCATGGCTCTATCTTGAAGGCTCTGGAAACTAGAAACAGAAAAGCGCTTTTCAGCTGAGCCCATGTAAAACAAACAACTTCTATCCAGACTGCTTAACAACTTGAAATTTGCATTCTGCAATTATTCGTGAGAATAAAACATCGGTGATCAAACATTCACACAAACACATAAAGAGCGCAAGCACAGCCAAAGAAAATTCACTGCTAAACTGCAGTGCATAGTCATGGAAATTCTGCATGAAGCATTTGTTGCGCTCAGGTAATGAACCTTTACCCAGTGTGCTGGCTTTTCATGTCCCATTATTCATGCCAACACATTCATTAAAATGAGCCTTTGCTTTTTAACATAATCGACAGCGTGCATAGGTGTGGCCTTCAAAGAGTTATTACCACAGTTTACAGGCATGCTGTTCGTAAATACAAGCAGAACGCCGGTCGGTGCAAAATGCCAACCTTCCCACAAAACATATGGTAATTTTTGCTCTGTAAAACAGATAGATGCGCTATATAATGCATAATTGCAGCACATTATATATGAACTTCTAATTGCTTAAAATGATACTTCAGATCACATCAACAACATTATTACCCAATTACCCTAAGGGTTAACTGATACTCCAGTGATTAAGTCTAGGTAGAAGTGAGCGAGCCATTGTGTTGCCTTTAACCACTGAAGCAAGCAATATGGTTGCAAAGGCACATATAGAATCTGTAAGCTGTGAATGTTTTTATCATTGTGGTATGGCAAAAAAGAATGGTGAATAAATGTTGGCCAAGTACCAAAGGAAAGAGGGTCCTGCAAGATGCTGGGTGACTTCAACAGGAAGAATTTTCATTTGCTGCAGAGGAACTACTTTACTTAATGATGGTTAGCAGCCACAATAACAGTATTGTGATGTGAAATGGAATAACATGAAAAGATTTTCAGCGCTTAAAGTAGAAACAAGAATTATGAAGACGGTAACAGTGGCACGTTACTGTTAGAACATGAGGGACTGAGCACGCAGCACTTTGTATTCCCTTTCATCAGTTGTAAATACACATATACATATATATATATCCAGCTTGCAAACCTAAGGGCAAAACAGGTTTCACACTTGCCTTGCAGGTCCTTTACTCCTTAGAAAAGAAGATGTCAGGAATGCCAGTGCTGCTGGTTGTCTTCCTGAAGGATAAAGTGAGAGTGCTCCAGCTTAAATAATAACACAAGAAAGTTTCACTCTTTTCTGTTTTCTGAGCTTTTTCTTCTCTCCATGTGACTGCTGTAGTTAAAGATTTAGAATGTTTCTTTTTGTATAATGTGGTTATTAATATTTCAGAAATCTCTTTGTACCCTGCTCTAGAACAGATGGCAAGTCTTTCTCTGATACAATGTTCTGCTAATGGCTGAAGCAAAACTACACAGCTAGAACACGAATCACAATAAGATACATGAAATAATGCAAATATGCAATGTATTGAGAAAGTCTTAACTCTCCCAATCAATTTACTACTTCACCAAATAACCTAATAAAAAAAGTAATTAGAAAAGACAAGTGTTTGAAAGTCCAAAGAAAAAAAGTATGCTGGAAAACAGCATGTGGTAAAACTCCAACAAGGACATTTGGTCCACTCATTTATTAAGTTTCTGAAGAATGAGCACAGTGGGTTTATGACTCAGCCCATCCTTGGGTCTTATTAAGCAGGGGTGTCCAAACATGATCGCTGTTATACACATTCAATGTTTCTATGAATGCAACAGACAAGGTCATGCAACTAATCTGTGCAACCCTCTTGCACAGTCATGAAGGATGCTCAAGTCTGCAGCCAGCAGTTGTATCATGGGTAGGATCTGGACAGGTATTAAATCTGCTGTACTTGACCAACCTGATCACAAAACTGTACTCGGAGATCACATTTCCACCTTCCATTTTGAACCACACACACAAATGGCACAGATAGATCATAACTACTTTCTGTTCATCTAACCAGGCTTGGCAAGCTGACTGTGGCACAAAGGCTACCAGCAAGTACTGCAGATCACCCTGAGAGCTATTGCAGCAATGTTCTAATTCATCAAATACTCGGAAGGATACAGCAATCCCTCTATTCAGTTTGCAGATACTCAGGCAGCAGAGTTTAAGCACAGTTAGAAACCCATGTAAAGTTATGGCTTTGGTGTGTCAGTTGTGAGTTTGTGACTACCCTGGGTAAGTACTTGGATATGACTACTGACATCAGAAAGACCTTAAGGAGCAGGTCTCATCTGATACCTACACAGGCTGCAGAGTTATGAAAAATACTGATGACTTATTAAAAAAAAACAAAGCAGCTACACTCAACCTTGTGCTTCAGTGCCGCATGCTGCAGAAAGGAACAGCAGTTCAGCCAGCAGGCTCACCATGTGGCTTCTTGTCGATGGAGCAGCAAGGCAGTGCCCAGGGAGCCCATGTCTTGTGGACAGGACAGCCTGCCCCTGTAAAATTTATAGCTGCTGAAAGGACTCTACATCACCAACAAACTTTGGCCACTAAAACCAAGCATTTTATTTCTGCAGAGGTCTTGTATTTCCAGGTCAGTGATTTTTCACTAGCCCCATAGGCACAGAAGAGACAGAGTTGGCTCAGAAGCATCAGCTGATCCCACCCCAATGTTTGTTGCCCACAGGTGACTCTAGCTGATCCCCACTTACCTCAGAAACACCAAGAGTACCCTTTGACTCAGATGAGTAACTGGGTTTGAGTGTAGGAGGACACAGCTGTCCTTCAGAATGTAACAGAAATGGAAATAGTATTCTGGCTATGAAGCATTTTCTGTCTGCCCTGAACTTAGACGACAACCAAGGCCAGCAAGAACATACTGGGAAATAAACACACAGTCCTAAGGAGATTTCAGCCAGGGTCTCAGAGAGGTTTCTTCCATTATTTCTGGCTATTATATGAAGCCAACAGGCACTATCCTACCCCAGCCATTTCTGGAAGCCACAAACCATCTGCCACTGTGTCCCACCAGGGTCACCCCGAGGCCCTGAGCAGACCAGGAGCCACTTTTGGAAAAGAGCACTCAGCAGACGGAGGATGTACGCCGGCTTGTTTACACAGTGCAGCCAGGAAAGCAAGCCTTGCTCGGGAGGAAGCAAACACACAAAGTATCAGCTTGGTCGGAATGCCTGTTTACAGCAGATATGCAACTTTTGGCAAAAAGATATGAACAAATATCATTTGAAGCAAAAAGTCCAGCTAAAAAATATTGCAATGTGTTTAGCAATCCATCCATATACTTTTTCTATAAACAAAGGAAGTATATACACCAAAACCAAATTATTTTTTAAATCTGATCTTGCAATCCAACATCAGGCAGAACTCTAGCTGAAGTGAGACACAGGGCTGGGACCTTGTCAAGGTCCCTGCTTTGTTGCCTTCACCATCCAGAGGCTGCTATTTGTTAGACTGGATCTGCACAGTAAATCTTGTTTATATCAGAGAAAGACTGAGTTTAAGGGATTTTTTTTTAAAGTGGATTTGTGGTTTAAAGAATAAAGAACAAAAAAAGAAAAAAAGAAAGGATTGAAAAGATTTATTTATAGAAAATGATCTAGCAAGCATCACAATAACTTACAGGGGGAACCAGCCTCTGTATTTCTTATTGACTCTCCCCTTCCCCACTCACCAACCCCTGCCCCAAAAGCTCCCTGTCTCTTAAGCACGGAGTTTATGTTATAACTACAAGGGAAGAAAAAAAAAAATGCAGCAAGACATCTCCAACTGTAAGCTATGGATCAGCACGGAAAGGAAGCTGTCTTTTATTTCTTTCCCAGCCTCATAAGTATTGTTAGTTTGTAAAAATTTTAATTGAAAACAGCTGCAACGTTTTTGTGTGCTTTTTTTTTTCTAAGGGATGAAAAAGATTCTATGAAATAAAAGACAATCAGGAAAATGAGTCCTGAATTCATCCTGAAGACCATGTCTGCCAAAATGAGTTCAAGGGGTTCTTTTAAAACTGACCTCAACTTCAGCAAAGCAGGATTTTAGAAGTAGTTACTGAAAATCCTTTACTGATGTTCCTAGAATTGCTGCGTACTATTGGTGTGGTTGTGGACGAATGGCTATTTCCTCAAAACTACTCTGAGACAGAAGTTTATGTTTTCTCCCAACAAAACAAACTCATCAGACGAGCCCAAATCTATGTATACAACATCAGAGATCTGTTTGCGATACGAAGTTGCTATGTGAACAAACGTGATGTCACAACAGATATTTTTATGACTAATCTATTAAAAACGCTTTCAGAAGAAGAGGAAAAGCTTATTTCATCAGATAGCAATGCGGGGAAGTAAAATAAGAGACTTTCATTTAACTGCAGAATTTTGTTTTGCTTTGCTGTGATTTGCTTCACTTTAAATATTTGCTTGGATCCCAATGTCTGTGTGAGCTTCCAGCTCATTTGGTACCTTCTAAATGATCGTAACATCCTCCTTTATTTTTCCTTTTAATTTTCTTTAAATTTTCTTCCATCGTGAAATCTCTGCTTTTGAAAATTCACTATCACGTTTCAAAGGGGTTTAATATGGTTTGATTAAGCTAACTGTCATTAAAACAAACACGCTGCTAATCAAGTTCTGTAGTCACCCTTACAACACTGCCCTCCCAGCCAGGAGGGCTCTGCTCTCCTGCAGCAGAAAGACACAGGCAAATTCCATACACTGTGACAGACAGAAGTTTTGCAAATACAGGGAACTAAACAAACCCGTGAGAGGCTCGATATGTTGCTCTGATTATTGGCAATAAAGCAACGCCTCAAACTTTAAACTGTCAGCAACTTTAAGTGCTCCATCCACAGCGCACTGCTGCTGAAAAATAATTATCTACAAGATATAATCACCTTTTGTTTTCTTTTAAGAGTGAGCAATTTCAAATGATTGAATATTACAATGGAAAAGGATTTACAACATCAAAACATCAAAGAGGAAAAGAGGTGCTTTTTTTTTTTTTATTTTTTTAACATAGGGTTTAATAAAGAACAGAGAAAATACTGAAGCTAATTTGCCTGCACTGCGTACTACCTAGGACTTGAGAAACTGCTGAATACACCACAACAGCCCCGCTCTCCTGAAATGTTCAAACAATGCAGATACAAAAATATTAAGATAAACTGAGCTTGAGTGAGCGATCATGAAATCCTTAAACCACAAACACAGCAAGGGAACATCTGTATTGCAGTTACCCAGAAAGTTAGCTAACTGTGAGAGAAGTGCATAAGGTTTATTTTTATATCTGCCGGAGATTATTAAACATTTCAAGTCCGGACTGTTGATACATTACAAACTGGCACTAGGCAAGCCCAAGAATTATTAAGAAATCATGTATTTATTTCCACTAGAGAAAAGCACTACGAGATGAGGTTTCTTCGAACCACTTGTAAGGAAGCTGAGGTGTTCCTGTCCGCCAGCTCACAAGGCAGGCTCCCCGCGTTACTTCAGATGACACAAGAATTAGCTGGGTGGTGGCCTCCTGCCAGTCCTTACATCACACAGCCACCTCCTGCCTGGGTGTGATTGGAATTCCTCGCCCAGGTCTGACCCTGGATTCAAACAGGAGCTGTAGTTTCTCCCCAGAAAGTTGTAACAAGTTCGGAGAGCACAAGTTTGCACATCCAGCACAGGCTGCAGCTGTTAATTCCTTACTTTCCTCGCTACCTTTTCTTCCTAAAGAAAACAGGAGTGACGAAGACATCCACACTGCATCTAAATGACCTTTATTTATTTACCACTGGGTACTCTGTCTGGTCAGCACAGCCCTTATAGGGCCTATGTACCCCTTCCCACCCAATGCTGGCACAGCTCTCAGGGAGGGTCCTTGAAAGCAGAGCAGCTCTGAGGGCACCACTGCCCCTGTGCACCACTCACCCTGCACTCACCCTGATGGCAGCAGACGTAGCATGCACCTGCCCCAACTGCAGCCCTACCAGCCCTGAGCTTCGTTATAATCACTTTCTCCCACCTGCAAGCTTCATTCAGAAGTTGCAGGAGTTCACTGCAAAGGGAGGCTCTGCAGATGGAGGGAAGGAAAGGGACAGACATGACATACAGACACTCCTTCCATCCTGTGCACAACTTCATTCATTACACACACGCTCTGCCTTAGAACTTCCACTGCTGTGAGGGATGGCAGAGGACCCAACTCTAGAAGATTATTAGAAACACTTTAATTTTTTAAGAAAGCGACACAATCCCTGAGGCTTCCAGGCACACATTTGAGATGGGAGAAGGAATAAGAGCTGTAGGATTCTCCTTCTTTTTTTAGAACAAATGCTCACTAGCTCTCCAGAAGTTGGGTATGAGCAGAATCTGACATCATGCTACCCCAGCCTTTGGGCAGTTTCTTTGTTACTCCTTTCCCCTTAAGCTGCTTTCCTTGCACTCACCTACCCCCTGGGGCTCCTCTAGAGAGCAGTGTCTACATTATCCCAAAGGCTGCCCAAAGAGAAATGCTAACATGGCACGCCAGCATCACCCAAAGCACAAGCACCTCCCGTGGCATGTGGGACTCCATGGGGCTGGATTGGAGAAATTCAGAGCCACTCACATATGCTCCAGAAGTCTTCAGCTCCTGAGCACAAACACACTTGAAAGAAGGGGACATTAATGTGAAACTTCTGCTCCCCACCTGCCTGAGGAGGCAGCAGGATTCCTCGCAGGGTGTCTGCATCTGTGAGTGGCCCGGGAAACTCATCTGTTTTTTTTAATATTATTATTTTCTTTATTAGGGAAGGGGTTTAAAGTGGGGTATAAAAGAGACGACATGAAGCTAGCTAGAAAATGCATGTCAACAAACAACAATACTTACAGCACGGAGCAGAGAAATTAAAAAACAGACAACCAGAATGGAAACACTGAACGACCACAATGCAAAACTCCGAGCAAATTAAAAAATAATAATAATAATAAATGCTTGAGCATAAGTCCTTTATTAACAGAGCACTATCTGTCAGTCAGATCGTGCTGGAACCCATGGCAGCACTACAGGGGGGCTCCTGCTTGTCCCCCACCCACCATCTCATAGTAGGTGCCCTCCAACACAGTGGGCTCTCAGCACGGTGCAGGAGGGGCTGCTTTATGAGTCCCTCCAAAACTTTTTGAGTGGAACATCTGTAAGGGGGTTGCAATTAGAAGCTGTGGCCCAATTTTAAAAGTGTTGCTGAAATAATATGTAAAATAGCAAAATGAACACTGACTGCATGTCGGAGTGGCTTCGATAATAGAATCCTAAAGGAATCTCTGAACAATACAGATTTCTGCTGCTTGACAAAGTCTAGAAACTACAATGCCGGTATGTACAGGAATGTAAGAACAGAGTTGCGAGACACTGACAAACAGTTGCAGAATAGAAAAAAAACACATAGAACCACTCCACCGACACCCAAACGGCCGAGACCAAGGGGCACCAATAGCTGGGGCAGAAGTGCAGAGCAGTCCCCGTGGTTCTGGGGGCTGCTGCAAGCTCCCCGCCAGCACTGAGAGGCACCGAACCCCACAGCAGCGAGCGGGAGCAGCAGTGGCAGAGCCCAGCGCCGGGAGCGGCGGCCAATCAGAAAGCAGGTCACCGCTCGTGTGTGCACTGTGTACACTGAGCGGCACTGCCTCCATGGCTCGGCTGACAGTCGGGCATGCATGCGTGCTTTATTTTGTTGTGACCTCTGGTTCTTTCCAGGAACTACATTATAACAAACGGGTCGGTCCAAAATCCTTCGCCACCGATTGAGCAGACACGGGTGTCTGTACGAAGCTCTTAATTACACAAGATGGGTACTTTGTAAAAGTGTTTGCGCGGCACCGCCGGCAAAGTATCGCAAAAATCCCAGCGCCAGGACGGTCTGCTGCCCAAACACAGCCACATGGCAGCACTGCAGCCCGATCCCGGCCACGCTGCACTTCGGCAGGCAGAAGCGCGCCGTGTTAACCACGCGAACAACAGGCTGCAGCCTCCCCCGCTCTTCCCCCGAGCGGCCGAACGTCCCCTCTCCGTGCAGCACTCCGCTCCGTGGCAGCTGCCCCGCGCCGGGCCGGCCGCACGGCGCCCACACTGCGCCCAGCGCGGGCAGCACCCGCGGAGTTCCCGTCCCGCGGCACTTTGACAGCGCGCGGCGGGGCGGGGAGGCATCGCCCGCCCGCGGCACCCGGCGTGAGCGCGGCTGTCCGTCCCCCGGACACGCGTTCCGCGAGCGCAGCCGGGGCGCAAGTTTGCAAAACTCCGCGCCTGTTCGCCGCTGCCATTCCTTTCCCTTTGTAACGAGTTTCCAGGTGCGGAGCGGATCGAGGCTCAGCTCCCCCCCGCACCTTTCCCCGCGGGTTCCGTGGCGGCGCCTCGCCCCGGAGCAGCCGGACGGACCCCCAGCGCGCGGCTGGGGCTGGAGAGCCCCGCAGTGCCTCCCGAAGTGCCGCGCCGCAACGCCGCCGCTCAGCCCGAGCGGGCGCCGACCCCGAGAGTTGCTCCGCACGGAGACATAACGAGGGATCGCCCAATTAAAGTGCCCGGTTAACGAGGGCTGCGCCGCGCACCCGCGCCGCCGAGCGGGACGGAGCCGCGCGGACTCACCTCACTCCGCGCCTGCAGCCGCTTGTTCATTTCGTAGATTCGGTACTCCGGCTGCACCATGTACGGCGTGTGCCTCCTGTAGAACGGGCCAAAAGGAGAAGAATAGAAAGGGTCATGTGGTGCGCTGGACATCTTGCCTGCTCGCGGAGGTTCAAGCGACACAGAGTACCGCCAACCTCCATGCAGAGCACATGGGCTGCGCGCTCTCCGCGGCACAAAGTAGCGGCAGGCGCACACGCACACATGCGGGCGGGGAGCTGCCGGGGAGCTGCCTGCGAGCCCTCAGCGCGGGCGGCGGCGGGGGGGGCGCGGGGCGCGCCGGGGCGGGCGGCAGTGGGCGCGGGGAGCGGGGGGCCGCGGGCAGCGCCGCTCCGCTTTAAAGCGGCGGCTGCCGAGGGGGTCATTTCCTGTTCGCGCCGTGGGAGCGCCTCGCCGGCGGCATTTTCCTCTGGCGGCCCCGCGGAGGTGCGGGGCTCCGCTCGGCGTCTCCCCGCCAGGACCCCTGAGGAGCCCGGCGGCGGGGCTCGTTAGCATATAGCTGGTTTTAACGCTGCCTGAGTCCGCGCGGGGCCGGGGGCGGAGGGCGCGGGGCCTCTCCGCGCGTGGGGCGCCGAGGGGAGCGCGGGGCCTCCCCGGCACGGAGCCCCGGCGGGACTGGCGCGGAGCCGCGGGGTGCGTGGCTGCCCGCGGGGCCCCGCCGTCCCCGGGGCGGCTCAGCGCGAGGGGCCGGCCGCGGCCGTCAGCAGCAGCCCGTGCGCCCGTCCTGCCTCTGTTGGGGTGAAACAACGCGGGACCCAGAACCGCACGGGGCCCACGGAGGTGCGGGGGGAACTTTATCGGTCGGATCAGAGCGGCGTGGAAGTGCTCGTCACGTGCACGAGGAGCCCCGGACGGCACGGGGACAGCACGGGGCTCCTCACGGCGCTGAGGCGTGAGGGTACGGCACGGGGCTGCTCAGTGTGCGGGCTCCGAGGGGGAGCAGCCCCCGAACTGGCGTACAGACCATGAACAGCGCTGAATTCATCTCTTAAGTACGTTCATTCAAGCAAATGGAGCCACTCTAGGAACGGATTCCGTTAGCTGATGTGACAAACGGAATGGCTGTGGGGCTGCGTGCAGCCCGTCCCGCGGGTGGGGAGCCACAACACGGCCCATATGTATCGTGCTCTACATTGACTGATCCCCAAACATTCAGCAGCCCTGTATGGCTTCACCCACTGCCAAAAAACTTAATGTCAATCCTACTGAAAGTAGGAATATTTAGAGACAGATTTGAAAAATCCCAATTTCCATTGGCTTTCTCCATTTCCATACTGAGCTAAATCACTTTCTTCCACTGACCGCTGATCACAATCACAATTTATCTTCGAAGTACCCATTGCTGCTTAGTAGAACTCTTTCCATACACTCTTGCGGAGCAACAGCTTTCAGAAGAAGTGACGTACTGAGCTGTTTCATAGCCTTCCCACAGTTTCTGCCTGCCACTGAACACGGAGCCAGCAGATCCTACGTGCCCTAGCTATGCAGCAATGATGTATGGTTGCTCCAGGCCTGTTCCAGCCACAGCGGAGCCTAACAAACAGCACACCCAGCCCCGTGGTGCTGCAGTGCCACTGCCAATGTCCTGCCAGTGTTTGCTGGCAGCTCAGCAGCCTGCAACGTGGCTGCATGCCTGCGAGAGGGCTGCCCTGGGGCTTCCCGCCTGTGTTCCTACAAACCCCGCCCAGCTACCTTTGAGACTGAAACCAAAATAATGGGGAAATTACAGAATTACAGAACCAATATGCACATTTTAAAAATTATTTTGAATATCACCTACTTAATATAAAAACAAAAACCTACCAAACTGTGGATTCTGTTTTGTTTGCAAAGCAAGCTTGCAGTCAAATATATTTTCCAAAGACAGGATGCATTGTGTTGTTGTTGCTTTTTTTTTTTTTTTTTTTTGTAATTAAGATGGTGAAATTTTGCACAGTTGCAGAATGGTGTCTGCTTAAAGGACTTTTTGACCATGCTGAAATTCCACTGTCTTGAGAAGTTAAACCTGGCAATTAAATTAGTATAGTTTCCTTTTGGGGGGGAACGGAGGGGAAGAGCTTGCTTTAAGAAAGATAAAAACCACAACAAACTCCAAATATTGGATGAGAAGGACGATTCACTTTCGTGATTTGCAACCCCAGATAGTCCCCCACACAGGAGCCTATGTGTTCAGCTCTTCTGCTAAGCCAAAAAAAAAAAAAAAAAAAAAAAAAAAAAAGCAGTGAGATTTTAATAATTCCCATTGATTAACTGGCAAATTATCGTACACCTAAAGCCCACCGGCAAGAACCAAGTCCCAGGGTAGGGGCTGGCTAATTACAGGCTCCAGCAGCACTTCCAGTTACCTGTTATCATCTAGACCAGCGTGATGCATGGAACAGAAAAACAGAAGGTGAAATCAAAGGGAAATAAAGTTACAGGGACCCTGGCAGTGTCAGCTCAGTTCCCGCTTGGATCTGCTGCCTTTAAAGCCCAGCAGCTCTGCAGGAGCGCAGCTCAGTGCTGCCTGGGCTGGGGAAGGAGCTGTTCTGCAAGTGGAGCTGGGATCCAAGACAGACACCTGGCCTGAGATTTAGGGTAACCTAAATTGGGCTGCTTAGTCTGGAAAATGAGTTTAGTGAAAAGGAGGTGGAGGAAAGCAAGAGGAAGGAATTAGTTGGTCTTCCCAAACCAGAAAATGAGTGCATTCATGTGCCTGTCTATGCATGGCTACATATCCAAGAGAACAAATGTGTGTGCAGGTTGCATTTACATGGGTGTATACACATGTGGATACCTCTGCACCTCCAAGCAGAGATCCTTACCAGAAGGGAGGGCTACAGCATCTTGGTCTCCCCATCCTCAAAGCTCCATACAGCAAACACTCACGTGGCACCTAACATATGAGCCATGCCCGCCGAGGACACAGTGGGCATTAGCTCACTGAAGTGAAGATGAAGCCATGTTTCGTGTCCCTCTGCCCAGAATTCTACTGGCCTCGGTCACATAAAGGGGTGGAACTGGGTGCTGGCTGATGTCTGGGTGCCATATTGCCCTCTCCTGGGCAGAAGCAGAAGGACCCACAGGAGTCAAGGACTCCTCCACTCTGTCAGCTTTTGAGAACAATTTCCCTTCATTACAGGTAGAAGTGTGGCTGATTTGGGATTTTTTCTTCATCTGTACCCACCAATATGGAACCCTCAGTGCCTCCACATAGCCATGATGTGCGACAACAGCAGGACTGTTCAAGCACTCAAAAAAACCAATGGTGGAAACTTTTCCCAGGATGCAAGCAGAAAGCCAGAAGGGGTAAAGTGGGACAGCTCCTTCATCTGTCCCCCTGCTTGTGCCCTCATGGGGCCGGGTGCTGCCTTCTGACTGTGACCGTGGCTGGAGCCCAAGGATCCTTTTGGCACCAGACAACACCCATGGCCCCGCACTGCGCAACCAAGGCACAGCCCCTGCTGTGCAGGGCTGACAAGCAGCTCTGGAGGCTGCACTATTTTTAATAACCACTTAGTAATAATAATAATGCAGAAAAGAGATACAGCTGTAAATAGGTGTAATTGCTGTATTTATCCCTGGTATGCATTGGTTGTTGGCCTCCCTCAGTAATCGGGTTTGTGAGGATACATTTAAGATGCTTTGTAGCTGCTGAGAAGACTGGAAAAGGAGAGAATGATCTCAGCTAGAGATACACAGAAAGTGAATAACTAATTATAAGGGGTATTTGAAATGAGGTTTCTTGAGAACACTCAAATAAATATGAATTTCAGGAAAAAACTGACCAAATTTCAGATTGTCCTTTGCTTATACAGATGGCAGTAAAGACTTTATATTTGCAGAGTGACCTTAGGTAAGAGAACAAAGCTGTTTTTCCTGGAGTGCTCATGAGTGACTCAAATGAAACGTGCTCATCAAAATTTGGGATGTTCGAGAGAGAATCACCAACAACAGCCCATCACACGCAGCACAGTATCACCGAGCTCAAACACAGGATTTTGGCAAGTTTCAGAGCTGTGTGCTGCCTTTAATTTCTACAGCCATAGGATGTAATATAGCAGATGCTTGCAATTTATAAGAAATCTAGAAGCTGTAATTTGTTTGCATTAAATATTAATATATTGAAATAAAAAACATATATGGGAAAATACTGGCCCTTCACAGACAATTTGTGGACAGGAAAATAAATACATTTCTTGAATCTATCACTAAAACTATTTGCCAGGCTCCATAGCCACTTCTTGTCTTTTTCCATGTAGGCTTTTTTTCTTCTGGTCATGGCTAATGTCCTTTTCTGTCATTAATAAATGACACAATGCTTTTTTCATAAATATCTTTCATAATTCCCTTAGTAGAGCCCACCAAAACCAGCATGTTTCAAAGTTTACGGTGCAGCATGAAGGGTTCACCTCTTTTAAATGCTTCAGGCTGTTCACAAACTCAAGTCTAACTTGCATAAATTACATATAATGATAATTCTTTACATATGACATTTCTAAGGATTCTCTTCATCTGCTTAATGCTAGTAAATATGATTTTAAGTTATAGCCGCAGCACGCACCAATGATGCTGGAAGTACCTCTGAACAGATCAGAACACAGAAGAGATTTTAAATATTTCTCAGTTCTGCAGTACACACAAGGTCTTTGTCCCTAATCAAAAAAGATTTTCAATTTTGTCTTTGAATTTTCTGAATGCTCAATTGAACACAGTCTTTGAGGAGTCAGCCCATCTCTCAGCTTCCTCACAGGGCCCGAGGGAACGGCATGGAGCTGTGTCAGGGGAGGGGCAGCTGGGGGTGAGGGAAAGGGTCTGCACCAGCAGGCGGTGGGCATGGAGCGGCTGCCCAGGGCAGTGGGCATGGACCCGAGCTGCCAGAGTTAATGGAGTGTTTGGACAGTGCTCTCAGACACAGGGTTTTGGGTGCTCCTGCGTGGAGCCAAGAGTTGGGCTCAGTAATCTTTATGTGTCCCTTCCAACTCAGAGTATTCTGTGATTCTGTGATTGAGTCCTTGACATCCAGGGTACCACAGAACTTCTGCCACTTGACAGAACCAGATCATCTTCCAGACTGGTGAAACACCAAAGAGAATTTATTTACCTTGGTATGCTGCATCTCTGAGCATACCACAGTCTGCTCTCCAGAAGCCAGCAGCTTCAACAACACTTCTGTCTTGTTTTGTTCTACTTGCTCCTGTTTCAATGTTAACTCCATTTCTCTCATTTTCCTTCATTCATACCTGCCCAGAGCCCCTTTCCAGAGTTCCTTTTCTCTGAATGTCTAAACAACTGCCTTCAGTTTCTCACTCCACCTAATCTTTCACTCTTACCTCCCATATCCTTACTGAAGATTGGTGTAGGATCATACTGGAGGCTGATGCTACCAAATGCTATTTGAAGCAATTGGTGCTCTTCATCCAAAGTGCTCAACAAGTAGGAGTGTGTTTTCCCTGAGGAAAGGTTGAGGAGCTTGTTTGAGGATGGTGAATCCAGAGCAGTCAGGAAGGAAAAAGAAAAGGATGAAACTCCTGTCGTTTGCCTCTTGCAGCCACCTCCCAGTGGCATGTTCAACTCAGATCTAGCATATTAAGCGATGTGTTTTTCACAATTTCCTAAGTCTGCTCCAGCCCCAAGCAAGAATCACTATAACCACCCCTCCATATATTCTAATAGATAAGCAGCACCATACTTCAGCACCATTTTTAAGCAACCCTAACTTGCTCTCACAACCACATGGCAGGATAACACGTCTTGCAGATTACAAACTAGGCCTGAGAAAGGGAACAGGTGTGTGAACATGAGCATGCTGCTCATTCTGGCCAGTGTTTCCCTAGAAGTCTCTACCTGGAGAAGCTGAATATTTTTTAAACGTCCCTAATTCCACAGTCCTGATTTACCTGTTACCCACCTCACCCACTGTTCAACTTTCAGCATATTTCAATTAGTTGAAAGCTTACTTTTTAAAGGACTCAACTGGGAGCACTCAGCTTTGGAGGCATTTCAGTTGAGTGCTAATTAGCAACTAGCTGACTGTCAACTTTTCTTCGAAGAGAGGGAAGGGCTGGTGGTTCCCATTTGAATTACCTGGCAATTTAATACAAGTTGAAATTTGTTCATTAACTTATAATAATCATCCCTAGCACTTCTTTGGCAATTTTCATCTTCAGAGTGTTTTACAAACATTCATGGAGACGCTGTGGTGATTAGCCCTAGGAAAGACACAACCATGCATATAGACATCTCTCCCCATTTTACAGGTGGGGACAGTAAGGAGTTAAATGTCTGAGGAAATGAGTGGCAGAAATGTGATTATACCTCAGGTTTTTACTCAGATCCTGCACAGCACAGGCACACACTGTTCCAGCCCATAAAGCAGAACAAGCAATGGACAGGCAGGAGAGCTGGTGTGAAAGGTAAAGATGCATGGAGAAATTCTGAACGTGGTACCAAGATGGCATGAATTTGACATTCAGTTCATATAATTAGGCTTTTATCCTTTAACTGAGCCAGGCTCCCAAGGACTGTACTGCATTCACCCTTGTGCTCTGAGCCTGCAGTTACACTTCACAACAACATATGCAGTTCCATCGTTTCATTTAATCAATTATTTTAACATCAAGTCCCAAACAATATTGGAAAAAAATGTGTGTTGGAAAATAACATCTCTGGTACAAATTTTTCTGGAGTCTTTTGTTTCTAAATTATTCTCCCTTCTTTTAAAGATTTGATCTAAAACCTTTGCACGTCCAAAACACAAGCCAAAACCTGCCAGGAAATGAAGGCATGCCAAATAGATCCATTTCAATTCTGGATATCACTGTTGCAGGTTCTCCCTACAGTATTGTAGATTGTACACTCAGTGCATGGAAAATGCAATCAAACCTGTATGCATGTTTTGTGGGCACAACATACGTATTCTTTAATTTGGCTTTTAAAATTTAACTATATGATATTGATCTAAATTTTATACTTTGAAATGTTAACATGCTCTGCAGTACTTGAATTTTGCCAAGGCCTTGTACAGCTGCATAAATGTGACTGAAATAACCAAGAGTTTTGCTTGGAAAATCTGATTATGCTGCAAGAGCAAAATGTTCCAGCTTATGAGGGCAAAAGTGTGGCTCTGCCTCTCCTTTTAGTGAATAATGATTTTGCACAGAATAAGAGAGCCTAAGCAAAACATATACAGAATAAATCTTTATCTCATCTATGTGATAGCTTCTTTTCCTTCTACATCTTGTACCTTCTAGGAATGATACTCAGTAACCTATATCCAGTGGCCAAAAAAGTGACCACGTATCTAATTGAGGGTTTAATCCACACCAGACACATCTTATCCATGTCTGACATGCACAGGAGGCATAGAAATATGATGACTTCTCCAGGGAAGCAGCAGACCTGAGCTTCCTCAGACTCACAGCTCAGCCCAGATCAGGAGCTGCTGCATTCACAGAGACAGGGTGGCACCTTCGCTTTCTGCTCTCTGTTGTCTGCTCAGCATCCTCCCATCACACAGATTCTGTGGCCACAAATGCCTATTTACACTGCTCTATTAACTACCTGCAGCTTGAGCAACACAGCAACATTTTGTGGACAGCTTGTGGAATGTTATGTACTTTTGTCTGTATCTCTTTGCTTCTGAAGTTCAAAATTTGAAGGTTATTGATCAGAAAGCTCTGTTTCTAATTAGACGAACAGAAAAAGCATCCAGCATATTTCATTCTGCCTGACACTATGACCAGAAAACTGGCACAGCACAATGTCTTCAGCGAGCCTTCACCAGAGCAAGCATCCTAAATGAATATCGCCTTGATTTCACCATCTGGCTCATATTAAATAAAACTACAGATGTGAATCCAATAAAGATAGAAATTTTGGAGAAGACATAAAAGACTTTAAATTAACCTGCAAGATGCTCATGTTAATTTATAAAAACAAAAAGCAACTGAAGTTACCAGAAGGCCTGCAAATTTTCCCGTTCCTTACGTAAAAAAGGCAGCACAACAATGCCAGTTGCTGTCATACCACCTAATCCCTAGTGAGATATAAGATACTAACATTCAGTCTGAGTTCAGGCATTACAATTCTAGCAGAGCATTCTAGGTTTAGCATTTTTTAAATTAAAATCATAGGATTTTGGGGAAAAGGCAAGTGAAAGTGTGTGAGAAGGGACATTTATTCAGCTAACTCGTTAGTAAGGACAGTCACAAGGCTGTTTCACATTAACAGCATGAGCACTGAAAAAATTCTTAAGTCTTCATACAACCTCTGTATGACATACATATACACACACAGTTTACATCCCAGTTTGTGATGTGTGTTACATAGAGATCAAAACAAAGGAGGTGTTCACATGCTTAGAGTTAAGTCTACACTGAAATTTGTTATTAAAATAACATTAAAATCCAATCATTTCATATTCTGATGAACTGAGTTTAGATTTTCGGAGCTGTCTGGCATTGTTGGTTGTCAGACAAATTGAGGTTCACTTACGGTTTTCTAGTGGAGCTATAAAACCATTAAAAACACAGTGGAATGGGTGTACTGGACTGTACGTGTAGTCAGGTTTATGCATAGGCCAGGCTTGTGCATGGTTTGTCTCTTAGCAGATACCATTTTCTTTTCATAGATGGCAGCTAGTGTGTATTTGGTCTGCAGTCACACTTTCACTTTGCAGGTCATGATTTTCCTAAGTAGTTTCTGGGAGCACATCTGATTACAAGTAAGTCAAAGCCAATTAGTCTTTTTGAAGAATTCCACATTTATGCTTTGTTTTTATTAACAAGTACAGAGGAAACACTGAAAAATAATGTTCCCTTGTAGAAAACTTGCCCAGGCTAATTTCTGTATGTTTACTACTGTTACATCTTTCACATTTCCCAGAATATTTTAATTGTAAATACATTCACTGTGGCACAGTGTTAAGTTTTTGCCACTTTGGACATTCTAAAATTCTAATTCACATTAATTTCCTTGATTTATAAAATTGAATTGAGTCACTATGGGAAAATCTGACAGCTTTTTTTGCCTGAAGTAGGTACTTGCCAGGCTAGGGAAAATGCAAGCTTTTATTTAAAAAGGCATAATTACACTTGCCCTTATAGTGTCCAAGAGTGTGGAGAGGTGATAATACAAAAAGCAGAGACCTCTCTGCCTCCTTTTCCAAAATTTCCGCTTCCATGTATTGATCTCCATGCATCTCCCAGAGCCATTCTTCAAGGGGAGTGAGCATTGATATGAAGAAGCAAGAGGTGAGAAAGCGCTGAGAGACTTGGCTAGTGAATTAAGTGAGTATATGAGCTATTTCCTTGATTTTCACAGTGTATGATGGTGGTAAATATGGTTTAGCAACATAAAATTTAAATTAATGATGTTTCCTATAGGATCATGCATACGTCTTGACATCATTTATTGCTAATTTCAGAATGGCACTTACATAGGCTTCTTGCACTCAAATTAACTTCTGATATTCTGACGTATATCAGAAGAGCATCAGCTCAGTGGAATCTGGCTGTGCCTCTCAAGTCAGAAGTACTGTCTTGTGTGCCCTGTAGCTCTGATACCCCAGCTGTCCAAACTGCTGTCTCTATGGCCATAGACAGCGAGCTGAGAAGCCAAATCTTCCACTGGGAGTAAGATAAAGAGACAGAAAGTGTGCCCAGTTGTATTCCCAACACAACGATAGCACTGCAAGGGTCACCCATGGGATGCCGAAATGCACCTGTCCTGAAGTATAGGCATAAGCACTGGTCCTCATAATGCATCACTTAACATTATCAACATTATCAACAGTGAAGGATTGCAGTTCAGGACAGGCTATTTCACAATGGCTGGAAAATATAGTTCAATTCAGATAAAGGCATAGACACAAAGATGCTTATTTTAATAAAACCTAATGAAACCGCCTCCCCACCATCATCATTTCTTATAGCTACCATTTTTCCCATGCCTTTTTCTTTCCTTTTTTATGCTCCATTCTGAATTTTCATTCCACCTAATAGCCTATTCCTTACATCTTACCCTGGACCAGGATATTTGTATTTTCCCTTGAGTTCCAAGTATTTCTGAAACACCTACTAATTCTTCCCTTGCCACTGTTTTTAGACCTTTCCTCCTACCCAAGGTCTGCACTGTTTCAACACTGTTCCTCCATCCTTCAACAACATTTACTCATCTTTCTTCAGCCCCTTGATAGGTCTCAGCACTTCTGGCAAAATGCTAAGGTAAGCTCCATTGCACAAACCTTGTTTGGTCACAGCGGTCCTATGATGTATTGTGCATCATCAATCCCACAAAAACCCTGAAGTACATAAAATATGGTAATGGCAGACAGCCCGGAATAAACTATCAGATCTGCTGAGATTCTGCCAGGGTTTCATGGGAGATCAGCAAAGGAAAGAGGGAGAGCCTGGGAAATCAGACACATAGGAAACCTGGAATTACATGGAAATTAATACACCAGTCAATAAGAGTTGTCTTGTTTTGGTTTCATTTATGTGTTTAGAAAAAGCAGTAATTTACGACAAAGCATTTTTCTTTTATAGAAAAGCAAAATGCTTCAGGTTAAAATTTGGTATCAGGTCCGCTGTCAATGTGAAGATATACTAAAAGTTCATTCTCCTGCTACTGTTATCAATCATCAGTATTCAGACCACGATTCCTTGAAATATGTATTCAAGACTCAGATATAGTCAGAGGAAACAGAGGAGGTAATGGAGCTGACAACATGATCTGTGTGGCTTGTAGTCATCCCTATTCAGCCCAGAGTTATGTCCATTTGAGCACTCAACCAACTGTTCTACTGTTAAGTCAAGTAGGATATGGACTTGTGTTTCTGATGAATACAAAAGCTTAGTAAATATTTTCTGGGTATGAAAGACTGTATCCCATTCTTGTGCATTTTTCCAAATTGAGAACTGATCTTAATTTTAGTTCCCCTACAGAATTTGTAAATAACTACCCATTTTTTACTTTTATCTTGACTCTATCTTAAATGACAGACTGAAGATCTTACAGACAAAAAAGATCACTTTACAATATTGTCACAACTAACCTACCGACACACATGCAGAAAGTTATGCATTTCAGACATCTTTGAATAATGATATGAATTAAAAATGCTGCCTTTAAAGATTTCCTATTCTTGGTGAAAACTGGACAGTGTAAACCAAAATAAACTGGGAGAATTTTCATCAAGTAATTGAAAACACATGAGACTGCACTGTTTTAAAATGAAAATCTGTGGCATAAGGAAGGTTTCCGTTGCCTGTTTTTAAGGTATCACTTACTTTTGATTCCAGGTACATGTGTATCAACTGTCCTAAATCCACTTCAAGGTGCAAGTTTCTAAAGGATGTTTTTTATGGCTGTGCTACAAGGTCCTGCTTCAGCTGCAGAAGGTCAAATGTTGTGTAATTGCAAAGAGGGAAAAGACAGGCCATAATGCAGGTTTTGTTTACTCTGATCCTTGCTAGCTGTTCTACAGGACAGCGTGTGCTCTGCTGGTCACCTCAGACACGCTGTACTTACAAGTGCCATTTTTTAGAGATAATCTCTCATTTTATACCCACAGTCACTCATTTTCACAATTTTGGGTCCCAGGAAGCATGTTTTTTTTCCTGTATTCTGCAGCAAATGAGGTATCTCACAGACAGCAGTGTGTATTTTAACTAGTCATGATTCAGTTCTGGGGGTTTTGAACCTTTAATAAATCACATCTTCTGAAGCAATGTTCAAATGCAGACCTTTAAACATATTTTTGAAAGTCAGTCTCCATTACACTGAAAGTGTATTCCTTGCAAATGCAGCATGTATTGCCTGATTGACTTTAGCAGAAAAGATCAACTTTATAAAAGCAAGTTTAAAATCAGGTCAGAAACAGCTTAGCCTGTATCTGTCTATACTCCTTGGGTTTCTATTGAACATTTTGATTTTTTGCTTTTTTTTTTTTTTAATCTGATGATGTTCCAACACAAACCACATAGTCAAAGAGGCAGAAACCTCATCTCTGCCAGGTGTTCTTAGCACTTGGGCTTTGAATTGTGCTCCTTCATCTACATTATTAGGCACCCAGACATTTCCCGAAGGAAGGGCAGGGTGATGCCCTCGTAAGTACTAAGCTATACTATAGAGCTTAGGCAATGCTCCTAGGAACTGGTGTATGTCAGCTCCCTAAGCAGAGAAGGGCAGAAAAATTAACTTTTCAACTTCATAACTATGGAGCAATTGTATAAACAACGGGTGGAGGCAGCAGCACTCCTTATTTATGCGGAGACCATGGGACAGCGAAACACATACCAAGAGTGTTGAACGTAATAATCAAAACCAACAGTGGTATACAATAGACCACCCAAAACACAGCTGCAATAGTTTTTCAGCTCTACCATGGAAACAATGGATAGAAACAACAAGCAGAATAGTTTTAAAAACAGTTACTTTCTAAAGTAGAATTTTAAACTGTGAACCAAACAAGACAGTATTTAGGAAGTTTTGTCAGATGTAACATTTACTGCACCAGGTCGGCTGTACTACCAGCACCACAGAGACGCAGACCTTAACAATGAGAGAGGTTAGTGTGCTGCATAGAACTGAGGGAGGGCACAAGAGCTGCTTTAACTGGTGGTTTCCAGGAGTAATTGCTGACAATCCTTAATCAAAACGGCCACCATTTTATATCATACAGAGATTATTACATAGACAAAGTATGTTAAAAGTAGTTTGAAAGATTTTGCATTTTCATTCTGCTCTAGAAATAGTGAGCTTCCTGAAGGTGAAAACACTCGGTTCCAAAGTAAATCTGTGAAACTACGGCTAGGGAAACTTGACAGTATTTCCTCAGCAGATGCTGAAAGGCATGGAGGATGTGTGCTAAGAAAAGGTCCAGGTGATCTGCATCCTGGGAGAAACGTGAGGTGGTCATAGCTGGAATTTCCTCAGCAGCCGTGATCGTGCCCCACAGGGTGGCCTGTGATCTGCTGTTTCCACTGCCACTGAATATCAGTATTCAAGGATTTATTAGTACTCAAGGATTTCTCAGTACTCAAGGGTTTGCAACTGAAGGGGAAAGTTCTCAAGAGAGCCTAAACATAACTGGGTATCTTTTGGCCCATTTGTGAACCTTGCCAGCCCTGCCGTACAATATTCAGTGCACTTTACTCAAACCCTGCACTGAATAAGAAATCATCTATTTTCTCCTGAGCAATTCTAGGAACTTTATCAGTATCACACATATCTCAAAGGACTTATTGCTGTACTGATGGGTTCCCCTGTTTGGTAATAGGGCATAAGTATTTGCATTTAAATATGAGTCAACAGTTGAATATGAGCCAGCTATGTGCCTTGGAAGCCAAAAGGGCCAACCATACTCTGGGGTGCATCAGGCCTTCAGTGATTAGATGCCCAACTTCAAACATGTGGAGTTTGCTTTCCCTGGGCTATTGATTATCTGCCACTCATTCAGATTTTATCTATGTTGACAACTTTCAGTTCTTCTGCCACCTATGCCCCGATTTTCAGAAGTGGAGTCAAGTAAGAAATGATCTTCCTATCTATTGAAACTTCATCAAAATAATGTTTTGATGTCCATGTGGAGAAAATTATTTGAAACATTAGCCAAAAACTGTTGCTGCAGGGGAGGGGGCAGGGCACTCCATTCCTTTGCCTAAGAGAGTAAGAGCCTTAGTTTCAAGTTTCTGTTCTGAATCTGACAGTTCAAATCCACAGCTTCTTTGTATGTTCCCTGCACGACAGTGTTGGTTGTCATTGAGCAGTACTATCTCTTTCTCATATTTGAAGGAGAAATTCCATATGAACCTGAGACTTTCCATCAATAGCGAGGGTGACTCCAATTCTATTAAAAAAAAGTTTTGATAAGGCAGCACTGCCTTGTAACCCTTTTCTTCTTTCCTACCCTTGCCAAAATGTTTCACAAAAATAATCTAAATCTAAATTAGCTCTTATCTTAAACTTGGCAGATGAAAAAGCACTTCCAAAGGCCGGCTATCACACAGGAATAGAAACAAGTTCTCCTCAGTTTTGGTGAGCTATATAACCACAAAAGACCATCTGCCATCTTCCTGCAGCCCTTTCTGCTGTGCAGGAGCATAGCACTATACACCTCCTAACTTTGGCAAGTCCTGCTGCTGGGGGAAGGGTTCCCAGTGTAAGCTTCATTCATTAAAAATCCACATTCCTTCTTTGAAAACCTTCCAGCCTAAGACCCCATGAGGCAAATACTCAAGGAAAAACTAAGCTGGAGAGAAGGGTCCTAAATGCCATCCTTAGTGGAGATGGAGAGAGGACAGGAAAAGCAATGTGATTTGAACAACTTAAAGGTGTTTGAGATGTTTTTAGCATTCTGGAGATTTTTGAAAGACTTCTAGGAAAAATAAGATTAAAAAAGAAACAGAAGAGAGAAGTAAAATGCTAGTACATGGTTAGACTTGTATGTGTGTGTAGCTAACATTTTGGGATAATGGAGCCAAAGAAATGAAGAATTGTATGATAAATTATACATATTTCTGTAGTAATAGAAATCTATAGTAGCATAGATTTGAAGAGACACAACGTCTACTAAGAAATTCAAGCCTTAATAAAAACTTAAGGATATTTTTGGCTCTGTATTTCAACTAGAAGGAAAGAGAAAAAAAAGGCAAGCTCTCTCCTAAACTTCTCTGCCCTCTCACCCCCAACATCTCCATCTCCAGTGAGCACACATAGATCATGCCTGTCTTGGAACGTAAATACACAGCAGTGCAACAAATTAACAGATGAGCCCAAGGAACAAAAAGAGCGAACAAATGTATCTTGTTAGACTGCTGTCAGAGAGCAAGATTTTTATCAGAAATGCTGTTTTTCAGAGGACACCAGGATAATTTTCTCCTAATAAATTTCCATCTGATTGAGGGCGGTTAGCATTCTGCCAGTCAGGGGGAATCTCCCAGGGGCACAGCTTGCACAGCTCTCCTACCACTGGATTAGATGTATGCACACGTTTTAAAATACAGTGAGTATGCAGTGCCTATAAAAGTGCAGTTGGTTATTTTTAAAAACACACGGCAGTGTTAGAAGTTTGCCCCATTCTAAAACAGATCCGATACTTCATTTATTACAGTCTTTTCCCCTGAATTCAGAGGAAATGAGTGTGCATAATTCCCCATTCCCTGGAAGGCAACAGGGAACATTGGTCTAAATAGTTTGCGGTGGTGTTTTCTAATTCCCACAAATCAAAACATATTTTTTGTACTGCTTCACCTATAATTTTTCGTAAATATCTGTCCTTTGCCTTTAAAATATTTAGAGGAAAAAAGGAACTGTGTGTCATAGGGTATTAGCTGATTAGTTCATTCAAACAGTGCTAATTATAGGTTTAATTGCTTAAATGTGAAAGTCATTTATTTAAATTAGCTGCATCAAACATACAGTATACTCAAAAACTGAAACATTTTGGTACTGGGAACCAGGGTTATTTTCTGTAAACAGAACATGCAAAATGTAAGATGAGAAACAATGTGCCTCTATGTACTGATCAGCAACTCATTTAAACCCCAAACTCCCTCCTCCCCTGCCTCTGGGGTCGGAGAACAGCCTCATTTGAACAATGACTAATGGAATGCACTGAAATGTGTGGAGGGTTGAAAGGAGAAATACTATTCAAGCCAACAAACTCATTTCATTTGTGATTTAGAGGGGCACTGCACCTTTCCCCTGAACTCCTCCCGAGAAGGAATGAATAGGCATCTCAAGGTTATGTAAAAGCTAGCATTTCAGGTGAAAAGTATGTTAGTTTTTAAAATAATAAATGAAGAAATAAATAAAGGTTTGCTATGTCTTAAAATTCTGCAGGGAAAAGATGTTTACCTGCAACAACAACAGCAAAAAGTAGTCAAAGCTATAATGACTGTAGCAACGATAGAAAAGATTATGATTGCGTATTAAAAAATATTTGTATTAAATACACAGCATGAGAACTCTGATCAGAATGTAAGAGATGGGCTCAGCTTTTTAATCTGAAAAAAAACAACCCACAAACCCAAGAATCCTACTGAAAAACGTAAGAAAAAGAAGAGAATTTTAAAGAAGATAAAACATTAGGTAATTAACATACTGAGGAATGCATGGCTGCCAATCCCTCCATCTTCCTGTGTTGACAAAGGAATGCATATATACATAGAGATATACATTTATTTTAAGAAAGAATTTTTCTGAGGAACAAAGAGATTCAGAAGAGCCAGATTCCCCAGATATATCAGTTTTCATGTTCTGCATCTCTGTTCCGTCAGTAATCAAGTTGTATCAGAATGTTATTGCATTTTTCTAAAGCTTCAAGTTGATATTAAGCTCCAGTATTCTCAACAACATTATGGAAGTACACACAGCAGCAGCAGCAAAGGCTGCTGGATGCAGAAAGCTTCTCTTAATTTAATAAGGGTTTTTAAACCGAACGCTATGCACCATTGACTACGCAGGAAAGCTATTTTTTGCTGCAAAAGTTCCCAGCTCATGAATATCCTTGTACGCTCCTCTGTGCACAGCCTCTCTCAGTGCCCCCTTTTCCTGCTGAGAGGGTCAGATGGCCACAGGAGAGCCTGACCCCCTGTTTACATTTCACTGTGCAGATTACACAGTGAAGAATAATACTACAGCTGGTTACTGCTTACATTTAATTTAAAAAGAAAAAAAGAAAAAGAAAAAACACTTTACAATCTGAATTTATATAAATCCATCTGTCTCCATATTTTCTCCTTTTTTTTTTTTTTTCCCCCACATGCAATTTGCTATTTCTCTTTTACACCTAAAGTTGATGTATCCATTCATTACAATCTTCCTTTTTGGATGGGGGGAATGGTCGTACTTATGCTTCTTGCAGTGCAATGTCCTAACTCTCACAGATTCTAAAGTAAAAATGTTTGGAAAATATTATGACCGTATTTTAGATAAGTAAACAAAGGCAGGGAGGGGGTACGACTACAGCACCATGCAGCAGTCAATGATGGAGGAATCAGTATGCTCCCGTGCTAGACTCACAGCCAACAGTTTTGTCTCTTGTTTTAGAGACCCCTGCTCTCCTGGCATGCACATGTGTCCCTGCAGAGAAGCAGGCTTCAGGATGTCTATCAGAAATACACCTAAACATAGGCCAAAAAAATGCCAGAAAAGATAGCATTGCAAATTTAGAAAATCAGTCATGGGTAGATTTTGCTCAGATTAAATCTAAATTGAGTGGATTTCCAACGTGATCGGGGAACAGCATGCTAAGGGTGAGAGCTGGAGATGCATCCTCAGAGAGTTTATGTGGTTATACCTCCAGATGATCTCAGGGCAGTTTGAAACTGAGATACAAAGAGCTCAGTTCTGCCCTCATTTGCACAGCACTTAACTCTGATTTTCATGCCATTTAAACAAGAATGTCACGTAAAGTATCCTGATCACTGAAAATTCTGCCAAATACATATTTTCCCCTCCAGAATACTGCATACAATTCAGATTATGGTACATTTACATGAGCAGAGATGCCCTTCAGAAAAGAGGTACAGATATTAAAATAGAGGTTGCAAGAAAACTAATCTGAATTGCCTTATTTCTCAGAAACTTAGCCAAAATAACCATGCAAATTACAGTTTCTGTAGCTGTTTGTTTACAGTTGTATTTGTCAGAAGAAAGTGCTATTTATAAAGTAGACATACTTAGTAAAAATGCCTAGGATACAAATGCTGCATTCAGAATGCCATCCTTTAAGATTGTCATCTAATTTCTTAATATATGTAAATCTATAATATTGACAGGAAGACTCAGGAAGAGAGATGTGTCGCATCTTCCATTCATCATGTGATATCACGGTGGTATGTCTTCTCATTCTTAGGTATTTTAAAAGCTTAGCATTTCCCAGTTACAGAGAGTTATGTTGCCCTCTGGATAAAAGATGGAGAAATACAAGCCAATGCTGACTTTTCAAGGGCCACTATTATTCAGTACAAATAGGTACACAGTATGTGAGTTCTCACTTGGCTATGCTGGCACATGTTATGAAGTAGCCTTATTTAACTTTTTCCTGTGTTTTAAATCCTCAGCCATTCACATGAACACAAGCTGAAAGTTGCTGTATGATGTACTTGCAGTTACATTTCAGACATTGAATTTATTAACTCATTAAATACCATCCCTAAACTAGAGCATGATATTAACATTTATGCTCCTATTCTGGAGAGGACTATGAATACAGAGGCAAGTTAAAGTCATAAGGTTCTGAGCAGAAGGATCCATTTACAAACTATGGATAGGGAAGAAACTTGGTCTCAAGGATCATGCTCATCCTCCGAATATAAAGAGGAGCCTTAAATTACTCAAAAACCTCTTTGATACGCATGTTATTTTATGTATTATTTCTATTTTTTGAGTAATTTGTTGCATATTTGGCCACTTTGGAATCATATTTTCTTCAGGAAATAGAAAAAGTATTTAGTTACTCAGTATGATGAGCAACATTGGCAGCGAAGCATTTTTTGTGCCGGTCTGTTTTCAATCTCTGCAAGTAATGCAGCAAATAGATTGTATGATGCATTATAAATTGTATGATCCATAATAGCAGTCATCATCACTACTCAAAATAATATAGAACATAACAAGAAAATACTAGCAAATATTCTGTGAACACCAGTTTTGAAAGTTTGTGTCAATTTATTCTAAGAGTTAGTCCTAAAATAGAACTGAAAGAAACCTACTATGCAGTCTACCTATAATCAGAACAAACCACAACACTTCTGTTGTGAAATGGCTAAACCAGCAGCCAAAAATCTATTGTGTCACCAGATTTTGAGCAGTGTGCATAGCTGAGATACTAAAATCATTGAAATAGTTCGTGAGGGGATGCAAAAAAACCAAAATCGTGACACCATAATTTCTTCCCTAGAATATATGTTGAACTTACTGCTGATGTTCAGTGAACGCACTTTTTTTCCTGACAATTCTTCTTGTGTACTTATGACTGAAGAAATTCAGACAAATACCAAAGCAAAAATGATGTCTATGAGGACAGGAGAAGATGTTAACTTTTCTCTCCAAATCTCAATTAATTTTCAATTTAGATTTGCTGTGAGTTCTATGGGAGAGATCAGAGAGATTCCTTTAGCAATTTTTCCTGCAAGGCATCTTTATGTGTGCTATAAAATGACCAAAAGACGGTGTAAGTTTGTAGTGAACATATGGTCTTCTTTTCCACATATTGTCTAAGAATTTGTACAAACAAAGGACGTATGTTTCACTTTCTAAAAGCTTTCTCTTCCATAGAAATAAAAAAGTTGGTAAAACCACAGCTAGCAAGGGAGTCTGGTACGACTTTCTTAGTGAGCACTGACTCTATTTTTATATCTCTAAACATTATTAATTTTACCAACATCAAAGAGGGCTTATACCCTTAACACAACATGAAGAAAAAGGTATCTGGCTGCTCTGGCCTCATGTTTCATTGTGCTGTCACATCACAAGCTGCTGCACTGATAGAAGAAATTACATACTCACTAAAAAAAAAAAAAAGAGAGAAATGTATACATAACAGTCTTTGAAAATTCTGTAAATGCACATTAAGCACTGACTGCATTTCACTAACACAATACAAGCTGCTTTGACAGCAAAGTCACAAAGTCAGGTGTCTTTAGGAAAGACAATAGAGAAGATAGAATTTAAAGTTACCATTAGGGAGCACAAGTGAATAAAGAGTAGTGTTACTAGTGGAGTCTTCCTTTGACTTTTTAAAGCTTAAAAATACAACCATAGTGCCAGCTGTTCCATCAGGCACACTGAGCACAGGTAGCCTGGTCATTCCTAAAACTATGCCCATCAAGTTGCCAGTGGCTTAATTCACCCAATTTTTGTCTCAAATTCTTACAAAAAGGAAAAGAAAAACAACTCAAAAATAAAACATCACACTTCAAAGAATTGCACCTTGAGGGGAACATAACTGGCACAAGAAGAGCAGAGTTCTGTGCTCCCCTTGCAGTGCAGCAGAGGCGAGCTCCTCTCTGTGTGAGCACTGGGGCTGGGAGCTGCTGCACAAAGCAGCCTCCGGGCGGGCTGCAGCTTTCCCAGGCAACTCCTCATCAGCCTGTTGGGATCCAGGCATGAACACATTGCCTTGTGGTCAGGGAGACAATTCACGGATGGGAGCAGATAGCGATCTGCCTCCAAAAACTGCCCATAATGATAGGAATGCAGTTTGGAAGTGAAAGATAGAAGAAACAGGACAAGTTTTTCAGCAGTATCTATCACAAATGTGGGACACAAGCCATACACTGCTTTAATAAACTCTTAGGCATTATGGCTGTCTTGGTTATGAGTATGTAAATTTCTGAGTACAAGGCGGGCTATTAGAAGCTGCATCACTGCAAAAGGTCCTTATGTTCCTGTAATACAACTGAAAGCATGGTCACTGGGTTAGGACACACACCTCAGATGTGTGTACATGTGTGTGCTATTCCAAAAATACCTTGCATTTTTATTGCTAGGTAGAACAACTTTTCACAAACACTGGACAAAATGTAGGTGGTAACACTTTAGTGGAACTGGAAGATTGCAGTTCATCTACTGGTGTAACACGATACTTGTTTTCTATGTAATGCCATTATGAGAAATCTAAACATAGGATTTTTATTTTTATTACCTTCATTTTTCCCTTTCTCAATGTTTTTTCAGTAGCACAAGCACTGAAAGCTGAGGAAACCCATAATGTGATGTTTAAAATAGTTACCATTTTTCAGGAGTAATTTTTAGGTGGCAGAGATTGAGAGATTGTTTTCTAAATTAAGAGTCCAAGATTTATGGGCAATTTGAGTGGTACCTGGAAAATTGAAGGAGTGGGAAGGGGAGAGAGAAGTAATGGTGTTGTATTCCAAGGTAGAAATAAAAAGCCTTTGTTGTCAAATTCTTATTACCAAGATTTAATACTTTCACTTATTTATTTGGGCAAATACTTACACTTTTTCATCTCAGTCTTGAAATACAGCTCATAAAGCCTGGATCAGGCTATCAATGGGACCGATTGATCCTTTGATGACAGAGCAACAGGAAAAAAAGTCATATCCCCCAAATACTGCACTGATACCTGAAATTCTACAGCTAGCACGAAGTGGCATGGCGCACAAGCTAGAACACAAGTCTTACTACCTCAAGGAAAGAGATGATATACAAATGGTAAATCTTGTAATAGATCCAAGATGCTGCAAACTCAAGGGTTTAGGCTGTCTCTGTCTTATTCTACAGAATTTTTTTATGGCACGCTCATTTCTGTCTTGCTAAATATGGAGAAACACCTACAGTCATACTGGAAGCACCATCACTATCATTGCCTGTCCTTTTCACCCTTTCCCCATAGGAAAAACCCGCTTTGCTTGGTGGAGATTCAGGGTTATGGTCTCTGCTGCTTTTGACATATGCGTATTGTTAAATATTTAAGTTAGACAGGACAGGGTCAGGGAACCTTTCTTTGCAATGGGAACATAAGGCAGTGAGTCTGTGGGGATTATTTTTAATTTCCAGAGTTCATTCCAGTGTGAGATCAGCCCTGGAGAAAGCTATACTCTCCACAGGGATGAGTTTTCCTCCTAGCACAAAGTGTTCCATTTTTCAGAGAAATGTAGTGATCAACAAATGCCTTCTGTATCTTTTACATATCCCAGACAAGGCAATGAAGCATGCTGAAGATAAGCAGCGTCTCCCTGAATCTGATTTAAAATCTATGAGGAAGCCAGCGAAAACATCAGAGGACAGATCTGATGCTCTCACAGTAGGTTGCATTGCTGAGAGTGCACGTTTTAAAAAGCCTCTGTTCTTGGAGGCTTTTACATGCTGAAGATATCATAACAGGTACAATATATGTTCAGAGATCATATAATAATAACAAATGTACAAGTATCTGAGCACAGATGCTCTGCTGGAGATGACAGCAAGTACTGCATGCAGAGGTCGCGTCTTGAAAGATTTAGCATCAGCAAGGGATTCAGTAGCAGCATCAACCTGCAGCCTGAACTGACTGGTTCCTCCGTGTGCACTGTGATGCACACAAGTCAAAGAAGGGGCAGCACTGGAGGGTGTGTGACCAGCTGGCATACTGAAGTATGAGATCCTACCTGGTGCATTGGTGGATCTGGTTGTTTTTGACACTTCAGGAGGACATCATAATGGAGTGCCTTGGGACCGTATCACATCCCAAAATCAGACCTGAATGCATTGCATTTTCTTTCAAAATTATGGGCTTGATGTTGTGGAATAGACGCCTTCAAGATGACGTTATTCCTGATAACTCAGCACAGTCCAACAGGCCCCTTCTCTTCTTACAAATGAATCACTTTCAATGCTCTGCTTTTATCCTTTCCCATGTAATTACCCCCCAAACCAGTTTCTCATCAAGTAAATAAAGTCTGGGCAAGGGCACTCAAATCCTATGAAAATAAATATAGCCTTTTCTGAAACCGATCAAATATTTTTTTCATGCTTCAGTTTTCAGCTTTCCTTCAAGTCACATTCCATGCCTGGTTCATTTTAGCTCAAAGACTTTATATCTGATAGATTGTTATCTCTAGTTGTGTTATTGTTTGTTCAAAATTTGCAAAAAAAATTATAATAATAATTAAAAAATAATAATAATCCATAGTTATTTCTTGAAGAAAAAAGGACCAAAGGTTGTTCCATTTAAATTTCATCCATTTTAAAATACACATCTGACTTTATACTCACACCACACAATATGAGCCACTTTTTGTAGTGTTGTAAACCTAAAAATCTTAACAAATTCCATGTAATATGTTTTACAGTATATCCATACATCTTAGAATTTACAGAGAAAATATTTCATTCTCTTTTTCACAGTGCCTGGAGAATTTTAAGATTTTCCAGAACATTTCTTCAGTAGAGTTTTAGCTGACAATTAAACAAAGAAATAGTTCATTTGTGATGCACAGAATTGTGCTACAAAACATAACCTATTGAAGTGCTTATCTCCTTATTTGGGTAAATATACTCAGTTATATTTCAGTCAGGAAGGATGGAGCATAAATTGTTTTAAGCAGAGTTGATACAGGTTTCACATCCATTCCGTGTACAGAAATGGCACACAGTGCTGCTGCTGGAGAGTGTTTCAGCTCAAACTACCACCATGAGGAGCCCAAACAAATGAGCTCTGAGCAGCTGCCCTCTTTTTCTATGAGTTTCAGAAATAAATTTTACGACAGTAACAACAACTGCCTATTTATTTTAGCAGATCCAAATAATGTATCATTGGCTAATTAGGGAAGAGGTATTTCCTAACAATCTTGCAGACAGGGTTTACTTAACAGTTCCACTATTGTTGAGTACAGTTAAAATTTTAGTGCTTCTGAGATGGTACCAAATAGGTTTCAACAACTGTGACAGCTGGAAAGAGGCAGACTTTTTTTATTTGTCTATTCTGCAAGCTCCAATTAAATACCCACTGTTAAGGCACTTCCATAAATAATCAGAAAACTTTCCTACCCTAGGTAATAGAGCCAAACCAATGTTACTTTTTAACAAAAAGTTTAAGCTAATAAGAAACAATCCAAATATCCATTTTTTCATAGGTTCAGGGGCTGTGGAAGATGGAACATGGACTGAAAGGCAGGAAGTGGCCTCTTACACAAGCCACAAACACACCACTACAAACACTGGCTGCTGAGCAACATGTATATATATATCGTTAGTGCCATAAGTGTATCTTAAAGCACTTAGGGGCCCACATCTCCAGAACAACAAAAACTTATGGTTGCAGGCTCATATGTGAAAGTGGTCTGGATTGGAAAGGTGAAGGGGATTGCTGCCCTGCTACTGTCCCACCTGGCTCAGAAGCTGCTGTCCCAAACCTTGGGAACACCAAATTACCAAGCTTCTGTGGTTTACAGCCAGAATTTTAAAACTGAACCACATTTGGAGACTTTGAAGCAAGATTCTGTCCCACAACTAGATAAAAGCAGGCAACCTGTGAGAGTTAACACCTGAAGTAGAATTGGTTTAAGCCTCTGGAATATAGACTTTTTTGGTCATGACACAAAAATTTTGCCATTCTCAGTGTTCTGTCTCCTACAAAGACAAATAAAAATACTGTGTGTGTGCATAATCAGTGTAAACTCTTGGAAACTTAGACCAAGAATCCAAGTATCAGAAGACAGTAGTCAGTTTGCCCTGGGCACAAGAACAAAGCTGTTGCTTCTGGGTTGCATTTGACAGGATCAGAAAAAGAATGACTGTGACAAGACGTTGGCACATTGTTTTTCTTCTTTAGTGCACTTACTTTATCTAAATTATGAGAAAATTCATTACAAAGCGAACTTTTACTTGGGTCTCCACATCTTAGCTAGATCTTGTCTCTGCTGAGATTGTTGTTGGCCAGGTAAAATTGGAAAAAATTATGCTTTTAGTGAATGGAAACCTCTCTGCAAAAGTCACTTCAGTGGGGAAACAAGTTTGACTACAAAGATCAGAAAGAAAGTTGTGCACCTAAAAATATTGATTTTTCATTTTCAAAATAGCTTTTTTACTTTGAGATGTATCTTATCATTTAAATGGAGATAATTCAAAATGAAATTAAATGCTTTACCTCAGGTTTGTGTATCAGTTGTAATCATTTGTTTTACCAAAAGCAGACAGTTTTTTTTGTTTGAATTCCATAACAGACCTCAGAAATCAGTTAGCTGTCTCACCCAGTTACTCTTACAGACATTTCCGGGGAGAAGAAACCCAGAAACACAACTAAGAGTTCAGGGAAAATCTATAACTAGTCTCCACTAGAGGATGTGGATAAATAAATACATGTTCTCCCAGTGCTCTGTATTGCCACCAGACTGTGTCATCAAACACAAAATGAGAAATCAAAGAGCAGAAAGAGCCAAGAGCATGGATCACAGTGTCTTTCCAAAGAAATACACACCCCATTCATTTTGGGAGCACAAGCCCAGCCAAAACTGAGCATTCAGAGATATGAATAGGGAGATTTGAAGGAAGACAGCAAAATGCGGAATATATCATGTTGTAAAACAAGTGACACTCATCCACTAGCAAATTGCCAACATGTCATTCTTAATTTGCTGTCTAGCTCTACACTATCTGTGCAGATAGATCAGGCTATTTTCACTGATATCTGTAGAACCTACGGCAAAAATCATATTAAATGCAAGAAGTATGAACTTGAATTTCTACTTCTCCTGCTCTAGCTCACCTGTCCAATTGTGTTTGGGGAAATTCACGTTTGCCATTTTGATGAAAATATCATCTTCAAGACATGACAGCTCAGAATTGTTGTAAGATTTCCAAAATCTCTGAATTTGTCAAAAGTTATGCTGTGCTTCTCTTTGGATTCTCTTTGTCAAGCCCTGACACAAAGTTAACTTCTTTTCAAATTTGTACACATGTTGCTACACATCTTCTGTAGGGCAAAATCAAAACTGCAGTGACCAAAGAGCTTTGAGCAACATGAGAGAGTCAGCTCTAAAGTATGTGAAGGAAATGAAAAAGAAAGTAATAAAACTACACAAAGAGAGGATGTTATTAAATGTCCATTAGATTTAGGAGTGTTGATTTTCATTACATCTCTGATACTGGTTTAAAATGGGCCAAATGTAAATGTAGATCTGTATGCCTTCAAGAGAATTTTCTGTCTTCAGCAAATTCACTAATACTAAAAGTTTAAGAGCCATTGAGTTAGTCTTTGGATTTTGAACTGATGTATTTGCCCTTTGCATCTTTAAGATGTTGTACAAAGTACCTTAATTACTAAATAAAACAGTTCGATCTCAGAGAAGTATTATGTATTTGGCTAAAGGAAAAGGAATCTGATGAAGCAATCTAAATGCCTTCAGGTAATGCAAGTACAATTGCCAGTGGGTTACGTGCCTGAAATTCAGAGCAAATTCCATTTAATAGAATTAAGTATTTATTATTTCGTTTTTTTTCCCTCCAAATAGATCAGTAAGGAAAAAAAAAAAGGCTGCACAATGATGCAGAACCTGCCTTCCTACCCTAAAATGAATGAGGCCATAGTTAGTTGGGCATAGTCTATCCCACTTTCCCCTAATAACATGCATCTAGAAAGCAATCACAACCACAGTACTGCTAAACAAGCTTCCACAAGACACTGCAAAACATGGTAATAGGAACTTGAACACTTAGTACTGAAGTAGAACTGCCAGTGAGGTAGATTGTCCATAAACACCTTCTAACAGAATCCTATAAAGAAGAACAGCGGGGATCCATATGGTGATTTCTCTGGTAATGGGCAGTTTCAGTCTTCCCAAATGAAGACCAAAGCCTAGAAAGGAGCCCACTGCAAAGCCTTCTCTTCAGAAATCTGCAGGCAAGGCTGCAAGAGATGCTGGAGCATCTGCAATGAAAGGAAACACAGCTAGGAACAAAAAACATGCACTTTAAGCCAAGCAGCTCTACTGTTCTATGTTTAGGGAAAAAGAAACAGAAGTTCAAGCTTTGAGAAATCCAACACACAAACACACGGCGCTTCCCTTCTCTCCCTACCCCAAGCTGATGAACATAAGAAGGGACAGAAAAGCCCTTCAATCCAAGACAGTAGCCTGCATTTCTTTCTTCCGGGAGAGACATTTTAATTCCTTTTTGCTGTCACTTTCTTTTTATTTAAAAGAGAAGCTGTGACAGCGAGTGGGTGTGGGAGCCATGTGACAGGAGGCAGCTCAGGAAAAGCACGTGCTGAAGACATGCCAGGCTATTGCAGGTGATGCTGGAACTGCCCTCTGGTCATCTCATGACCTGCCTCTGGGTGCTCACAGGTAAAGCAGCCTAATCCCTTTTATTTTTTTTCTCCCCTTTCCCCCATATTAAAGGGTGTGTATTGGCTGTTTTTAAAATGCGTTTTTTTTTTTCTGATTATTTATTTATTTTTAACCACAGAAGTTTCTTTAAAAGATAGAAAACATCATAAATTACCATGGAAAGCATTTAGTGCCCAAAGTACATCTTTTCTCTGTTCTCATTATGCTGTTTTGGTTTTGGTCTGAAAAGCCACAAAGAGTAACATGTGACAGAGGGAGATGAGGCACTGTCTGCAGGGAACAGACAGAACATGGCAGTTCAATGCTATCTAGGAAGGGAAGCATGCAAGGCTAGGATTTTCTTTTTTTTTAGGCTAGTATCTGGAACCTCGCTTATCCCAAGGTTTGTTGGTTGATTTTCTTGTTTATTTATTTAATGCATCTTAGTCTAGTGAAAAACCATGGTTATGCTCCCAAAGCTGCCCCTCCGGGTTCTGCAGGAATCCAGCCTGGCAGACGGATGTGCAGACTTGGAGGAAGTTCAAGTATTTTCCAGTATGTCAATGAATATAACAAGAAATCCCCCTATATTCTGAGCGATGCCATAATAATGTGAGGAAGAAAGTAGTAACATTAGATAATCCCCATAGAAGACTAACTCTTTGATCTCCAGCATTTACATGCATGCCTTTACACTCTGTACATTGTAGGCATTTGATTTCTTACCAACAAAATACAGCTACAACCTTCACTTGAATGTTCCAAAAATAAAATTCTGCTTGATCCAGTTTTATGCCTTCTGAGCACTGAGGGAAAGAAGTGAGGCCTCAGATGACCATGGTGAGTAAATGAACAAGTTATCAGACAAATGCCAAGTGCTAATAATGTCTATTTAGTTTAGCTGCTTCTAAATATTAAGTCAATTATGGGTCTGCTTTCTCCACAAGAGTCAGCACATTATCACGATTTTAATACTTTATCTCCAAACATGGAGGCAAGGCTGACGCCAGGGGTTGTGTAGACAGGCAGCGTTAATAAGAACATTTTCATCGCCCTCTTCCTGTCTGCAATCTGAACGAAACCTACTATTACAAATAAAATTTGCATCAACTCATGTGAATAAAATTCATTCTTCCTTGTGTCCTTGACCCCCCCTAGGCCTAGATTTTCTTTTGATTTTTTTTTTTTTTTTTTTCTGTTCTGGAAACATTCACATACTTGAGCAAATGGGAAATAATAAGATCTGACCTCTCGCGATACTGCCTGTCTGGTTCCATAAATGCATTTTCAGCAAGGGAGACATTTCAATGGGTATCAGTGTAAAGGAAATGACTCACTAGGCTGGCTTATAGCTGCTTGTAGCTACAGAGACTGTTAACTAAATCCTAAATAAATAGCAATAAATAATAGAGAATAAATCATGTTTCATTGCTAGCATTAAAATCCAGAACATTCATTATTAAAATTAAATGGAAGCAAATAGTTTAAAAGTCTCTGAGCAGCCATTTTTTGGAAATAAAAGAACTGAAAATTTTGTTAATTGACAAGAAAAGAGAGGAAGAAGTAAAGAGAGAGAAAAAGCCAAAAGGAAGACATTTTCCTAGACAACAATATAAGAGCTCTTCTTTCACAGGCTCTAACTCAAGAAAACTCAGATTCAGATGTTGAAAGTGTATGTCTCCTCACCTTTCAAGATTTCAAGCACAGTTTTATTCATGGATGGGAGTCACAGGAGTAAAATGAAGCAGTTAGAAGCAGGACACATTCCTGGTACATTATAATGCATATTATGCATTGTCTCAGCTTGACTGTGAACAACACACTCGAAAATGAACATCAGCTAATTAGTTGCATACTATATAGAAGGCTTGAGCCTATTTCATTTACTGCACAAATGATTTCAGATTTTTTCTGCAATGCAGGAGAGACAGAGCCCTCCACCCTTTTCTTGGACTTAGAATTTTACACGTGACATACCCATGCATTCTGGAACAAACAGAAACCCTTGAAAGCCACAGGCATAAAAATACTAAGAGAATTTCAGCTTCCTTTCTGCTCAAGCAAGTGTCTGAGAGAGAAACTGAAATGTGGTTCCTGCTAAAGCAGTTTTTATCCACACCACAAATGGCACTGCAATGTAGACATACCCCAGGCAGTTGTAAAAAAAAAAAGAAAGAAAGAAAAAAAAAAGGCTCACTCTGGTACCACATACTATTTAAGTATAACAGCACACAGTTCAGCATCGCATCCATATGGATACCCCACACTGAATTCTGTGCTGCCAAGGGCCTCTGAGCTAGTTCACCCAAACTCTGTTTAGTCCCCTTTACACTGCAGTCATACCCGAAGATTATGGTTTTACAGGCTAAACTCCTGTCTGTCCCACTCTAATGATGCCACTGCTTTTGAAATGTAAGTTTTCCACTTTGCCCTCTGACAGACCACCAAGAGGACAATGATCATGGGGGCAAAGTCCTCTACAGTCAACATAGTAGCTCTCCTTAGAGCACGGATGTCCAACCTTTTGGCTTTGCAGATTGTAACAATTTGCACCAACAGAGGTGACCCACTGTCACCTCTGCCTCACCGTACTCACATCCTCTGTTCAGTCTCCATAGACATTCAGCAAGCACCAATGAATGTCAACAGCCATTCACTGATCTATTTTTATGCCTTCTGAGCACTGAGGGAAAGAAGTGAGGCCTCAGATGACCATGCCATTTTTTCCACATGGAGAAGTATAGTGACACATCTTCGTTTCATCCACACTTCATGTAAGACTTCCCCTCTGCTGCTATTTGTCCCGACCTCTACTGCCATACCACCAACATCTACCTCTCACATCATGGGTCAATATCATAATATAGGAGGCATTACTTTCATAAAATATAGAATATAGTTAATTTATATAAACTAAAAAACCTGTTTAAATTTTTAATATTTTTTTATTAAAACATATGAAAAAAGAAAACAAAACCCATTAAATTAGTGGAATATGTGACCTCCTTTTTGTCAAATTAACGCGTAAGACTGGTTCAGTGGCAGTCACTCTAATACTTAGCAAGCTCTCAAAGTGTTCATCAAAGACTTTTGATGAAATTTTACTCTTCCTGTGCTTCATTCTTCCCAGTAATTGTTCACAAGTGTACATACAGCCAAAAAGCAGTGACAGAAATGAGGCATGACTGTGAAGTGAGGGATATTTCTCTCTAAAGTCTGGTAAAGAGGTAAGATCAAATTTTGGATTGCAACTCTATACATTCAACTTGAAAATTCACAAGTAGTGTACTTATATCAACTGAAAACATTATTGCAAATAAACAAAAAATAGATTTTTTTTTTAGCAATCTTGAAACCTGTTCTTGAATTCCTTCATCACAATGGAAAGCACAGCTGCTTTTTTTTTTTTTTTTTTTTTTTTTGCAGTTCACAGGACTGTGTTTAGCCAATGCATCAAAATCCATAACACGATTTGCCATCACTTGAGTTAGCACTGCACTACGCTCTCTCCTTGTCCTGGTTTCAGCCCAGATGGGGTTCATAGTGCACTGCTGTTCATTTGATGCTGAGCAATGGGTGCATGACTGGGGCCAGGCCAGGCTGCTCAGCACCATGATAGCATGGGGAGGCTACATTGTGAGCTGCACTGGGCTGTATGGGGCCCATGGGTTTGACATGCCTGTGCCTTAGGAGCTGGAAAAGCTCTGGAAAGCTCTGCAGGCACCAGGATGTAAATATAAAGAAATGACAAAAATTCTGCCATCTCTCCTTGTCACTAACTGCATAATTTCACAGCTCTCCCTGAGCCCTGAAACTCTGCAAACACCAGAAAAATGAAAGTTTTAGGAGATGACTAACAGTCTGATGAAATTTGGAGTTACAAATTGGGAAAGCATAAAACAGGAATGATGTGACTGTAAGGGAGGTCTTTCCTAGGCCTTCCTACCATTACCTGGCAGCTCAGGCAAAATCTGCATAAAAATCTTACTCAGCAGACACAAACTGTGCCAGGCCAAGCTGAGGGTGCCTATGATCAGTAGCAGACTGCCCAGCCCTCCTACTCAACAGCTACCAAAAAAACCCAAGTCCTAGCAATGTACTCAGGAGCTTCAATACTAAGGCAGGCCTTGCCTTGTCGTGTGCGCACACAAAACTTTTGAATAAACATGGCTGGACATCACTGTAATTGTAGTAAAAGGCATTTGATTCTGGTGATGACTGCAGAGGTTCAGTAAGTGATCCAGATGAGGCAGTGAGTGGCCGTAGGTCATACCAACAGTTCAAGCACGAAGCAGCATTTTTCATACATAAACTAAATTGAGGGAGAAACAAAAGCTTAACAGAAGAACTTCTGACTTGATATACTTGAACATTTCTTTTTTTCCCCCATTTCATTCACTTAACAATAAAATAAATAAAATGGGAGAAAAATAATAAAAATCTGTTATTGAAATATGGCAACCTGTAGCTAATATGAGATACAGCTCAGGGAAACAGGATAAAGAAACAGATTTATATTTCTGGTCATTAGCTACACAAGGGTGATCCTCTGTGGATGTATAGTTGGGGAAGATAGAGGAAAATTCCTTCTTTGCTTAAGTTAATTCAAATCCAATTTGTGGGTAAATTCAATGGACAATTAAGTTGTTTATGCCTCAAAAACAGCCTTCTCTCAAACCTGGTCTGTGTTTTCCCCTGAGTATTGGTACAATAAATAAAATGTAAGCTCCTTCTAGCTTTCCTTGTAATTCATGTATTGAGAGGAAAAAATTAATATGCTAAAGTTTAATGAATTTCAAAATTCTCTTCCTATTCTTAAATCTAAAGTACAACCTGACATCAGAGCTGTTTCACTGTTTATTCCTCTGGAGCGACAGCAGATTGTAGTTGTCAGCCTGATTTTTCTTTCTTTCTTTCTTTCTTTTTTTTTTTTTTTGAAGTAGTTGTCTCTAAAATAAAATCTTTCAAAGCTGTAAAGTGACATCTGAAATTCTTGTCCTTTGATTTCTCTTCCCTTGCTAATGCTCTCAGCTTTGTTGTCATGAGAACATACATGCTAAACCCCCTAGAGTGAACCTCCACGGCACCTCTTTTGATATAGTAGATTGGACATTTCTTACTCTTTATCATTTGATCTCTGAAATTGTTTGTTAAGTTTTCCTCCAAATGAATGTTTTTATTGATTGCTTCTATGGCTGTGAAACATATTTTCTATATTAACAGAAATGTTTGCATTTTCTCTTTGTAAGTTCAGAGGTAGAGCTCTAGTAACACAATTTTATTTCTTCTTCCAACTTATGTCTATATTAAGGATCTCCTAACCTTTAAGGCAGACATTTTCAAATCAATTATGTTGTTTTTCAAGAGGGAAGCTAGGGAAGAATTGAGAATCCAAGCTAAAATCTATTTACTCTTTCACAATCATGAACACATTCGTAAGTGTCTGGCTTGTAAAAGTCTGGACAGTACAAACAAGGAATATAATTGTGGAGTCTAAAACAGAAAAATAAATTAAAGAAAGACACTACACAGTAATAATTATTTAGCTGTTGTAGTGATGCTGTTGCGTAGTATACATGAGAAATTATCCACAAATAACTTATTCAATACTATCTAGTTCAAAAAAGTGGCAGAAATGAACAGCAACAAGTATTATCTGTTACATACTGATACATATGAGAGAACTGGGAAGTAAAATATTGAGTATATTTTCCTGTATTGTTTATGTTGGATTTAAAATTAGGAAAGTCTCAAAAAAGAATTTTTCCCATATTAGGAAGTCTTGGGATTTCAGAGTTTTATGCTTGCCTTGCCTGTGATACTCTAATCACTAGAGCTTAACAGCATTGATATTCATTAAGTAAATCAAAAACAGGTTTCCTGGGAGTAAGGAATTCAGGACTGTGCTCACAATATATCTGTTTAAAAAAATCCTACAAAGGAAAAGGAGCTCTCATTGATCAGCTGTGATCTCTGCCTCTTCTGTAATTATGTCAAATAGAGCACACCTTATTTGGGAGCTGCAATGCACAAATATTGATAGAACATGTTTTAATATGGTCATTATCTCTTCTCAAAGGAGAAAACTAAGGAAAAGTGAAGAAAGAACAGCAATATTTTGCAACATTTTCTTTGCCACATGTCTTGTAAATTAAATGAAATCAATTATTTTCAAAGAGTCAGACAAATCTAATGCTGTTATTTTAAGCTTGGATGGGATAGGAGCAAGCAGGGGCTCACATATGGAAACAACAGTCAGAATACTGTGTTCTTCTTCATCCAATAAGAACACCGTATTCTGCTTTTCATCTTCCCAAACTAATGTAAGGCTTTTTCCATGAGCAACTGATATGTTTTTCTCTTTCAGCGTGAGAGTTCAGAGATTACAACTGCAAGGCACAAAAACATACATATAGGGTTTCTTGGGGTTTTAGCTGATTTTAACTCAACTGTATCTGATAATTGTGTCTAGACTCTGACTCGTCACAGAGAAGTGTTCATCTCTCAGAGACGAAGACAAAGGAAAAGGAGTCAGTGGTGAAAACTCCTTCCAGCACAGAGCCTCCAGTCACTTTGACTGCAAAGGGAAAAGCCCATTTTGCTCACCAAGCAGAGAGTGTACTGGATGAGGATGCAAGAAAAATGGGATCCAGATCTGGATGGTAGAAAACAGTTCCAACTGGTCTGAATTGAGCACAGTCCTAGGCGCAAAAGACTGTGACATCTTTACTAGACATACAGATTTTGAGGAAGAAGATCTTAGTTTAGGCTTAGGCTTAAATAGCACAATATTCTATAGCTTGAAATTCTACAGCATTTACCTCAGACCTTCAGATAGGCAAGGGTTTTTAAATCTATTTTTGCCACCGAGCAAACTCACAAAACACTGTAGGACAAAGAAGTGTGTTCCAGCCCCTTCCAAGTATCTGTTGTCTTTACAAGAATTGCAAAATAATAAAATCTTCTTTTGTGGTAAGAATGAAGGCTCCCCAGTGAGATTTTTAAAGACATGGAGACATTAGAAACATTTGCAGCCACTTCATTGATTTTTAAAAGAAACCTAAACAGTGCAATTGTCAGCTAATTAAAATGGTTGTTCCCACTTGCACTGAATTTCTTGTGGAGGATCACTACTTCCCTTGCAGTAAATTTTGATACTATGTTTTAAGATTTTAGATGAAGAGAAAAGTTGAGTGGAGCCATAAAGATGTGCAGCAACACCAGCATCCCAGGAGCATGGATCTTTTTGGTACAGACAGTTAAAGCAAATGCCATCCACTGAGCAAGGACTTGAATGCCTTCTGATGAAAAAGTTAGCTTTATAAACTGGTATTTCCAGAAGGAATAATATCATAAACTCAACAAAGAAAGAAAGTGATATTTATCTATCTTCTTATGTCACATATTAAGAAGAAATAGTTCTGATGAATAAAGTTTAGAGTTTCAGTTACCTACCTTACTTGAAACAGCTTATGACCCTGGCACTGTGCAGTTCTTGCTAGTATTATTCCTTACTGGTATTCCCTAGGCACAAATGCAATTATAAAGACTTCTCAAAGGTCACTGTGCAGAACATCTACTCTCTGTCCTATGACATGGATTAAAGAAAAGCAAAACAGTGAAGAGGACAGTTGAACCACTGACATAAGAAAGCTACAGGAATTTGCGGATTGGAACTCACAACGACATTCTTATCTGGCAAGACAGACATGGCCAAATTTTTGAGATGCAGATAAATGTATATTAAGTCTTCAACATGCCTAAGCATTTCAGCTTTTTTATCTTTCTTTCTTTTTTTTTTTTTTTTAATAAATCTCATTTTCTTTGTCAAATGCCTGTTACTTAGTCTCTGGGAGGAATCCCAATAGTACCTGAGTTAGGTGCTGAGTCTCCTGTATGTTCATTTCAGAGACTCTAGAGTACATGTCAGCGTGGTTGAGTTAGCAGCATAATTTTATTTTTATTTATATATATATATATGTATTTATATATAGCACATGCTATGCTTCAAGGCAACAACATGAGGTTAACCTTAGACAATTAAAGATGGACAATATAATTGACATCAGTTTTCAAAATATAGTTCTTACTTTTTCAGAGAGCCCTTGGGCAGATTCACAAAATAAACAGCATGGAGCTCTGATTTTATTGTAATGTGAACCATGAAAATAAACAAAAATAAATAACTGCTTTTGAAGACTGTTAATAGACAATTATCTTACTATAACATTTTAAATGTACATTAAAAGGTTAACCTTGTATGATAAAACCAAGAAGTATGATTTTTACTTTTTAGGTAATTGAGAGTTTAAATTGAAAGTGTATTAATTAATGCAATAACAGTTAGAACAATCAAATTTCTAATATTTCAAAACATTGCAGGCCAAACAGATAAAACTATTCACAGCACCAGCATTCCCTGGCACTTGCTAGTTTTGTGCAGTCATTTAGGAGTCTATAACATGAAATCCTGGGTTACTAAACTCTGCTAAGACCTGTGTGTAGAGAAGCAGAATTGTGTCCATGTCTGCACCAAATCTCATCCACCAAGCAGGTTATTGTCCTGCCAGTAATGGACAATTGACTATAATCACTTTTATTTTCTTAAGCATATAAACTAGAGAAAGCAAAGAGGAGACAGTGGCAAAATCTAAGATGAAATCAGATGTGATCTTTTTGAAATGGAGAACATTTCCATGGTTTTAATTAGAAGCCTAGGAACTAAAGTTAAGCAAGCTTGAAGATCCCTGCACTTTCAGTTTAGCCTGGTGAAACTTTCAAAAATCTGCCTGCTTTACAGCACATAGGTTTTATAGCCTCTCACTCCATTAAAAAAAATGAATAAATTAGAAGCCTCAAGGCAGCCACATATTTAGAAGCAATGAAAATCCAACCTGTCTACGTCGAAAGCATTTAAAGGCAGATGTATTTGAGCAGAAATGAAAGCACAGTAGAATGAATTAAAACACTGTTACTTTGCCCTAATCTATGTAGCTCCTCACAGCACAAGTCTGAAGACTGAGAATTCACTCCTTGTTTCTTAATATTTAACAAAATTACAAATACCAGTGTAAAAAAAATAGCTAGCCTTGTGAACAACCTATCTCATTGCAACATCAGACCATGTTAAAAACATACTGGGCCATTCCATAGAAGTCAAAACCAATAAATTGTATATGAAAAACTACCAGACCATTAACAGACATCATTATGAAATTCTACTATGACAAGAATTCTTCTCTTTCTTACTGTTAGGTCCCTACTCATACTTTTAGTCTCAATATGAATTGTGGAATGGAAGGATGATAACCTAATCTGAAAGCGTAACTAACAATTTCTGAGCCTTAATGCTAGATTGAACTATACACTTAAAATATAAAAAAAATTAAAAGATATATCTCTACCTCCTTCTTTCAGTGGCCGCTATCAGATGCATAGGTGTGTCTTAAGATTCAGGTCAGACATAGAAAAGTTACTATTCCTTGGTATTCTTGGAACTTACAGAACAAGACATAACGAATACAAAGTAAGCTCAGCCACAGACATTTTTAACAAGAAATTATTAATTGAATGAACGTGTAACTCAAGTCTATCTACAGTCTTGAGCTCACACAGTTCAGACTTGAATTGCTTTCATCACAGAAGAATTAGGTGAGTACAAGATTAAGCTAAAACATGGCAGATAAATAATAAACTCAAAATACATAAGTCTTATGAGCCTGTATCCCCACATGTGTTTTTAAAATACATTTGTGTGTGTGTGTATTAGTTGTCTCTCACTCCTGGCAAGCATCCAGCATTGCCTGCCTGTAGGAAATGCTAAGCAACCCCTACCCCCACCTCTGAATATCTACTTTTATAGTAGGATTGTTAGTAACTTGAGCAACATGCTTCATATTAAGGACTCATCAGCTTCAAAGATACTCTCAAAAAAAGGAATTAAACACTTACGTTACATGCTTTGGAAGTTCTGCTCTGTGTCTCTTGATCATCATCAAAGTTACCCTACAAAAATATTTCTCTCTCAATTTTAGATCAGTATTAGAACTAAAAAAGATTCTGTACAATATTTTAAGACATTAAAGAGAGCATATCTTGACATAAAATTCAGCTTGCTATAATACTGCCTTGGTGTTCTACAGTTCTAACAATGTTCACAAGATTGTTTATTGAGAATGAGGAAAGAAACCATTGTAGGGCTACGTAGCTTACAACGTGAAACAACCTATTATTGAAAATCTTTTAGATTTTCTGTTAATTTGGGGGGGGAGGGGGATGGGAGGGATGGGCTAAGAACAAAGCATGGAATCTGTTCTGCTGTCTCATAAAAGAAACATGGTTTCTTATGTCTTCTATCCATCCTTGTCTACCTTGTCCATTTTGCTATTGATCAAAGAGTGAACTTTGTAGATGTTAGTTTTGAGTTTCTCCCACTTATTTCTACTCTTCATACATGAATGTCCAGCAGACATTAAAACACTGAACAATCAAAAGAAAGTCTTCTTCATATCAGTTAAAACATGGAGGAACTCACAGTTCTTAAAGGTAGCCATTCCTCACAAAATGGCTATTCTAGATGATGAGCTTCAGCTGGAAAATGAATCTTCCCATAAAATTTAAGAGACAAGTATCCCGCTTTGTGGGATTTTACCTTAATATAAGGAGGCATTCACCCAGATCAATTGAGTATGCCAAGCATAACAGAAAGATACATGTTTGTGTATAAGGAACAGATTTATTAGGATGGTTAAAATAAAGATGCTCATTTAATAGGATTTACAAATAGAGATTGTGCCCAATATTCACTGGAGTCAAGAGAGTTAGAAATCAACCTAATTTTATAAATCTGATCAGAGATTTACTTCCACACAGAAAAACTGACCTTCAGTCCTTCTTTTCAAGGTTTTATTAAAACATATATCACGTGACTTTTTTCAAAATAAAATTATCAGTGTTCATTTTCCAAATTCAGGGTCAGCGTTGTGTTAGTTATTTTTAGGATTGTGAACACATGCTAAATGGCATTGTCTTCATTTTCAGCAAGAGGAATGGATTTAAACTATATTTGGCATTAGCTGTGAAGGGACACAAAGGGATATAGAAGAAAGCCAGCAAAGTCTTTAAAGAAAATATCTAATTTAGATGACTTTCAAAAAATTGCATTTTTTTGTGAAAAAAGTGTCAGAGTTTTTTAGCTTAAGATAGAAAACTGAACAGAAATTTAAATGACAGGGGTCTTTTTTACAAAAAGATAGTGCTGTTTTTTAGCAGAGACGTTTCTCTTCACAGGTTTTTCAAATTATATGTTCTTGTGAAGGATGTTAAATGTCTGGGTTGTAAATTTCAAATTGTCACTGCATGATGAACTCCAAGATGAGGAAGGAAGGAAAGAATTACTTGTTTTTAATTTAGGCTGAACATAAGCTATTGAAAATTCATATTTCGTTTGTGGATTTTGTTCTACATTCACAGGAGTTAGAAGTGCTACTTCAAGGCTCACTAGCAGAAATACCACAGAAATTTCTAAGTTATGCTAATTTTTTACTATTTGGAGGTAAAAAACAGATGAAACTAAGAATTTCTATTTTTAAAGAAATTTTCTAGAAAGAATTTCTAATATCTGCTGAGTGTTAAACTATATCTTCTTGACCAATAAACTCCATATATTTCATTCAGTATGAGTGGTACACGATGCATAGCATTAAAGCAAATTAAAGTGTTACAGCACAAGAAATTATACTCATTCTACTAAGACTCTATTGAAAACTTTTAAAATGAAAATTCATTGGAAGCAGCTGATTTCCCATGCAAAGTTTCACTCTGACTAAACATTAGTTTTAAAGAATGCCAGGCAGTCATGCTGACAAAACACAATGAGGTTCTAGCTAAAATTTTACAGCTGTAAAGACTGTGAAAATCATTTGACATCAGCACGTTTAGGACTTGCTCCAAAATCTGAACTATAATTTGATTTTGCAATTCATTAAGTTGCTGATATGTGACAGGGAAATGAGAAGGGCAGATTTTCCCTAAGGATCATAAGAAATTTTGGTAAAAATGCATGCCAGGGGTCTGCACCATCAGCATAAGACTTGAAGATATTTAACAGTTTAGAGAACAGTGATCTTCTACACTGCTCGGTCAACCCATTATGTGACTCTAGGCAAGCATGAGATTCCTTGAGCTACCCACAGTCATTCCTTCTAGTACTGCTGCAAAGCTCATTTAGCTTGTCTAAAGGACTTTGAATCTCCTGAAAAAAGATGCAAGCTATTGCATATGGTCCAAATCGATCTTGGCTCAAGAGCTGTTTGTCTTGGAAACAGCGAAGCGTCCAGGCATGTTACTGCAAAAGCCCCATTCTTTGCAAGAGATCCAAAACAAAGTACTGCAGTAAAAGTAATGGGGAAAACAGCTAGTTTATTCTCCTGATTGTCTTGATAAGACAAGTTGTAATTACTCTGCCAATAATAGAGGCAGAGAGAATTGAGAAAAAATGGTTACCATCCACAAGAGAAATAAATCCCAATTTACTGCTATAGGAGAAAGTAATGGAGAGAGTTCTGATGGATTAAGCGATGCCTCTTTCCCCTCACTCTTCTTAGACAAAATGCACAGCAATGTGCATTTATATGTTCTTTAAAGAGAATTGCTAATGTAGCTTTTATGTAGCAGAAATGTTGTGTAGTCTAATTCAAAAGTGGAATTGAAGAAACTGAGTAAAATCAGGAAACTGAAGTAGGAAGGGAAAGGGAAAATACTTGAGTGAATACTTCTCTGTGCTCTTCAGAATCTGATGTACAATACATAGTTTTATGCAGATGCAAAATACAAGTGTATTCTACACATAGTTGTGCTCCTCATATCTTCTATCTGTAGAGTTCACTCCAGGGTACAAGAAAAAAAATAATAAAAAAAAAATCACAGTAGCCTCATAGCCACCATTTACTGCACACTCCTGGCAGTTTCCAAAATGTCTCAGAAGAGAACACATTCCAGCTGTCTCCTGCACTCATCTTCCTGAGATGCAAGCGGAACAATGCAAGGAGAACAAAGATATTGCTTGAACAAAGGCAGCATTAAATACTGGCAAGGAAATAAGAAACAAAATATTCCCTTCAAACATGGGGAAGGCACTCAAGTTCACATTTTTTCTTCTGTGTGTTTTCTTAGTAAGGGTTTGTGTAGCTCAGAGATTAAAAATGTAACACATACTTGCTTCAGTTGCTATGGTAATTCTCTTGTGGTTTTTTTTTTTATTATTATTTTTTATTATTATTATTTAACTGAAGAGCACTGTAAATAGCTATATAAATGTCCAGAACACAAGACACAGTTTTGCCCCAGGCATCTTTTATTTACACATCCCTCTTTTCCAGCAAAACTTTATTGTTGTTGTTTTTAATGAATATGCACACTCTATGCATTGAAGCAAAACTGAAGCAGAGAGGTACAGGAAATTGAATCCCCACTAATGAACAGTGTGGTATTTGAGACTGTTTCAGAACCCAAATGTCACAGATGTTCAGGTGGAAATTCTTTATCATCGTATGAATTTGGAGATGGATGAGCAGTGTTTGTCAGAAGAATTAGCATTACAACAGCATCAAGTGACCAGCAATGGGAAGGGATCCCTATGGTAGAGCTCCTGATGGGAGAGTCAGGGAGGTCTCAATGACTTGACATGAGCACTTGCTGCCATGCCCATAGAAGGGACCTAGCCACCTGTCAGAAAACTTTGCAAATTAAAAGCAGCCAAAATTTGGAATATGCTTACAGTTATTTTAGTCATCTTACTTAATTTAATAAGATACTGAGAATACCTGTCTGCTTTGACAGGCATAGGCCCTAGGCAAGTATCATTAGTAGAGGAAGATATACTTTTCTGGACAATTGCAGATATACAATTCCAAGGGAAACAAAGTATTGAGAGTCAGACTGGTCTTGAGGATGGTATATATCACCAGTCATTGTTTTAGCAGAAGATATTCAAGCACAACCATAGCTATGCAGAACTCTCCCTGCAAGTCAAGATAGGTCCATGTTCACCAAAGTGTTTGCACCAAAGTGTGGAAGTGTCTGTATTATGTACTTGTGTGCATTCAGCACTGCTGAGAGAAAGCAGTAATACATAAACAGTAATCCATCAGTGTGGGTGGAGCAATGCTCAGGAGAGCAATTTTCACATGCAAAAAGATGCAGAATACTGAAGCCGCAGGTTATGAAAGAAGAGCTGATTAAAATGGATGGTTGGGGCAATGGAAGGAGAAAGGTAAAATGCAAGACAGAAAACTGCAAATAAAAATAAAAAAATCAGAAAACTAAGAGAGTCAGAAGAAAAGGAGGAAAGATGAGAAAAGAAAAAGAAAAGAAGATGGAAGAAAAAAGAGAACAGTGAAGAAGAAACTAAGAGAAAATTTTTCTTACAGTATGTTTCATGGTTAGGGATATTGCACCTTTCTGTGCTTTTCTGATGAGTGTTATCTTAGGCCTTATACATCTGCCTTTTTTGGAGAAGCTTCAAAAACATTTTTCTCCTCTCAGAAAAGCCCCAGCCTGCAGCAAGTGCTGGGACTACATTTCCTGGCTGGATCTCCCATTCCCTCTCCTGTTTTGGGACCATCTGAGATAAGAGTCTCTTTAACAAAAAAAATAAATAAATCATTTAACAGAAGAAAGTATTCCCTTATTTCCCAACAACAACAACAAAACAGACAAAAAAACATTTTCTCTATCAGTCTATCTGTATTCGTGTGTCTTATCTAAAGGCAGACCAGTTCCCAAAAGGAGTACAGACAGAGCAATTTTAGTTAGATATTTCATGGACCCTCCAGAACTGTCCCACTACTCTGCTCAGAAAGTGAAATTGCCAATTATTCTTCTGCCTTCTTGAATTTTCTCATTAAAGAAGCCTTCAGGTTTGGGTGAAACAAAAGTTAAAATTGATCAAATTGTATAAGCAGAACTGCATCTCAAAGCAAATGTTTTAGGAAGGGGCTGAGGTTGGCTCTGCTTTTATTCTTACAGTCTGTTTTCCCTTGTCTCTTGCCCTAGTGCACTAAGCATGTAATTCCCTATTGAAAACAACTTAGACAGGACTCCCTGTAAAACAAACATATGAAAGCAGATTAGCTCCAAAAAGTGTGCTTATTGACCAAAACAGCAACACAAGTATATGCAGAGCAGTCCAGCAATAGAAACCAAAGGCAGTTTACTTTCTCTTTCCTCATGAAGCTCCTGCATCTCTCTAGTTCTATCAAACAGCAAAAGAATTAAGCCACACTTTTTTTCCTTGCTTCTTCCTCACGTGTCAGTTACTCAGTTGCTAAGGGAACACAAAATGCAACAGCACGGCTCCAGCATAGCAAGGTTCAGCTCTGACTGATAGAAATGGCAGAGAAATCCAACTTGCTGAACAATGGCAGTACATTTCCAGATAAACAAAAGGTAAGTGACTATATTGTGTGCAAGAGAATCTCAAGCCATGGTTTTGAGCGTTGTTCCAGGCTCTCCTGAGCAATGGTGTTGTCTCTGTTTATAATTTACTATCATATCTCACAGCACCTTCCGCTGGCATCTCTTCACTCTCCCCTCCTGAACACTTCTAGGGATTTTGCAAAGACGCAAGGAGTTCACCCAACTGCAACCACAGCCAAGCAGCTCTGCTCCCGACCTGTAGCAATTACAGCATGATTAATTACAGGCTACACCCTCCAACGTCAGCCTCTGTGCTTCTCCTTGAGATGCCTCATCACAGTCTGACTGCACTCCTTCCCACAGCTACAGTCACTTCCTAACTCTGGGGCAGTTACCCTGACCACAGTCTGTGTAGAGAAGTGCAGACTGCATGCGACTCCAGTTCCTGGACAAGCTTTAAATACAAACGTCCATTTTTATTATTATTATTATTTTTTTAAATGAAGTTACTGTACTGCTGATTCATTACAAATATCAGTCCGTCTGTGGGCCAAAAATACTGCTGCTTGAAAGGCAGCAGCCCCAGTGGGGAAGTTTTCAGAGGCAGAATGAAAGGCAGATTTGGAGGACTTGCAGCTGTGTGCTCCAAACTTGATTTTAGTATAATTAAGATTTATTATTTGGGAAGAACTGACAATGTGGTCAGCTAAGTAGAAAATGCAAATAGACTGCAGTTAATAAGGTCTCAAAGAAATGGCAACCAGAAAGCACATGCTTGTTCATACCCCTGGAAAAAAGAAAAAAAAAAAGAAAAAAGGATCCAGATTTGTGAGCGTATGCACATATGCTTGTAAGAAGCACTGTGATGGCTTTTTATTGATGTTTATTGCTTTGGGTCTTTCAAAAGCAGTTAGATTTCAGGAGAGATTTGAATCTGTGTCATTAGCCAGTATCCCAAGAGCTAATAGTGCCACTGGCAAGGGCAGGCTAGCTAAGAACAACTATTTCTATTATCTTCAACATATTTATTGGTGGTTGAGATGAAATGGAAGGAACTTAATATATATCTATGCCTGCTCTTTCTTAATCAGGAACTAGGCAAACAAACAGCCAAAGCACCCACATAAATCTCACAAGTCCTTCCCTGAAATAATGGCATTTGGCATTTTTTGCAGTTAGGAATGTGTTGTGTGAGTTTATGTACTTCCACTAGTGCTGAGTTTTTCTTGCTGATCATAGACATGTTTTCAATGTACAAGAATTCAAAAGTTTGTTAGAAAATATGAGCATACATAAGTTGGAGCTCACATAGCACTACAGCCTCACCTGCTTTTCCAGAATTCCAGTCTATCTATTCCTAAACACATTCAAATATTACTTAAAAAACAAAACAAAAAAATCCTGATTAAATGCTTAGCAAGATTCTTTTGTTTGTTCATTTAAAAAAATTCACTTCCTCTCAATCAGAAAGAAAACCAGAAACGTTCACTCCTGCACATAAAGTAAGCAGTAATTTAGCAATCAATTAATCTACCTATGATATTTACGTGGAGTTAGACATACCAAATGGCACTGAGGAAACACTCCAGAAAATAAAAATAGTTATTTCACCACATCTATGATTCTAATCTACGCTGCTATGGCTTTCTGACAATAAATTCTAAATTAGTTCTGGTTCTAATTACAAAAGAACAAGTTTAGGCAAATATGACAGGTATGATTTCATACTGATCATATCTTTATAAAGGCATGCTTTTCAATTTATAGCATTTCAAAGAAAAAATGACTTATGTTAATCCACAGCATTCCTGGGGGAGTTGGTCAGTCATCTCTCTGAGTTGGTAGTGAAGGAGTGCCTTTTTCCCTTGCGAACATTACAATGGTAGTTTCCAGTACAATAACCCTAGTTAATGTCTGATGCTTTCACTTTGCCTTTACATCTCTGTTGTACAAATGTCAGTGATTTTAGCACTGAGCTTAACCTTTACACGCTCTTCTCCTCTTTCTCCTGAAACCTTGCTCTCTCTTTCCTCTGCTGGGTTTAGATGACAGCGAACTAGAATGCATCCTGTACACACACACATTGCTGCCTGAATTCCTCCAAGGCATTTCATGATGAGTCTACTGAGTGGCATTGTTCTGTAGTGCATACACCAGCTCAAAAACCCCCTGTCACTTGGAGGAATGTTACAGACGAGGCAGAAGCCACCTTCATGCAGACTACAGTTACCAGGGAGGCCTTCAGACACCTTACTGACTCTTCACAAAAGCCACATTACCTAACAAATGCTAAAATCTGGAAGCACGGTTAGGAGCACGAACCTTTTGTGAATCACTCGTTTTTTTGGATAACCTCAAGCAAAGGCTTTTTAAGATCAGATATAAACCAATATTCTCCATCCTAAAAAAGAAATACCACTCTCCTAACTAAAATGCTATTCTGCAGTCTGATATCTCATTTTTAATATCTACTTCATCTCAGGAAAAGTTGGCCATTTTTAGGGGCTCAAGGTAGGAATCAAGCGTTATCCCACAATCTGATGTTCTCAGTAAAGGGCAAAAAGAAATAAACTAAAGACACTTATGATTCATTTCTAGTTATTATATCTATACATTAGCAATTCTTTCAAACACTGTTTGTACCTCTGTAGCCAAAAGAATCTCAATCTCAATGTTCATCCTGTTTTCTGAGAGCAAAATGAGGTAGAGAAGTGAAACGACGCAACTCCCTAAGTCAGAGAAATTCTTCAGACCAACACAATAATGCAATGGAAAGTCCTGAGCTGCTGTTTCACCCACTGAACCATACAGCTTCCCCCAGGAATTGGAATATTAATTATTGACCTTATGTGCCAGGGTGAATGATCTCTATCTGTACAGGAGGGTTTCCTTTTCTTGAGTAGCATTGCATGTTGCTGCCTGTCTGCGCTGCAGAGCACACAGCTGCTTTCTGAGTTTCTCTGCCCATTCCTGATAGAAACCTCAACAAAAATATCAGTTTATCAGCTGATGCTTACAGCATGCATTCCATTGGGCTGACAAACTTTATAATTCTTAGTGGTAAATGGCTAGCCTAGATGTTTATTTAAACCTCCCCACACCCCTCTGGTTCTGGAAGCTGTGAAACTCCTGAGGCTGGGCTTATAAAAGTTGCAAACTAAGAGGACAAGCAAAAATTCCAGGCAATACACAGGAAGGGTTTTGCTGAGTGTAAAATAGAGGGACAAGTTACTAGCCTACCACTGAAATAAGCTGGAAAGGGATTTTCTTACTATGCTGCCATCTCTGAGTATGGCTAGGTCCAGGAGAAGCTGAAATGACCCCTTTTGCACATTTTGATTTTTTTCTCCTGCTTTTTTCCCACTCCCAGAAAAGAAGATTCCACTTTTATCACTCCCAAAATACAGTTTAAAATCCCAAAATGAAAAACATCAAGAGGATACTGTGAATGGAGCTGAAGTATCCTGTTTTCCTAGCATCTCATCCACTCATTACAGCCATACCTTTCAAATCCTTCAGTAATTCATCCGCCCAGGTGCTACCAGCCAGTCTATAAGAATTTCTTGGAACATGCATCATTGGGGTAAACTTCCTCTGGAGTTTCTATTGCTAAACTCTGAAAAGACACTTACAGTGTTGATATTTGGTTCTCCCACACTATATATTTTACACCACTATTGTTTAAGACTTAACACAAGTTTTTATTTTACCGAAAGAAAGCTATTGACACCACGTCTCTTCATATCACCCACAGACCATTCCATATTTTGCTACTAATGCACACATGACCAGCTGAAACAGCAAATTACCTGTGATAATGTAATGTTTTTAGACAGAATTGTATTAATGTTATTTGCTATAATACGCACATGTACATGTTACGTGCATTCAGAATTCAACTAAACCTCAATTGAAAGTGATCAGAAATCTCTTCTGAATTTAGCAGTGGGATCAGGCTTTTCCTACAACAAGTGACATTTAAATGACTTCTCATCACCCTGTTTTCAATCCAAAACCAGTGAAATCAACAGAAAAGGACATTTCTCTGTCAATAGAAAAGGACTTCACAGTAAGAACAGTTGGTCATTTATTCAAAGCTAGTAGTTTGACATCATTTCAACAAATCATCAAAAGACCGGGTGGGAGAAGTGAGAAGTCATCTAGTATATTCTCTGCTTCAGCAGAGGATCAAATATAACTACCACATTTCTGACAGATGTTTGCCCAATCTGCTCTTAAAATCACCCAGTGACAATCATTCCCACAGTACTGTTAGGCACTTTCTTCTCCAACTAAATTATTCTTATAGAAAGAAAATAATCCCTATAATCTAACCTAAATCTGTCTCTCTAAAGTTTATGACCAGTATTCTACCTACATGCAACACACAAGAGAAACTCGGTCCATACCTTCTACAGGTCTTCTCTTCATACTTGAAGTGCACTGTACCTTAACATCAATTTCTTCACATTTCATCTTCTCCAAACAACTCTACGTCTTTCAGCCCTTTTGCTCAGGATATTCACATAAACCCTCTTGTTGCAGCCTCAGAAATTCCTCCAGCCAATCTACATCTTTCTCAAAGACTTACAAATGGGTACAGCTCTGCAGCAGAGGTAGCACCTGTGCTGATCAGGATCAGCAATTTTCATTCTCCCTATCCCAGCTTGCAAGGTGCTGCACCTCTCAGAGAACTGCAGGACTGCATCTCAGCTGCTTCTTCATCTGCCTTTGTGCAGGTCTTCATCCCTAACCCTGTAATTCTTCTTCTCGAATTGCATCCTTTTTTTTCACGTTATTTCTCAAGACCAATTTGAATTCTATCTTCTGCTTAGAAGAAAAACTTAGGTTTTCCTCTCAGCTAGGCTCTGTAATTTAGTGAGTCCTTCAGTCCTGAGAATCTACAGCCCAGCCTCAACAAGAAGAGCCTCTTATAGAGGCCAGCTCAAGGTCTGCTCCTGTCTAAGCAGAACACCAGGCATGCTGCACTGGTTCCATTTTCAGAGGTTTCATCTACTATGTGCCACGAGACAGTGACAAAAACTTGATCACAGCTTGGATGTACAACATTATTTCTTCCATATTTACAGTGTTGCTTACCCTATTAAGCAAAGAAATTAGGCTAGTTTGATACGGTTATTTTATAAATCCATGCTAACTTCTACTCTTTTCCTTGTAATGTGATTGTTAACAGCCTTTGTTGCAGTGCCTTTCCGGGAACTGGTGCCACAGTGAGTGATGTGTAACTGCCTGAATTCCCTGAGTTTTTCCCCTTTCTCCTGCTGGAAGTTCCCCATCACAGTCACCTTAGGGATGCAGCACTGGCTCAGGGCTGCAGCACTGCTGGTGCCTGTTCCTGAAGCTCCCCTGGCAAATTTTAGCAGATCCAGACAAATTTAACGTGGAAATATTTTTCAGTTCTTTCCTGATTTATTGCTATGTCTTACTGGTGTGTGTTTAGTGAGGGTGGTCTCTTTTGTTCGGGTTTTTTTTGTTTATTTCTAAACTAATCTTCAAAACATTTTATCTTGTCCTACCAGGATACCAAATACAACATGAATTGCCTAATGCATGCTCTGATTATTCCCTGCAGCACTGTGAATGTTACACTGACAGACACATCAGCAATAAAATGCTACGCAGTAAAATAAGTCACTAAAAACCTAACATGTTAATTATAGAGGGACTTCTATGAAATAACCCTGAATGAAAGACAGACTGTGGGAGAAACCGCTAAAACAAATGTAAAATCAAGGGTGTTTTTATTTTACTTTTCTTAATGGTTTAGTTGAAAAATATTTTTCAGTAAATACTTTAATTCTCAATTACAGTAGAAAATACGCTTATTTCTGTGTTTTCTCTGTGTTTCTATTATGCATCTCAATCTCAAAGTCATAAATATCAATTATTAAAAACATATCAGTGATACTGAAGCTCAAAAATATGTTTCTGCCATGATATTAATTGCTTAATGTGGTTACTTGTCTCAAACCAATTTTAGTGTACAATTATCTTTAGCCACGGCGTTCCAGAGACTGTTCTTTACTGCAAATTTTACTTTCCTTTTAATTATTCATGAGCTATGCCCTGATGATGTGAAATATATTCCAAAACCTACATTTTTTTTCTAATACTAAGGACTGCAAGTAAATTGGTAGCCCTCAGTAACAACATATGTTTATAATTATGATTACCATCAGGGAATTCAACCTTACAGAAGGATAGAAAAGAGGCCCAAGCAGGGAAACCTCAAAAAGTGCATGGAAAAAAGAAAGGGAGGAGAAAGCTGAAATGGGAAAACCACTCTTGGATAATGAAAAAGACTCGGTTGTAAAAACAAGCACTGGTTTCAGCTGGGGCTGCACAAGAAATTTCAATATTTTGGTGACTGATAAATATTTAGAAACAAGTTTTTCTTCTCCCTAGAGAAATGATTTTGTGCAACTGTCGCCTTATAAGCTCTATGCATATAACCCTCTGAAGCACTAATCATCACAAAAACTTCCAACACATCAGTTACCTGACAGCAGGATTAAAACTCTATAAATACTGCTTCCTGTTATTAATGAAGTATGCATACATTTAAAACTGCAATAATTAACATTGAATCGAATTTTCTGTTATAAAACTCACTCTGAGTGTTCAAAAGCTCAGCTGTTTGAAATCACACTGAGCTGAAGTTGGCAAGCTGTACTTGTGTGCACAGAAGATACAGATTTTATAGCACATAAATGTGCATTTGGGGACTAGAAATCACTAAGTTCTGGGAGAATCCTGACAGATTGACATTTACACTTTAGTTTGACTGAGGAAAGCCCCCATACTTCTTGAATCTAATGATTTCAAGTAGAAGTCTTTGGAAATTGTCACCATCCATTCACTTAAACTCAACAGGTTTGCAAAACAAATAGTCCTCAGGGTTTCGTGCACCCATTCCTCAAAAGACTTTTTAATCTGAAAAGTTTGGTAAGTGGGTGAAATGTATATTACTTTATTACTTTGTTTTATTTTCTTTATAACTTACGTTACCTTTACTAAGAGAAGACTAATTGTGACAACTGAATGAAATTCTTTCAAAGAAATCCTGTATGGGCTGAGATTTTTCTTCTTTTTTCTTAAGCAACTGATTTTCTAAGGAAATTTCAGGCTAGGTTTGATTTAAAAATGAGTTAAATAATTGGTATCCTAAGTGATCATCTCTTTTGTCAGTAACTTCAAAATGGTGCTAGAAAAACTTCACAGCAGCCTGTTTTCCGTGTTGGAAAAGAAAATTATTCAATGTTGGAAAAGGGCTGAAGTTGTAATATTTCTGCACTTTTTTTATATTTTGCTTCCCATTCTGAGGCTATAGTGAATTAGGACATTCACCCAGCACTGGAGAAAGCAGTTCTTGTATCTGGCTCTTGCCTCACTCACAAGGGATTCACCCTTGACGAGGCCAGACAGGCCTTATTCAAAGAAAATCAAATGTAATGATGGGCTCTCTGATTATTTAAATGCAAAGCCAAAATAGTCTAGTTCCTCATATCTCAGGGCAGCACCAAGTCACAGGATTTCCCTGGTATATACCTTTGGCGCCAGCTTCAGAATTCATTTGATTATGAGTGAATCACAACTTCATTTTACTTTACCTTTTCATCGTTTGTAGGAATTGCATATCTACGCTTCATGATTGTGGAAAAAACAGTCTGATAAACAAATGGTTCATGAACAAGTAAGCAGGAAGAATTCACTTCAAAAAGTGGGAAAAATTGAAAAGGATCGGGCTTTCAATAAGATATGGCAAATGTCATCTGGAATGCCAGAATGCCAGATAAAAGAAGCTTTAAATTAACTTCTAGTCGAACAAACTGGAATTTCTGATGCTAATTAAAATGCAAAGACGTTAGATAATAATAAGTAACAAATTTCATTGTAAGCACAGTGTCCTGTACTGTTGGTCAAATGCTAATGAACACTTATGTCCCAGGGCTACTGCATAAGAGAGGAAGAACCACTGACTGAAGTTTTTGTGTTTTAGCAAGTATTTGAGTTTTGCTATGAAGTGTTTCTGAAATACAGCAAATTATATACAAACATATAACCTCAGGTAGAAATACTATTGCTCCATCGTGCAGAAATAGGCAGTGGCCTTTTGAGTCACCCAAAGCTCGGAAGGCCGTGGAGATTGGCTTTGCAGCAGGCAGTTATTCAGCAGCAAGGTCACTGCAGGAAGAAGTCACATTGATCCAAAGGCTGACTGCACTTAGACAGAGGTGTAAGACACAACTCTGTGACAGAGCCAGGAACAGCACCTGTAAATAATTTTCTGTTAAAAGAAACCTTTGACCACATGAATTTCCTGGAACAGAGGAAACTGAAAAGCAAAAAATAAATAAATAAATAAAAAATAAATCCTCTCTTTGAATTCTTATTTCTTGATTTTCTTAGGGACCTAAGTCCTCAGACTTATCACTGTGGTAATTACAGGCTACTTCTGCCAAGTGTGAGACTGTCTTTAGATTTTATAACCCAGCCTTTCAGCTTTTTTCTATCAGTCTTGCAACAAAGGTAATGTTCCATTACTATATAATAAATAGCAAAGCCAGTCTTATGCCCTAAAAACCTGTTCCCTGTAGAAATGTTTGACTGAAGGACTCCATGTTCGCTCGAAATGGCTTTGCGTAGTAGTTGTATGGGAAAATCTTATGAAGATCTTTCATTTTTGGCTTTGTAACACTGACTTTATCCCTGCATCTTGGGTCGGAGTTAGCATTACATGATCACTAACAAGATGAAAGGAAATAGCCCTTCAAATTTTGAGGAGTGGGAACTGATCACAGTTCCAGTTGACTTCAGTGGTTATTTGTATGCCTTACATTCCTGATAATAACATCTGAAAATGCTGAACAGGCATGTCTTGATTAAGGCTAATAATCCTAGCAACAGATATTTATTTCTGAAATGCACTATCAGAAGCTAAAACGTTTAATATCCTTCTTCAAGAAAAATGATGTACATAGCTGAGGACTTTGTGGATTATTTCCTTTATCTGAGAACTGATTGGCTTGTTTCCAAAATACGTAATGGATCATTCAATTTGAAAACAAATTTGAAGAGTCTTTTAAAAATGTTTAATAAACCTTGACTATTATAATTATTCCAATGGTTATAAAATTAACATATATTCTATATATGTAGAACATATATAGCAATATATATAGAATACAGAATGTTGTTTTATATATATATATATATATATAACATATATAACAATATATATAGAATATATAACAATATTCTATATTCTTATATATATCAAAAATCTTTATAGCATATTTGAAAGTTAATCACTGAAAACTGTGACCACAATCATTGTGGTCACTGTATTATCATTTAAATAAACAGTACTTGAAAATAATTTTAGCCTGATTCCTTATATTGCTGCAGACTGAGAAAGCAATCAGTCTTGAAAACGGTAGGAATGACATGATAAGGAAACAGTCTGGAATGAGGACACTGCAGAGAATAATGTTGCAGGTGGGGATAGTAACCATTATGCAAATTACAGAAAAACATAGCGAAAGTCTCCAAGAATTTTAAAGTCCTCTAGATGTTAAAAATATTTTGGAGTTGAAGGAGTGGCTGTTCCTGGCACTTTAGGAACTGATCTCCAGAGCCTGTTTGTTTTTTGCTGCTCTTGATGATAAGCAACTGGAACTCATCTATTGGTTCAAGCTGTTGATGAACTGCTGTGTCATGGAGTCAGGGCAGGATTTTCTTCCAGTTCTTCACCTCATAGAACCACAGACACAGAGGATTTGATTCTGTTTTTCAACTGATGGGGAGTCATGGACCTCTTTTTCCTGTTATATGGAGAAAAATGTTTTCTATGTCCTTTACTTCTGACATAGATACAATGTATGTATGTTTAAAGTATGCATTATAGCATTATGACGTCAAAGATGAAAAGAGAAGTACTTAGAAGAACTTTTGCTTAGGAACTTATTCATATTTCTTCAAAATTAGATTTCTCCCACTTTCATCTTGAGAAAATGGATGGTCACTGAAACATATAATGGTCTGAATGATTAGGATATTGGTGTATCTGGTCAGAAACAGGTTGACACTCTATGTTAAGGACTACACTTGCTTTACAGCTATCAATCAGAGGCAAAGCATATTGAATAGAAGCAGACCAGTGTTCTGTATGACAAAGCCCATAGCAAAGATTTGATTTTAAAACAAAAGAAAACAAAAACAAAACAAATGAAATAAAATTAAAATACAAAAACAAAAATAGTAAATTAAACCAAAACCAGGATATTCTTTGACTCTGCAATGTGTGGAGGAGAGATGCATTATGGACTACTTCCATTTGGAAGGCAGATGTGGAAACTCACCTAACAAATAATAACAAACTTGTGTCTTGCAGTTCAGCCAATAATAACAGTAAAACAGCTTAAAAGAAATTGAACTCAATATGAGATAACTACTTCAGACTCTTCATGACAATTAACATCAAACTATAAACTATATAGCACCTAGAATCATAATCTGGTGACATTTAATACAGGCAGGGCTTGATTCTACCAATAACATATTTGTATTGAAAGTTTCCAAACAGCTGACTGACTAGGGAAGCTAGGCTGACTGGGAAGTAAGAAATTAAAGACATGAAATAAATAGAAATGAGAACTTGTTCAAGAATTGCTCCTTATCTACTAAAAAAATCCATGACTCTGCAATCAAAAACAAAGAAGAAAAATATTTTTAAAACATTTAGAAAAAAAGACAAACAGGTCTAGCAGAGCTCTTAACAAATATGCTTTTTTGTAAGAACATTATTAACTAAAGGGAATTTTAGTCACTTAATGGCTACATGAAGGTGACAAATATGTAATATAGAAAAAGCTGGTATCTTCTTTTGTTAATGATAATGTACAACGACCCAGATGATATTTTTGTAATGCATGAGTTCATGGCTGGGTGCTAAAACAATGGCTACTTGGAAGAAATATTTTGAAGTCAATGAATGTCAGTAATACGCACCTAAGTAAGTTAAAGGAAGGGCTGAGAAAATGTTCATTGTACTGCTGCTAATCCATAATAAATTCTGTTGTATAAAGAAAATTCTAGGTGATTTTCAGAGCGCTACTATGCAAATACTCAGAAAGTATCAAGTGATAAAATCAGCTAACTATTGGCCTAGGTTTAATCCAATGATTAAACCAATGGGATGTCATACACAGTACTAACCTGAAGAAAAAAGAACAGAAAGAAGCCTCAGTAATACCAGATAATGTTTTACTGATAATAAATCTAAGAAAATGTGGCTCAGTTTTAATAAATAACAAGTCTGACAAAAGTTGAAAAATTGATAAACATAATTGAATTGAAAGTAATAATTTAACCTTTCAATGAAGCCCTAATAAGGTATAACATCCCAACTGAAACATGAGCAATATCAATAAAGCACGTGTTATATGAATGAATGACCAAAATGATCAATAGCCAGCACAAGGTGCCAGCAGGGAATCACCAAGCGGAGATATTTATAGTGGCACAAAATAAGATATTTGCACAACAGTCATGAAAATAATAAAAACCCATCTAGTAGTAACAACAGGTTTATTATCACTGCTAAATAACAGCAATAAACATTTTTTCAATCCTGTTCTTTTACAAGATCATATGTATATTTAGAACTTTATTCTTACTATAAGGCCACAGAACTCAATGCAATTTCAAGGTATAAGAACAATGTCTGAAAAGCCTGTATAGATGCTATGTTCTAAGAAGATTTTTCCCAAAACAAGTTTTGTGCACTAAATAGTGTAATAAGGAAAGTTCCTCATAAATTTTTATAAACGATTTCCTTTAAGTGCCCCATTACCCACCATACTGAATTGCCCAGTTTGAATCAAAGGAAGGACTTAATAGTTGTATTTCTAATATTTCAGGTTTCTTTTTTTCTTTATATTTTTAACTGGAAGAATCATGAACAGAAAATAATTCAATTTACAAAAGCATGGTAGACCAACAGTTCAGTAAAGAAGGTGAATATAACTTGGAATAGAGAGCCAAAACACCCAAGAGAAACAGTAGTCTACCCATGAATAGTTTACCAGTGATCATTCAGCAGTATCTGTAGTCATGGCACTGAATGGTGAGTGTATTTGGATCTTGGTAATTTCTTTCAGGAGACAGCAGACACCAAATTACTAAATTATCCTATTACACTTTTACTTAGAAATATTCAGTTCATGCAGGCAGACTTTGAATAGGCTGGATTTTAACAGCAAAGCAGTACAATTTGAGCTCAGGCACCAGTTAGCAGCAAAGATATTTTTCACCATCTGCTCTTGGAAAATCCAGATTTTCATTCCCAGTACAGCCCCCACACATTTTCTTTTAGAGTGTACATCTTCCATCCTAGAAGATTTCTAACCTGGTAATAATTCTGAAGCCAGAAACACTGTGTAAATTCATGTCCCTCCTTGAAATCAATGGCAAAACTGACTTAGACTTCAATAAGGCCAATAAAGTGCCCTTTAAATTGAAGAAGTCTGAATTTGGCCATCTGGCTCCAGATGGTCTGAAGCTAGTCTTTCAGGATGGATTCTCCAGAGCTATCTCAAAAATCCACTCCTGCTGGGACTGGAGCCATCAAGTCTAGGGGCACTTCGCCAACACAAATGAGAAGTCACTTCCACCAGTGAACAGCCCACCTGGTATTCACTCATTACATCCTTAACCTTCTCTTCACCAAATTGCTGACATCTCTTTTACCAAAGATTACATGTACCTCTCTGTCCCCCGAACGATGATCTCTGAATTTATATGTAAGAACACATATAAAAATAGCATAAATCATGTGGAGGATCATTCATTCTGGTTTTATGCATCTGCACTTTATAAGTAGTATTATTGTTATTGTTACTAGTATTACATATACTAAACTATATTCTGTTAGTCCATTCACTACCATAATGTCAAAGATTAACACATTTTGAAGTTTTTCAAAGCAATTGACAATTCAAACTCTGTTCAGAAAAGTCACTCGTTTGGGTGAGCATAAGTAGATGTGAACAAGCCATGCTTTCAGTCCCAGTACTTCAGTATCTGTACATGTCTTCACTGGGTAATTAAGCTACTTGCTCTTTCCAAGTGTTTTAACCACTATGTATAAATTATATCTTTCTCCTATATTATATCATTGAGTGATCATAATTTGCCAACATTTATTTTAAAAAAGTTTGTATGTATTTAAAGCAATGTATTTTTAATACAAAACTGAATGAAGTCAGAAATCCTCTGCTTTTCTCCAGAAAAAAATTACTGCTGTTATCCGATCTCTGATTTTCACTACATAACCCCATCAGTTCTGTGAAGACCTCTTGATATTCGTTCAGTGGAATTAAAAAGAAATGACATGCCTACCACTGATGGTGCTTCAATGAAAATAACAGAATTGTGGAGGTACTGGATTGAAAAAAACACAAATGAAAGAAAAAAATATTCATGAAAAAACAAAAGAAGAAGAGTTATGAAATTTGCTCTTGCATAAATTTGACTTCTATTCCCAAGAAATGACACACAGTTAAAAATTGCAAAACTATTTCAGGTTAATAGTAGAGTTAACTGAATAATAGGAAAATTTTAGAGAAAAATAATTTCAATATTGTTTCTATTCCATAGTGTATCAAAACTCAGATCCATTTCATATTAAAAATAAGAATGAATTTTCTTATTTTAAAATCAGTACAAGAATTAATCTCAGCAGAAGCTGGGCAAATTCAAACTAGAGAAAACGCACATATTTTTGCAGTGAGCACAATTAACCTCAGAGCAAGTTAGCAAAGATTGTAATGTATTTCCTATTATTAGAAATGCTTAAACCAAGACTAGAATGTGTTTTGTTTTCCTCTATCTGGACTTAATTTTTTCTTTATTTTCCCCTGAAAAATATGTCTTCCAAACAAAGCCATTGGATTCAAGGCAAGTTTTTTATACAATTTTTTTGTCAGACTACACAATGACCATTTGAAGGCCCAACAGCCTTTAAAAATTATTGGGTTACCTCTAAAAAGGAATAATTAATGTCATTAAAAACAAATGCTCTGGGCTTTCATTTATGTCAGGAGTTATAATAAATGTGGTCATGAGGTACAGCTTTGAGAACTTTTCTGAAACCAATTTATGAATACTAATATTTGAGAAGCTCCTAAAATCTACTTAAGACAGCTGGATGTCCCAAGGGATTGCTAAAAAGATAGGGAGTTTCCCTCTAAGTCAGTCTGAACACCAATATTTTGCATATTTTGTAAATAGTACCTATAATGCTTTCAAAGCACTTTGGAAAGGTGGAAAATCATTATTTTCCACATTTTATAGTTGGAGGAATTGAAACTCAGATAAATAAAATAACTTCCCTAAGGTCATACAGCTTGTCAGAAATAAAATTTATAGTCTCCATACCAAAATCTATTCTCCAGCCACTTAACGATGTGAGAAGTGTAGCCCTCTTTTTGTGCAGGTGACACTGGAACAAAGTAAAACTCATTTTTTAGTACACCAAAGCCTCCCTTTTACTTGCATATGCAGACAGCCTGTGTTTCACAGGCCAAAGCTCTATTTCTTTTTGCAGCAACAAACAGCTTAGAAGTGTTTTACCCATGTGCCGTCTTTCAAGAGAGCTACGAGGGAGGACAGATGAACAGAAAATAATGATGGCACTGCCAGTCAGAACATCTGAATCGCCCAGTATATTTACTCCTTTAAATATTTGCTGTCTTGTAATTTCCTCGGAGCCAAACTGAGTCTTATTCTGTTCTTCATTCTGCAATGATGCACTTTTGGCACATAGTAAATGAATAATGATCTTCAACAGTATTCAGGAAAATAATCACATTTTGAGGCACTGTTTGACAAGTGTAACACTCACTACAATACCACTTGTAAGACAATATTTAGAGTCTCTATTACAAGCAAATAAAAAAAGTTCCCCAACTGCAAAATGTTGATGAACATTTTCTCTCAGGATCATTGTAAATCAGTAAGTAAACATAAACATTCTTCTCCCTGAAAAATCTCATTGTAAAAGAGGTTTATAGTCTTAAATATGTTAAATCAATGAAGTTATGTTAGAGTTATGTTAGTCTCAGCATCTGAGCCTTCTCATAATCCTTCATTTTTACCTCAAAAAGCATATCTTACCCAGCACAAGCCTGTAGGAAAGAATGACTGAGCATTCTGGCATACCCCAGCCCTGGACACCATGCAGGGTGATCACAGAAGCCCTCTGCCTTTGAGAGAAGCAGCTCTCAACTCCAAAAGCAGGAACTCGAGCCACTGAAAGCATAGACCCTGTCTTGCAAAGGAGCCTTTCACACACAAGTCCCTGACACCAAAGAGAGTTCCATATTGAAGAAAGAACCCAACGTGAAAGACAGTGAAGTAGCACTACTATTAACTCTGGTTAAGGCTATACTGGCTGTAATATATCATTGTTTATATTCAAGTGGATTTTAAAAATGTATCTTAACACAAGGTAAGCGATCTATTAGGATAAAAATATTGCAGTGGAATTTTGAAAGGATTTTGAACAGATATAGGGAAAGCAAGTACCTGTATCTTCTCAGAAATACTGTGGATAGCCGTAAATTTGCAGCACTAAACTGCTTAAGTTTGCTCTCAACATGATGCAGTTTCTGTGTTCAGGAAAGACAATCCTATTTTACGTGGATCTCCAAAGAAGAATGCAGCAAAACCAAGTGCACTTTTCAGGCTCAGCTTGTTTTCCTAGACACATGTCATAAGAGGGTTTAGGATAATGAAATCAGAGATTTACCAATTCATTTATTGTCACTGTTCAGGGGCAATAGCATAGCACCACTGGGTTCCCTTCCTTTGTGAGAAGTCAAAGATGTTTTCACTTATAATGATGTCAACCTTAAGATATTCTCTGCCTTTTTTACTTATAAGTTGCTGGAGAGCTGCACTTACATAATGATTATTTTTATTATGTTCCTTATGTATTTTAAAAAGTGGTTCCTAATTGCATGTTTAACTTTTGTAGAACCTCTACAAGCCAACTCCAAAGGTAAAAAGAAAATCTTTTCATTAACTAAGAGATCCAGTCACCTGAAAAAGATTCAAGGTCCATGCAGTGCAGTTATTCTGCCATTTCCACAAGTGGCTTAAAGGCTTATTTGAAATACAGTTGAACCTTTTTTTCCTTCAGCATAATAAATCTAGGTTCATGTGAAAAAAAGAATTAAATAGTACTTTAAAAAAGGTAAAGCTCCAGTCCACTGCAAAAGAGATTTCTGAATTGAAAGCACACCTCCTGGAGGATCCTAGGACTTTATTCCATCTTCATTCTCTTTGACTTTTCAGTTTCCCCACTCCACCAAACTTCTACAATTAGTATTTGAGATTCCATGTTTCATGGTCTACTTTTGTCCTTTGCTTCTTAAGTATGTCAGTGGGAAGGTAGAATGACCTGCCTTTAGATTAAATATAGTAAGAAATCAGTTTATGGTCATCTCACTGAGTTTAGCCTCTAGAACAGCTGTTGCTGTAGATTTTTGCCACTGGATTGAATCATGCTGAACAGGACTTATGGTATGTAATACAATTTATTTCATAAATTTTGTCGCAAAGCTAAGTGAAAGCAACACAACTTGGTCTTACAAAAGACTGAGAAGCAATACAAAACTATCCAGATCTGTAGTACCTACATAATCTGTTGTGGAAATGACCTGGAGCATGTGAACTTTGACAAAAGGAGCGAGCTGCTTGGTTGTTTCCTCCCCGCCCCATAAAACACTGTCTTACACTAATCCACCTTGATAATATTTTCTATCTCTTTAGATAGAGTTATACTCACAGAAGTCTGAGAGGAAAAAAAATTCTGTTACCTCCCCACATCTACATGCATTTGCAAAATAAAGTCAGTGAAGACTGATTAACTAAACAAGAAAAATCACCTTATTTTAGGTGGGTTAACCATGTAGTGTACATTAATATCGAATTATTAAAATATTTTGTGACTTGCTCCTACATATGATTCTCAGAATATATGTTGAGAAACATATAACAAAAGTGAGTGTTTTTATTTGTGTTTTTATTTGCTCAGAGAATGGTAAATTACAAGATTAAGCCACTTTTTGGTGCATTGGTGTGACTTACTTGGAACTTACTTATTGACTTACTTATTTCTTGGAAACATCTTAGGCTTTATGGATTGCTGCACACTGTACCAAACTGCACAGGCCCTCAGGCTCCCAAGCTGATGACTTTCATTTGAGTAAATGATACGTCTTTCCAGAATTTCCCAACAATCTACCATGTAGAACTCTTACCTACTGAGCCCTCAACTCCTCTTTCAGCCTGACAACAACATGAAGATCAAATTTTTGCTATAGCCCTGCAAGCAGCAATGATTTCTCTCAGACTACCTTGGTATGCAGAGAGAACAGCTCCACCAAACTTCTGAAACACCATTATTTTATCCTTTAAGCCCTTTCTTTACTTTACTTTTGCTATGGTATTTACAAATCTGTTCCATCTGGTATTGATTAAGAATTATAAGCTCTACTTTATTGTTCCACTATGTTCATTTAGCTTTTCCCTCTCTATAACTGCATTTCTTTGTTTATATCCAGACACACACACTGGAAGCATCATGGGACCTGGAGATTATGCCTATATGAATAACGGAAATGTGCTCAGGACCATACTGTAGCACTGAGTTCAGAAGGCATGGAAGGGTGAGCAGCCTCATTATAAACCTGCATTAGCATCCCTCACAGGGAGAGAATGTGTGAACAGGCTCTTGGGAATAGTCCATCAACGGTACCACTTTCTGAGCAGTGTGTAGAAATTGTATGGGAAAGGTTTAGCTGGTACAGCCCAGATCAGCAGTGCCTGTGAGCCCCCCTGGACATTCCTTTATTCACTGGTACAGACACAGCAAACTGTCTTCCCTTCTAACTGTCCACACAGCCCTCAGCATGGAATAGTACAGGTGTTTGAATATGTTCTAGGTATTTTCATAATTCCGATAACAAATTAAATTGTTTAAAACTGCTGTTTCGTATAATTTACCAGACTGAAAAAAAGCCCACATTCATGTAGATACACAATAGTTTCTTTCAGAAATGGCTGTACAAAATTCAAAAACGTAGCAGCAGCTGAAATCAGATCAATTTGGTGAGACTGATCAGAGACCAGCTGATTTCAGTTGCTTAAAAAATGAAACCATAAGAAGGTTATCACAGGACTTGAGCACCTCTCCAACAATGAGGCTGAGAGAACTGGGACTGTTCATCTGGGAGAAGAAGAGGCTCAGTGTAATTTCATCAATGTCTGTAAATACCTGAAGAGAGAGTGCAAAAGTGACAGAGCCAGGGTCTTTTCAGTGGTGCCCAGTGTCAGAAGAAGAAATAATAAGCAAAAACTGGAACACAGTAGGTTCCATCTGAACACCAGGCAGCACTTCTTTGCTGTGTGAGTGATAGAGCGCTGGTACACGTTGCCAGAGGTTGTGAAGCTTCCTATTTGGAGATACTGAAAAGCCACCTAAACGTGATACAGTTCAGCAAGCTCTGTGTGTCTCTGCTTGAGAAGGGAGGTTGAGACAGTTGGCCTCCACATGTCTCTTCCAACCTCAACAATTTTAGGATTCTGTGATTACCAAATTTTGGTCCAAACCCATTTGAATCTTCTGTGGAAGTTCAGAAGCATGTTAGTTCTCTTATCTTTATGAATTAGTTTGAATACAAACAATCTCTGTAGGTGTGCCAAGAGGCTCCACAGGGCAAACTATTTGCCTATGATTGCTGACATTTATCTCCATATAGTACAGACTGCCAAGCAACTTTTTTTATTTTCATTTTTATAAATACCATCAGAATGGTAATGGAAGCAGTTTCCAGATCTATGTCCTGACGTACCAGTTACATACACAGGAATTGTTAAAGCAACTATAGTGGGAATCTGTGATACAGCAGACTGTTGCAACAGTAAAGTTCTGTAAGTTCTAAGGTTCAGAACATTTGTATTCATTTAAACAACATGGATAATTACAAACATAAAAAATTTCATTGGCAAGTTATGAATACCCATTCTGGACTTTGACATACTGCACAATTACAAGCAGAGATAAACAGAATGAAAAGAAAAGAAGTAATACATTTTGCAAGCTAATGTTTCTTAAATTAATGGAGGCATGATGTGAAAATGGAAACCAACTGGACCCTAACTTCTGGTTTAGAAAATTATTTTTAAAAACTTCCTTGTGTTTCCAGCTGTCTGTTAAATTCCAGAAGCTGATGAATTAAATTCACAAAATACCTTTCTTTGGTTTTTCTACAGAGCCTAAGTAATAACACTACAACTAACACAAAACATTTAAGAGTAAAACATAGCCAAGCTGAAGTAGGGAAGATTGGGTTATACTAAGGCTTACTTTATCTATCTTTGGTCTAGAGGTCCATTTTTTAAGTTCCTTAAATTCATCATGTTTGATTTGCAATGTTACATACTCATACATACATCCATCAAAAAATGTGATTTGACTCTGTTTTTCTAAACAAGTTTAGTATTCATAAAAAGTTTACAACAGTAGACTCTATCTATCATTGAAAATAGAAGAAATGCATTCACCCAAGGTTCTTCATAAGTATGAATACTGTCCTAAATGTTAGGACCACCCTTTAAGTCTCTATGTCCAAAAATTTTCACCAGGTAGGATTTAAAAGATCATCACTGATTATATACTATGGCTGTGTATTTTATGAACTGAACAATACCTATTTCAGATGTGGCAGCATCATCTTGCATGAAAATTCTCCTTAGCAATGCAATATTCTACATCTCATTCCTAAGATCCTGAAGACAATCTCCCAAAGCTTTTCAGTAGCTGGAATTAGTAGCTGTCCTGTTGGCAAATACAAATGCAATGTATCTGGAAGATACAGCATTACGTATTTGTCAACATTTTCTTATCCGTTTCAGCTTGGCATTGTAAATTCTGGAGATGAGTGAACGAGTAGATGGGAAAAGATCCCAAGCTGCACAGGGGAATTGACATGTCAATGCCCATTGTTGACTAGAACCTCCTTAGCATGCTGCTATGAATCAACAGATATTTTTACTTTCACACTTACATAGATCTGTTATAAAAGACATCCCAGAGCTCTGTTTCATCTTGCTTGCCTTACAATGTTTATATGCTGCCACTGGGACAGAGAACAGATGTGATGGATTAACTTGCAATAAATCATATGGCAGAGAACACACAGCATTATCATTCTAAAGAGATAGTATTAAGTATTCTGCTACAAATAAGAACATTTCCCTCTTCCTTAAAAATAACTCTTTCTTCATCCCATAAATGACCTTTTCCCCTTGTGCCCCAAACTCTAAATCTACAGTGGTTCTTTACTTCACTTTCCAAAGTTGCATTAATTATTTCCTTGGTTTCAAGGAAAACAGAGATTAATCATACTCTCCAAAGAAGTGATACACAGCACTGTGTCCCACCATTTTCTTTCATTAAAACTAATGAAGAGAAAGTTTCTTACAACTCACAGAACTCCCACAAGTAAAGTAGCAACCAAACTGAAGCCCTGCTGGTCCACTCACATCCTCCCCAGGGAGCACTTCTACTCCCCCGACATCTATTTTCTGATGGCAAGACGCCGACTCCTACAACCTCCACAAGGAACCCAAGATTTGTAATGTCCCCTCATTAGTGTTTGCACACCATCTGGTGACTATTACTGAATTAACTTGTGACAGAAAATAAGTTTTTAGAATATAAATATAAAATTAGACTTTGATATGAAACCTTACTCTTTCCCTCCCATCTCCCCTTTGCAGAATTTTTAAAAGAGAAAAAAAGAGTTCTGGGCTAGATAAAATTAAAAAAAATTAATAGCATTTCCTACGTCCTCATTGCCCTTCTTCCTAATTTGTTCCGGTATGATTTAGTGAAGACATAAGCTGCTTGAGTACAGCTCTTAGTCCCTATTTGCTTTTGTTAAATAGCATGCACACTGTTGGACAGTGGAAAATACTGAGTGCTAACATTATAATTATTTTACACCAATCTTACATTTTCCATCTATAAAGATATTCATAATATTAAAACCCTATGAGTTTCGCTTGTCCCATTAAGACCCCAGGTGCTGCTAGGAACTTCAGTTTCTGAAGCTCATTTCCCACATAGTACTATCCTGGGAGAAGAGAATAAGGTAAATCTTTAGTTTTGAGTCTTCAGTGCTAGTTAAGTTAACTTCCTTTTCCTCTACAGTAGAGAGTTGCAGGAGTTTGGGGAAAGAAAGTAAAAAAGAAAGAATACAAGAGTTTTGTTTGATGTTAGAGGGTCTTAATGCCATTCCTTTCAAGGGGAAGAAAATCCTGGCTACACACATTAACCAACTATTAAATTTCACTGATTGCTATTAAAAATAAATCACAAACTACAATTAAAATCAAAACTATGGCAATGCAACATACTTGGCATCGTATTTGTTAGTTAAAAGAGAGACAAATTCTTCACAAACAAACCGGAGTTAAAACTGTCTGTTCAGATGAACCACAGAGTTTCAAAGAAATAAAACTCTTGATGTTGTAGCAAATTTAGGAAAAACAGCTGTTCAGGTTACATGCAGTGTTCATCCTTTAAATGAAATACATTGGTAATATTAAAGGAATTTTTATGCAACTGCAAAAATTAAAAATGAAATACCAAGGACCATATGGTACTGCCATAAAACATTTATGTCCAAATATTTGCTCTCATTCTCATCCAATGAAAACAAAGTTCCAACTAGGAAGCAGAACTCATTTCTCTCCTAACAATCGGTAAAATATTCCCCTGCCAAACTGCAAACTACAGCAGGCAAATGCCTCCTTGCTTATCATAACTGCATGCAAACTTTGTCAGAGAAACCAGGAGGTCTCTCTAAAGTTGCACCAAAATTCATCAGTGTAACCCAGCAGCATTCTTTGTGAGTTTACCTGGCACTAATAGTAAGATGATTTTCTCTCCAAACTGCTTGAAGACTTTACGTGTTAACACTGAAATCTATGGGACTACTTAGGTTAGTGAAGTTAAGCATATGTGCAGCTGTTTGCAAGATCCGTTTAAGCACAACTGATGATGATTAAAATTTGTTTCTTAATCAATATCCTAGCCAAGAGAGATTGAAAGTTATTATAATTGCTGGTCTTGGAAATGCTAGACGTCTGATTTCATGTTTAGGGGATCCAGATTCCACAGGTTAAACCTCTTTAGTTATAATGCTGAGCATCTTGGCCCAAATCCAACAAAACACTTAAACACATACTTGACCTAAAATACAAAGACAGCTGCAGTGAACTTAAAAGTTAAGAATTTACAGGATCAGGGAAAGAACGCTCAGTACCATGCAGGATCAAGCCTAAGGACCATAAATCTCTTTAAATGACTGATTTCTGAAGCTTCTTCCTTCTGTAAGATAAGACAGGGTATATGACGATGTGGTAATGTTAAAATCTATTTTTTTTCTGGCCTTAGTATCATCTATATTAACCACTCACAAAGAAAAAAAGAAACAGTAACATATCTGTAATTTTACAAAGCAGGTAAAAATTTTCCACTCATGGCTTTAAACAGATCTTTTGCTTTGCATAAAATGCTCAGTGGAAAATAAGCAAGGGAAAAAGATGTAGGCACTTCCTATCTTCTTTATGTTAGCAGGCTCTGAGAAGAGTGATTTTAATGCTGTAGAGGTGAATCAGGAAATTAATGCCAAAGAAAAAGAACAAAAAGTAAAACCTGTAGGAAAGTAATTGCAGTATTACACACCGTGGATTTAGTGATGCTATTATAAAAACCAAGCAACTATCAGGGGATTGTGCCATTTACGGGGTCTGGAAGAGCAAGGCAAATCACAAACACCATGCTGTAAATACTTACACTCCTTATCACGGGGTAGCTCTCAAGTGTGGACTCAACTGAGTCATAAATAACACTGCACATGCAATTACACTTTCAGCAGAGGATCTCCATTACTTCTGATCTCATTACGTGGAGCAGCCAGCTCAGGGCACACTTCACTTGCAGTGGAGTCATGTTTACACCAAGCAATGGAGCACAGTGTGGGCATCCTCCAAGCACAGCAAACTGAGCGGCAGCACCAAACTTGCTCTGATTTAAGATCCATACAGCTGTGCTTCCACTGTATTGTTCCTAAAGCATTCAGCCCTTCTGACAAACAGAGCCTATTAGCCATATTTGCATTTTGCAACGCTGGACCACTGCTGCTTTTTGGAGCTGAAGCATCCTCTCTTTCCTGACCCCAACACTCACACCATACTGGGTGTTCAGAGGAATGAGCACCAAAATCTCCCAGTGCATGCTGCAGGAACACTCACCTCCCCATGTTTCCCCAGGGAATGTGGCAGCTCTATCCACAGCCCTCATGTGGGAAGGTTGCATCTGTATCTTGCAGTGCTTCAAGTAACAGGATTTTCAGCTAGCTGGTTGAAGCCAAAGTGGTGGTAGGCCTGCATTTCTTCGACATGATGTTTTGACTCCTGAATAGGGAGTGCCACTTCTTTTCACAATTCCATCTCAAATTTTTCCTCAAGCAGATAAAGGGAACTGTAATTTTACTAGTCATCTTTATATAAACAGAGCACTTAATTTGAGAGATGAAGATACCTACTGCTTTTATGAAGGCATGTCTCCAAAGAGAAAACCAGCATGATTTTTTTCCTTTAAAAGCAGTCACTGAATTGTTTTCTACAGATTCTTATCAAAAGGAGATAAGGCTGAAAGAAGCACTGCTGTCTCAAAAACTGACACCCCTGTGTAACAGAGGCTGTGGATCTTCTTCTGAGTCATTCTTTTTTGAAAAAGAGCACATTTTTTTAAATGAAAATACTCATTTATTCATATCAATTTTACATTTCCATTGCTGAATTTACATTCAGCAATAAGAAATCACAGGGTTAAAAGTCTTCAATATGTTGTCATTTTTAAGGATGTATTACAATGTTTAATGTGTCTTCAATTTCTAGCCTCAGTACATTGTTTTTCTTTTGCTGTAACCTTCTAGAATTTCATTCTCTATTTTAGTACTTGTTCATCACGGATAAATAACCTTTCCTATCTGATAAGAAAACAGATGGAGAACTCAGATTCTTTCATCTCAAGGCAGAATTCTAAAAACATTTTAACCATTCTGTTTTTCTCCCAACACTCTGCAAAGTATTATCACCTTTCTTAAAAAGTAAGGACCAAAATTGAATGCTAAGTTAGCATTCTCATTAGATCTGCACCAGACCCCCAAAATAAAAGCCTTTTCCAAATCTTTACTTGAGACTTGTCCATATTCAAATACCATGTTAGTTTCCCTATTGTGGTAGCTTAGGAGCTCACCTTCTGCTGATATTTTAGCAGAATTCACAGCTTCCCACCACTGTCTCCATTTGCCAGGTGCCATCTTTGTCGCTTATTTGTCTCATTTGATCATACTAAAACGTGAATTGCTTGCTTCCATTTATTTTTAATGAATATCTTATGAACAAGTAGTCTACAATAACCTCGTCAACGATCTGTAGTTTTTACCATCAGCCACTTCCTCCTACCTGTAAAACTTATGCATATTTAAAATTTTCATTCTAAAACAGCATCATTAAATAACAACTAATTTTCTGAGCATTTCAAAGTTTATCAGTAAGTAGAAAATCGATCCTGTAGAGCTCTTAAACACATACTTAAGCACTTTACTTACACCAGTGTTATATACCTTGCTACTTGGAGACCCAAGACTGTTGTATAAAGGAAACACAATGTACCACCATGGCTGATCTGTATGCCCTGAATTCCAGCTTTGGTAACTCATTCATAGAATCATAGAATGAATCATAGAACGGCATGGGTTGGAAGGGATCTCAAGGATCATTAAGCTCCAACACCCCTGCCACAGGCAAGGCCACAAACTTCCACATTTAATACTAGACAAGGTTGCCCCATCCAACCTGGCCTTGAACACCTCTAGGAACGGGGCATCCACAACCTCTCTGGGCAGCCTGTTCCAGCACCTCACCACTCTCTCTGTAAAGAGCTTCCCCCTGATATCCAACCTAAATCTTCCTTCCTTCATGTTAAAAATATTTCCCCTTGTCCATTCAGAGATTTCAGGACAGCCTGCATTCACATTATAAACAAACAGAGAAAGCTGAGTTAATTGTTGAGAAACAGTTAACTAAAATAATCCCTTCCATAGCATTCTTTTGTCTTCTTGCATTTCATATAGCACTTTTGCATGGTCAAGATGGGGTTTAGACAATAAAATGCTTCTTGCTTTAGGGAAAATCCCAAAAATTTATTATACCCACATGGGAAAGGTTTCTGAGCCAGAGGGCTTAGATTCACCCCTAACTAGATTTGGATTTGAATGTTTGGTTTTGACTTAAAAGAGACTATTATTTGGAAATTCTGGACCAAGAACTGAGAAATTCTCCCCCCCAAGTCATTTTTTAATTGTTTTGATGAGAAGGAAGACCATCGCTATGGGTTTGTGATACACCTTGGAACATTTGGAAAGAAAAGGAAAACAGAAGAGGAAATGAAAAGAATTATCAATTTACTGTAGTTACCCTCCTTCAATAGTCATCATGCTCTCTGATACTTCAAATAATACTGCTTGGTTTTCTTTCAAACTTGCCTTTTGGTAAACATTCTAATAAATTTATTTGAAACCTGTCATACCTTAAACCATTAAAAATCTTGTGTACACATGTCAATAGAATTTTCTGTTGTCTTTATGAGAGGCTACAGCTTTGGTCAGGATATGGCCCAATCCTGACTTTCCCTGTGCTGAGAGGGAGAAGCACGCCCTCAGATCAGTGGGGAAAGTTCAGACTTCTATAATGAGAGCAGAATTGCTGTAGAGGTATTGATTAGCTCACACTGTACTCTGAATTACGAATTGCAGTTCACAGATACAGATTCAGCAATTTGAACTCCTAGGGGTTTAATTACTGAAGCTAATACTATAAATGTAACCAAGGAAAATATTAAAGGTTTTCAGAAACTGTTTTTCAGAGGAAAGAAGGAAAATGTTATTAGCTTAGGATGAGTGAAATTAAGGAGCTGATTCTTTAACGAAGCTTTACTGATTACCTTTTAACATGTCATATTCAATAAGATCAAAGCCAAATGCATAAATAAATTATTCATTTGCCCAGGCCCCATAAAACAAAGTTAAAATTTCCCTCTGGTTAGAGGTTGCTACCACAGCAGGATGAGCCCGACCTGTACCCCTTCAAGGTTTAATGAGACAGGAGTTCAGCCAAAAAAGAATCTACAGCAGAATAAGAAGAACCCTGCTCAATGACCAGCTGTATCAAGTAAAGAAAGTGCTTTCTTGATAGGAGTTAAAAATACAAGAAATATCCTCCCAGAATTGAGTAATAAGAAAAGGAAAAAGGTCCATTGCCATAGCAGGCTTTTAAAATTCTCTACCCTGAGGAAAAAACACCTCATTTTCTGTTCAAACCCTTCAGTTTCTTCTTAAATGGGTTTTGGCTTTTTGAGGAAGATGGAGTCACCAGCTAGTGCCAACTGCAGTCTCTAGTGAGAAAACTAGTGGGCAATTCTGGGAGTGAATGCAGGCACTTGCCATTCTGCTCTCAGAAACAGAAAATGTTCTTTTCTTCTGATCAAGAAATGAAGTTCATGTTTTACTCTCACACAAGAACAAAAACTCTTTCTCCATTTAGAAGAGTAAAGATACACAGACGTGGATAATCAGTCATAAAACACATGTTATTCCAAAATTCTCACATTAACAATAATGATGTTAGAAATCCAGAGTAAATCCAATTGCTAATTTAGTTTCCATTTTTATCTACTCACAATATGATTTCAAACTTCAAGAAGACCTGCACAGATTCTGCCAACTAGAAGATGGTTTAATTGAGAATTTAACAGGAGAGAAAGACTTTGTAATGTGGATCAGAGAGAGAAGTTATCAGTAGACCACTGCTTTTGACATTTTTGGTCTCTTTGATGTATACAGTTGTTGGAGTCCCAGTTTGTGTTTGGGATGTAAGCTGTCCATGCCATAACAGTAACAGTAATATATTTGCTTTCTTAGCAATGATTTCCAACTTATATTTTACTAAAAGTGATGTTAATGTGTGCTTTTGATCTTTTCAATTGTCTTTTTTGAAATGCTACATCTCTTAGGATTATTCTTCTGCAGGCAGGGCGGCTGCATAGAGAACAAACAGAGTTATGGAGGGTTTTTTTATTTGCTCAATTTAACAAAAGATTTAAAAACCTAATCCTGCATTTCCTCCAAACATTTTAAAGCTTATTTCATACTTTTACTATCTGCATGGGAGTAATTACACTTATAAAGGACCCAGACTAAATCTGAAGCATTCTTTTGTTCATCATCACATCCTCATGATATTTATTGTTTTATTTTAGATTCCTCTAAAGGGAAGTACAATGTCTGTTCTGCTTTCTAGGGGCCACTTTTAAAGCAAGAGTATAGAGAGATACTTCGGTTACGTATCTCACACATTTCTAAATGTGATATCAATGCAGTATAAGCATCTAAATACATCCTCCTATGCATATATGTAGAGTGAGATGTGCTGCTACTTCTACAGCTAGCTAATGCAGCATCTTAACAGCACTGCATAAAAAATGGAAATTTGGAATCCCCTGGTTTAGCTTATACAGTGGAAAAAAACACTGAAAGAGAGCATCATAAACCACTTACAATCATTTCATTCTGTAATCTGTAATAGGGGAATTGTGACAGGAAGAAAAGGGTTGAACGCATTTTTTCAAACGGCTAGCATAGAGCTAAAATAAAGTCCCATGTTACTTTATTTTATTTAGGGTATTAATTTTACTCGGGTCACAGGCAAATAGCTACACTTTCATTAATGAAATGCTCTTAAGCTAATTTCCATTTGTATGCAAGCAACATCATCAGGTTTAGTACATGCACACAGTCGTACATACTTATACTGATATCTGCATGAGAAGAAAGCGAACAGGCTGTTGATTTATTACACACAAATTGAATGAATAAGATAACATTTTATTAGCAAGATACCATTATAAAAATGACTATAAATGGATACAATACAAGTGGTATATGGCCTTATCGGTAAATCTACTGTATGTTAGGACCTGGTACATGTTGTAATAAAAAGATAATTAAAAGTATTGAATCACAGAACCATACCACCAAATAGCCCAGTAACAACAAGCTCCATTAGTGAGACAGTGTGTGCTGCCAACCTGGCTCAGAAAAAATGAAAAGCAAAGTCAAGTTTTTAGGAAATGTAAAAAAGCCTACAGTCCTAGCAGTGAAAGAATAAAGAGAGGGAGTGTTTTTCTGACTTTTCCTAAAAGAGACTCAAAAAATGACTTGACATGGGGCTTTCTTGTTTGAGGGGCTTTATCTCAAACCCCTAACGAGTGTGTTTCTGGTAAGGTGATATTCACTCTTTAACTGCTGTAAGTAATCTAGCACGCTGCAAAGCAGTGCATTTTTCAGAGGCCTTTTATTTTTTTTCTTTCTAGTTTTATGACTAGCACTGTCTGGCTCTGGAAATACATACTGACTTCTCATCCCTTCCCCCCTCCCCTCTGGTCAGCTGCTTCTCTCCCTCCCTCTGGTCAGTTTAAGATGGAGATGCTGCCTAAGCGCCGCTGTACAGAATAAGCACACAACATTTTCTCCTGGGAGTTGGTTCATGCAAAACACTGCCCCGCTGAGAGAGTGGAAATTTACCCATAAGACATTCTTCCAGCAGCAAGACTCCAGAGGAAACCTGATCAGAATTTTTAAAGACATGCCTTGACTTTCTCTCTAATTCCTTCGAAGTTTCATGGGGAAAAAGAATACAAACCAAATGTTTAAGGTTTGTTATGCCTACGTTTTAACAGAAACAGACTGAGATACAGTCTAATTTAGGGATAAAAGCTGAGAAGAAGACGGCAGTGGATTATTTTCAATAGATTTTCTGCTACTATGTCTTCTATGATTTCTTTTTGTGTTTCTTTCCCCCTTCTGACTCTCAGTTTATAGTCTCTGCAGCACTTCAGCTGATCAATACATCAGCTCTCCTCCCCTCACACAGGGAGAACCTTACTATCTTTAAGCTGTGTGTGTGGCATTTGCAAAATAAAAAGCATTCATTTTTACTACTTAAATTTGTGTCACTGATTTCCAGAAAAAATACAATTCCAAGTAAACATAGGACACAATAAAGATGATGATTTTTAAGATACTATTTTCTGAAGACCCTTGGAAAAATGCATAGCTCTTTATAGTAAATCTAAGATCTCTTTTAAGAAAAAAACCCTCTAATTTTGAGTCTGATCCAATGTCCACCGAATGCTCCTCCTCACTTCATTTTGCCTTGAACCAGCTTTTTATTGTTTAATCTTACTCTGATCGATTTCAGCAGCAGAGCTCCCACATTCTTTTATTATCATAATAAATTTAAGCTTCATATTTTCATAGTACCTAAAAGTTGCAAGTAGGGTATGACCCAGAGTGCCAGGTACTATTTTAAAGTACCTTGTTAAAGGACAGTCCCTTGCTTCAGATGTTTCAGTTACGGGCAATTTGCAGACCCACACACCCTCCTGCTGCAGAGCAGGGAGTGGGTGGTCAAGACCAAACCAGTCAGTGATGCCAGGAGAATAAGGACTTTGCAGAACAAAGCTTATGCACAATGACATGATTTGAAGAAGGAACACATCTCTTCTTAATCTCAAGCAAACAATCATCCTTAAATAAGATACAGTGCCAGAAACTTTGGTTTCTTCCTCAATTTTCTGCAGTGGTAAGGAAGTTGCTTCACCTTTCTCTGCGGCAGTTCTCAGACACTGTGCATACCCTGGTGCAATATTTTTTAAAGGATACTGAAAGTGAATTCTGGACTGAGTTACAAAATGATACGGAACTTACAATGGCAGTTCAAATTTGGTCTTTGCATATAAGCAAAACAAGATTGAGATGTGATCTCAACTCTTAAACACCTTAAAAAGAAATCAACAAGCTGTAAATGGCTCATTAATTTTCACAGAAACAGATATAAAAATGAACAGTGACTGGAATTTATACCTAGATTAATAAAATCCAAAGGGAAGACACAGCTGGAACAATGACAGCAATAGATACTTGGAAGTTGTACAGAAGTGGTGGCTGCTCTTTTTCCAAATAGCTTTGAAGCAAAACCAACTAGCCAAACACAAGTTATGAGGGTTACTGGTGGGATAATCAGGCAAATTCTGCTGCTACATGTAAGAGGTCAGGTTACACTACTGATAAAATTAAAGATCAGAAGAACCACTTGCTCAGACAAAAAGCAGGGATTTTTTATTCATTTTGGTATCATGTAACTTATATTTCAGCTAAAATGCTTTTGTTTTGGAGAAATGTGCTCTTGGCATGCAAGTGTATTTAATCTTTTAGGGTACCTTGTATCTCAGTCCCAAACATGTATTTAGAACTCATCATCTAGGAGTTCTGAGGTTCATAGCATGCACTCTCTGCACTGAGCCAGCTGTGAATGCACCACTTCCTCAAGCAGAATGCTGATACACCAGTATCCTCAACAGCTCCCTGCCCTGCTATCCTATCTGCATTGTTCCCCACCTGCTTAGCTAGGTGCTTCTACAGCTCTAAGCCATGCTCATCACAGCCTCTCTTAGTGTCTGCATTGCATACAACCAAGTAGCATCTTTTCTACTTTCAATCCTAAGGAATTCCCATAGTCACGTCACATTTCTGACTATTCATCAGCCACGTATTGCTTTGTTCCCCTGTCTGAAGTGAGATGCTATCTAGCCCAGGGGAAATGTGTTTTATCTTGCCCAAGTGTCCAGCTGTATAGTAAAGCAAACATAAAAACAGGCATCTCAGTAAATGACAAATAAGAGGCACATTCGAGACACTTCTCACTGCTGTAACAAAGTAAGGGTAGTTCAGATGAACTATAGATAGTCCTGGTACAATTTGATCACTGCCATTATTCTGAGGTGCACAAATACTATTCCAGCTTGCTGCACTCTGTCCCACATGACTGGAATGCTGATAACTCAGGAAATCCAGTATCAGGCAGAATTACTGAGGTACTGAACCACCCCAAACTGAATCAATCTCAGAATTAGCTTGAACCACAGGAACTGTGGACTGGTCTGATTAAACCACATTATGTAAGTAGGCTTCTGCATGATGCATTGTAATAAAACTTAATGAGGGATAGGGGAGAATGTGAGCATTCTTAAGAACTGGTGATCTAATCATTACTACTTCAGGGGCATGTGAACTGGCATTCAGTAAATGACCAAAAAGTAAATAGAAACTCTCAATTATTTTATGGGATAATGCAGACAGACAGACATGAGCATCTGCTTATGTACATAAGTTGCGCACTATACTTGGTTCTTTGCCTGGTATGTTTCACATACACCACAAAACTGTAGCAAGACATAGGTTAATAATCAAGGATGATAATTCTATAAAAGTGTGTATACTAAGGACAGCTTCCAAGAAGAAGGGGTTCTTTCTTACTGTAGTTCTGTGCTTCCATGTAGAGGCACTCTATCTTTGCACAGTTTGAAATCCTCAGAATGGCACATCATAGTTCTAGTTACAAAAACACTTGATAATGCAAAATGCAAGGCTCTCACAACTGGCCCTTTTAATTGATGTCCACATACAACATTTCTGTCATTCTATGCTTGAAGGTGTAAAACTGATTTTTTTTTTTTTTTTTGATACTTCCACTCTGGCCACTTGAAACATTCATCTCCTGATTCTCAGAAATCTCTTCTCCTGAAGTCTGTGCAAAATTCATTACAAAACTATGGCATGCAGTGGGTACAGCCTATTGGTATTTATTCTCAGTTTCAAGAATTCTAGCTTTCCAGTCTTCTGAAAAGCACGCTCCCCCAACATCTTACAACTACTTATGATCAATCTAAACATTTCCATTCTTTTGTCCACACATCCAGTAAAAAGGTATCCTAAGTCAGCGAGAAGTCAAGCTAGAACAACGGTCACGCTATTGAAGTCAGTGAATAGATGTCCTGTCATCCCATAAGATATTCTGTGTATTCCAAAAAGTCAAGCAGCACGGACCTTTCTAGACTGTCCCATTTAGAAACCATGAACTGGAGACATTTCATGCCATCACTGGAAAATGTCCCTTTTCTGTCAAATGTCTGATGGTAGGCACAATGGACGAATGTATAGGGCAGGATCCAGATCAGTAACATTTAAGAACCCAAGTTAATTGTGATAACTCCTAAAGCTAATTGGTATCTATATCCAATGGGATGGCTCAGCAGATAAACAGGCATTCCGTAGTGTGCTGGAAAACTTGCATGCTAGAGCAGCAGCTGTGCACAGCTAAGTGACAACAAGTGCTCAGCAGAAGCATGTACTGAAATTCTTGCACTTCTTGGGAGTAGGGGCACTATATTTGGCAAGTCAATTTGAGGAGCTCATCCACTTCTGCTCTAGTCCTTAGTGGGTTTTTTTTGTTGTTGTTCTTGTTGTTGGTAGTATTTTTGTTTTGTTTTGTTTTGGTTTGGTTTGGTTTGGTTTTTAAAGCACTAGCTGATATTAAAATTACATCTCTGAGTGAAAGTAGAAACAGAGATGTGAAAGTGCATGGCAGGGGGATTGAAACTAGATGATCTTTGAGGTCCTTTTCAACCCAGGCCATTCTATGATTCTGGGATTCTGTGAAGAGGAATAGATGCATCCTTATGGGAACAAGTGCACAGCATTGCTATTCCACTGCATATATCCATATTTTTCTTTTCAGCAGCAATGTGGTGGGTAGGAATATGTGAGAGTAAACTTCCAGAAAACAAGTGGTCACAAGATTTTTTATGGTGCTATGATAGCTTGCACATGGAGAAGAAACATAGAAGTTACTTTGCTTGATTCCAGATATCACACCTCTGACAGTTTCAGGCAGAGTCCCAAAAGGAGTTGATTATCAGCTACAAATTCATAAAGCATTGTTATGAAAGATGATACATAGAAATCCTGGACTAGAATATAGGCTGACTGTAGAATGCAAGTAAAAATATTGTTCAACATTTACCATGCATACACAGTGTAGATAGCAATACTTGTAGTGGTCTGAAAGCTAAAACCTGCCATTAGAGTATAAACTCTTTAGACTGCATATATCGGAAAAAGTCCATGTGTTGGCAGTGGGAATTTCACATTGTACACAACACAGTACTGCCTCAGGGCTCAGGTAATTACAATCATACAGATAACATTAGTTTTATTTCCATTATAGAAATTAGATTTGCCATGAATTTATTGGCACTTCCACAGATAGAGAAAGCAAATGAAGTAAGAAAATTTGCTAACAACTCCTCCAAGATACCTCTTGATAAAACTTACTTTTCATAGAGAAATAAAAGATAACATTTACTTTTTCACAGAGAAATAGAGGTATCGAGCATTTATATCTATGCCTCTACACAACATTAGACACAAAATTTCATTAAAAATTTCGTTATTTATATTGAATCATTTCATTAAAAAAATTCTTTACAAATTCCTGCTTACATCAAAACTGTACACCAAGCCACATAGCACAATACAAATTGCATCGATTAACTACAGCATCTTCATCCTACATTAATAGTTAAAACACAAAAATACCTGTATCAGATGAATTAGATAAGACGGATAAAAATTTAGACAGAAATTTGCCCAAATTTTGCAAGTTGCGAAAAAAAAAGAGACAATTATATAATTTCCATTAATGAGAATGAGGGAATATGCTCTTGAAAGAAAACCGTTCTAAAAGCAAGAAGCAATTATGTTTCATGCTCAAAAGACCACAGATTCCACATAAAACTCACAATGCTGCGCCAATTATTTGGAGTTCAAATTCCCTTACTGTAGCAATTGAAACAATCTCAAAGAGTGCAAAAATTACCAAGTTGAAAAATCTATTCTTTAAACTATACCATGCATTCATTTTGCACAATAAACGATCTTAAAGTATTTCAGAAGGTGCTGCACTTTTTAGTTTTAAAAGTAAAAATAACATCTATCACTTTAGTAACACTGTTAGACATCTTTTAAATAGATACTTAACAGAATTACAGACATGTTGGAGAAGATAGCTTATATTCACTGAAAAGGATACTGTAGTGCATTAGTCTTTAGATAAAGTAATAGGATCTTTTCCATGTATTAACAATCCTCTACACAAAAGATTTCTTAAAACTTTTTAAACAGCTTTATCTAGTCAAGGTTACAAAGCACAAATGGGTAACTAAACGATATGTGGCCACTGAAAAGGTATTGCCTGTATCCATTCAGATTTTGATCGCTATAGGAAAAAGATGAGTTTGCTCCTTTAAAACTAAATGTATATTTTAAAATTGAGAATGGCATAACAACTATCACTTTTTTTTCAACAGAATCGGATCAGATTTAAGCCGAAATCCACTGACTTGTCCCCTCTGACATGACCTGGGGCAAGCAAAACACTTCTACACTGCCAATTCTACACTGAAACCTACAAAGTTTCATACTGAGTTTCCATTTGCTCCTTTGGTAGTTGCAAGGACTAGCAATGTTAATGCCAGTAATATAATTTGACACTGTAAGCAACTAGTTTTAGAATAATATTTTCTTAAATAGGTAGAGACGTATGCTATTTTGGCCAAACTCCTTTTGACAGCAGTAACAGCTCAACATTCAAGAAGAGGCTCTGCTGTATACTGCTGCTGTCCTTTACATGTGCACGATTATCTACCTCAGCTGAGCATCCGTCACTCACCAGTGACTGAACTGCTTCCAAATTTGTATCAGTTTCTGATTCCCACTTCTACTTCTCAATCTTAATCAAGAGTGTCCAAACAGAGTGGTACACCTATACCTACGATTTACCCATTTATCTGGTTCAAATTTCAAAGCACTCAGGATCAGGAAATATAAACCCAAGCATTTGGCAAGGCACCCAAAAGTAATAGAAAAAAATACGTTGTGTGGAACAAACGATGAATCAGTCTTTTATTCATTTTTCTGCAAGGTTTGTAGCAAATAAATGAGCCTTTCTTTCTGGTGCTACCACAGCATAAAAAGAGAATCACTGGAACATGCTGGAATAGCCATAAAAAGTGAATAAAAAATAGCAAGAATGGCTCTCAAATGCCTGCATAAAGCTAAGTCAGGGCTATAAAAACTGCTGCATCTAATTCCATAATTTCTTTCTGCGTTTTCATGCAGTCAGCCATTCTGAATGGTCCTAGAGTTCACTGTCCAAGGATATTGCAAAAAAATATTATCTAATCCTTAATAAAAATTATTTTTTATTACCATTATTTCCTATTGATGTCATGATTACTAAAAAAAAGGATGTTAACTTCAAACCAAATAATTACTAGAATAGAACGTTCACCTTTTTGCTTCCCCTCCCCCAAGATTTTTATAGACATACATTTCATTTGGTTTTCTGTACATCCCTTAACAGTTTGTGAATTTTCATTCCTCTCTAAGATATGAATATATTATACTAAGAGATATTATATAAATGAGACCATTATTCAAAATGAGAACCTTCTCCACTAACAGCATCACTATTTGCAGAGTATGAGACAAAATAAATGTCTCCCATGAGTGACTAAATGCAAAATAAAAAGTAACCACTCAACTTTAATAGTTTAAAAATGCTATTAAACATAATGGCTCCTCAACATTCAAGCAGCACTATGTTTTAAGTGATCTTCATTTTTAAAGAACTATTTTATTTACATTTAAAATATTGATGGTGCATAAAGTTCTGTTCATGTACTAATGATAGTCAGAAGTATTTAAAATAATTGCCACAACCTGAAGTCATAAGTTTGCTCTGTCCCTAGGCCACTGGAGATTCCAGCACTAAAAATGTAAACAGCATCTGAAGAAATAATAAGAAACACCTACACCATTCCATGTAATTCTTGAAAGAGTATCTGAGTTTCCTAGTGACCAAAAGAAGAAAAATCAAAGCAAAAGCTCCTAGATTATTAAGCAATAAAGTAGTAACTCAATCTGTGTTTTCTTACTGGTTGTGAAGAATTCTGGCCCTGGATATATGTTCCTAGAAATTAACTCTTTAGGTAGCAGCCTTATTATCAAAGTTTCTGAAGTACAAAGGAGCCATTGCAAAATACTACAAAGATCAAGCTTGCATTTGAAAGGGTGAAAAGAGAGAAAGTTTGCTTTTCCCTCATGTCATTATATTTATATATAAAAAGGTCACATTGTTATGTCTTGTGCTGCCCAGGGTTATAAAACAATATGTTAAGGAGACACTAGAACTTATTTTCCAGATTACTTTGCGACCTGATATCAAGCAAGTACAGCATTCATATAGTATAGCAAGATGTGTTCTGAGCAACAGCTGGATTTGTGGGAAACAAAAAAAACCAAAAACATTACAGGCCAGCACAAAGATGTATCAGCCTGGTGTAGCCTAGCAAATGACATGAGTGGCCAGGATAGCTGGATGTGTCTTTAAACTCCTGGAAGGGAAGCAGGGCATGCACATCCTACTTACATTGCAGGAGTGGGTGCTTCCATCACAAAGGCTGGAACTCATGTAGCCCTGGTCTTTTCCTGGGGGACTTAGTCTAACTTTCTGTGTAGTTCCATGTCTTACTGAAGAGCCCTTTGACTTACTGCTTCTTAGGGTAACCAGTTAAAAAAAAAAAAAAAAAAAAAAAGGAGAGAGAGAGAGAGAGAGAGAGAGAGAGAAAATGTCCAGATCCACTCACCAAAGTTTAACAAGTAAGGAGAAATACTGGGTTTGAAACATGCCAATTACTAGCCACTTTAACTAGCCAAGCACTGGCCTTACTTTAACATTGGATAAACAACTCAGAGGCTGTGTAACCTCAAGAAAATTCTCCAAGACATACTAGCTGGTACTGAGATGACAAAGACTTAGCTGTCAGCATCCCCAGAATTAGCCAGAATGCTAAAGCAGATGAACACTCACTGGTTAAATAAACAAGAGAACTATCATTTATGGTTGTTGTTGTTGGGTTTTTCTTTTTTTTTCATTAGTAACTTTACTTTCTATCTTGCAATCAGGAAAATCAAGCTCAGACTGTCTAGAATAGATAAATATTTATTCTATACCAATTAGAAAAACTATCTTTTTTTTCAAATAAAATTGTTTAATCATTAAATATAATACATCTAGAACGCTTTTAGACTCAACCACACTTTTTAGAGGCAGGAAACCTTAAAAACCCTAGCATTCTTCAAGCTGAAAAAGCCTGTTGGAAATCCCAGCACTGGGGCAGAAGGAAAACTCTTCCCAAAGTAACGAGTATCAACAGTGAGAGATACGTGACAGACAGTTGGTGACTTTGGCATATTCTGCAGAACTCCACAGACTCTTTCACATCATCTTGTTTTTCACTTTGTAAATTTATTAAGGTAGCATGTAAAAGACCCCACTGAAAGTGAGGCCAGTTGGAGTAAACTCTGCATATGCAGATAATTTAGATTAAACAACTTGTCCAGTGTCACGCAGCGGGACAGATGCAGAGCTTAGAGGGAATCCAGATACATGGCTATGCAGCAAACTATCTATTCTTTCTTTGCATTTCCTGGCTGACCTCTCCTGGCAGGGGAGGCCAGGCAAGGGCTCCAGCCACCAAAGTGCTGCTGACAGCTTGGAGCTGCATGTCCACTCACAACCACGTTGTGTCCAGCCAGCATTTCCAACTGCTGTAACTCTTAGCTAAAACACAGGCCCATCTAAGTCCCAGTACCAAATCCTGTAGTGTCTCTGTCAATACTACAATATTCTCTTCAGACATCACGGATACCTACTCCTACACTGAAATCAAATCAGCCAGTATACTTCTTCCTCAAAATCATTTGTACTGCTCCTTTTTCCCCCTCCTTTTAGAGTCAACACCCTCCTCGCACATCATAAAAGTCTCCATATACCGTTCATAAGCGCAGCACATTGTAAAACACATCTGTGCTCCCTCTGATCACATTCCCTCCCCACATTTTGAACCTCCACCTCTTTCCCTCGGATATGGCCTTTTCCTCGAGGCCCACACAGCCGTGCCGTGAATCAGCCTTGGTTGCCATGGCTACAACTCCAGTCTCACATCCAGCCTTCCATTCCCCACTGGCGATTCCAGGCTTGCTTTCAGGATGCCCAGGATATTTGAAAATCCTTTCGATATTCAACCTAGTCTAATGACCAACATCTATCTTGACATCTATAAGAATGTGTCAGCTTCTCAGTCTTGTCAAACAGCCGTGTGTCATCTTTGATTTGCAGAGCTTTTGAATGATGGATCCTTAGCAAAATCCCTGTTTCTTGCAGACCACCAAATACCCTGACTCACAGCTCAGAACTCTAGTAAAGGACTGTGGTCTTCTGGGCTGCCTACGTACTTCTTGCTATGGCCTTATGATGAAATTTGGAAAACAATCTATTTTTTCTTTTTTTTGCAGGAATATTTTCAAATCAATGAGACTCAACAGGCAGGCTTCAGGCTAAGTTAAAACCGATAGATCGATGCAGTCCACAACGCTGTATTCAGAACAAAACATCTACATGGGCAGCAGTACAGTGTCTACCTATTTCACAGCTCCTGAAAAATGCCACATTTCTGTGAAAGAAGAAGAGGAAAGGGAAAAAAAAGCATCCCCTTCTTTTCACAGTCTGCAGACTCTAAAATAGCAAGAAAAGGAACTGCAGCAGATCTCACGATTCCTGTTCTGAGAATGGAAGGAGGGCAGAGACACTCCAACATGAGTTTATTACCTTTTGGGGAAGGGTGAAAGATGGGAAGAAGTATCCAAACAAAGCACTTGTGGAGACTGGAAGAGATGACACAGACAACACGTTCAAGAGCATGTGAGAAGGCAAGGAAAGGAAGTGACTTCGTAAGCAAGAGTGAAGCACAGCCCTTCTCTCCCAGAGAATCACAAGGTCATGAATAGATGATTTTGCGTCAGCTGTGACTGTCTGATGTCATTAATAATCTCTTAAGTACCATCCACACCTAAGTTTTATCTACCTCGTATCATATAGCTTTACTAAAGCAGATGCCATGCTTCGATTTGTATCGTGCCAGAAAAAAAAAAAAAGCTACACATGTAGAAAACAGCTGCCAAACTGCATTCAGAGCTTGTAGGGATCATGATATTTTATGGCATGAAAGTGTTAGATTAAAAAGAAAATGATCAACCTTTACTGTTATACCATCATTTGAGTTTGGAGTTTCATCACAAGTATTATCTTTCTTCTACATCTTTCTTTAATAATGTTCCTCATTTGACTTGCAGCCTCAATAGAATAAAATATTAATCATTTCCAAAGAGATAAGATGCAGGCAAACAAATCATGTATATTGTGTAGATTGGCTAAAATTTTATTTAAGAGATATTCTCAGTTTGTACCAGTCCTTGAAATAGTAATTCACTTATTCCATACCTGAGTATATCCATTGGTACATTAGCTCTGCACCTTTGCCTTTTGACAGTTTTTAGTGGAGGGTACAAGAAGAAAGAGAATCAAATCCTTTGTCATTTTAGTGGTATTTTTGCACATCATGACAGGTTCTCAGTCTCACTGCAGCCCTGAACTGACAATAGGTTGTTTTACACCTGGTGTTTTCTTGAGGGAGAATAACCCAGTGACACTGGATAGACACTGGATAGGAGTGGAGGCAGCATGTCTCTCTTGCATAGGCATGGTTGGTGAACCTGTAAAGCCCACAAGGCTTTAACCTTCAAGAGTTGCAGTGCCTTATTACTTTGTGGGATTTTTACCATTTTATTTTTCTCAAAGTTTTTCCAGACTAAGCTTTGATGCAAGTTAACATGCTTAGGAGAATGGTAAAACAAGACTTGTCTTTCCTTATCAATCACAGATACATGGAACAATTGTGGTCTAACCCTTACTGTATCCACGCACGAGTATGTAGACAAAGAAAAAAGATATCTCCCAATCTCAGGTAAGTTCAGACTTTAAGTTCTGCTTCCATGGCTCATCTCTTTGTTGTGAAAGTAATTTTAAATGGCAACCAAAAAAACAGAGATTCCTTTTTTTTATTACCTTCAATCAGACTAAAGGACGAACCACAATCTCTCTCCTTTTGATTATTTTCTCTCTATTTTACTGAAAACCAAATAATTATTTGTGTTCTTTCAAATGATATAGTTTGAAATATATGTCTAACGTTTTCACTGTGATTCCATGGTCAGATGAGCCTGGTGTTTGAGTCCACTACACTGCATTTGTAGAAATTTAGCTTTCTCTCAGTCTTCAGCAGTGCCTTTCTTTGGCTCTATGTTCATATTTTGAAGTTTAAACAAAGCTTTTTGCCATTTCTTTATAGTTTTCATGTTCAGGAATATATATTAGTCTAAATGTACATTTCCAAGACTTTACAGAGGTTTCTAGCATGACTAGTTTTTGCATGAGGAATATGCAGATGCAGAGAAATACAGTAAAACACTGATACATTCTCTGCCTAAATACAACACTCAAACATGTTTGGAATCCTAAAAGGATTCTCCAGGATTTCCTCCCATAACACATCTTCTAAATCATGCAAATCTGCTTTGGCTCTGGCTATTCCATCCCCTCTTGGCTCTCATTCTTCTCTAGTGCTTGGTAGCAGATACTTTCTCACACACATTCCATGTACTTTGATAAGACTTGATCAGAAACATTTAGCATACCTCATCTGATAACTCATTTCTCTATGTAACAACCTCAATTCTTTTCTATTTACATTTACAGGGTTGTTACCATGTAAACTGTCACTGCTAGTCTTTGATTTCTGTCCCAGTGTAGAGGTGAAACAATGAATGTAAAAAGATGTGCAATCAAAACAGAAACTGACACTTACGGAGCCTCCGTAATGTCAAGCAGGGTTTGGAAGATGTTCATAGAAACATTTGCAATTGTCATTGCATGCAATATTAGTCTCCATACTGGGTACATAAGGACGGTAGCTAGATTTTAGGTAATGGTTCTATTTCTCATACAATGATATGTCTATTTGCAGATGAGAATGAAGCAGCAAGAGAGTTCTCTTTAACCAGTGAACAGGAAAAATACAGCTTTGTATCTATGCAGTAATGTTTAGCTTAGCTCAGGTCAGGAAAAGGATTGTTCTATTTGTAGTGATAGTTACTGCTGGTATTGCTCCTTTTCTGCTTGTGTCTTCCTTTTATTCAACCCCAATGTAATATGTCCCCAAGTTCATTTTTCCCTGGTAAAGAGGTCCTTTTGGACCTTCCCATTTCTACCACTATTGTTCCTAACTTCCTCTTGGCTCTGCTTTCAGAGATGCAGTTCCTTTCTCCCTCATGCAATGGAAGCTGCCAATAGTGCACTTCTTCACCTTTTACAAACCTTATCGCTCTATAAAAAGCTTATGTTTCTAGGCGCATTTGGAAATATATTTAAAAAAAAAAAAAAAAAAGGAAAAAAGGAAAAAGGACTCCATGAAGACAAGTGGTCAGTTTTCCACATAATGCCAGGGCTCTCTTTTGCACTCTGTACTTCAAAATTCCCAAGCACCTTCTGCTGTTCTTACTCCTTCCTTCCTGCCTAATTATTATTTTTTTTTTGAGAGAGAGAGAAAACAGTTTGAGTTTGATCAATATAAAATCTGTGATTTTTCTAATTGTGATTCGTTACAGCTTCTCTAAATTGGTTACTTGAGGAATAAAGACTAACCTTTTCAAACCTCTCATCCGGAAATATTATGATAATGAGCAGTGCCTGAGCTTCACAGAGGATGCCTGCAATATTACTACACTACTGAACAGATAGATCTTTTATAACAGTGAAAGGTTGCTTTCAGAAAAAGCATCTTTATGGAAATGTTTAGCCCTTTTCATATTAACAATTCAGGCTTACTTCCTATTTTATGAATTTACCAGAAGACCACCTAGATGACATTTGTTTTTAAATGACACACTACTATTTAACACAGAGAAATACATACATATTTCTACTCCAGTGCTTGCAACATTTTTATAAGAATAGTCTTTAGAAAGAAGAGAAGATTCCCCAAATGAAATATATTTGTCTGTGGGTGATGAGGAAGGAAAACTGCAAACTAAAGCCCATTTAATGTAGTGCAATTTACACAAAATCTCATAGTAAAGTCCACACTCAAACATTTTAGTGCTAGGTATCCAAGAAATACTCAAAATGGCTTTGTGCAGTGCACACAGATGTTGATGTTACAGAGCAAAAGACGCTCCGGTTGATTTTTTGGGGGAAAAAAGAACTTACAAACATTTATTTTAGGAGGTCAAAAGTGCATTCACTCTCTTGAACAAGATATTTGTGATGCTATTAGGCAGAGTAATTTGTAGAAATCTATACTTATTACAGATTATAAAAAACAAACTACAGTTTGAATTTAACCCCAGAATCAGAGAATCGATATTCAACATGATTTTTGTTATTTTCAAATTAAGTCTTCTAGTCAACTGTTTCTTAATGTTTGTGCAGTGCCATTTTATGGCACTAATGTTACAGTACACTAAAGCATTTAGACAGTATTGCTGACTCCAGTGCAACAATTTGCATACTTGCAGTTAAGTACATACTTTTTGGGACCAGGACTTAATACTTCCTTTCATTGCTTGTATGTATTGCAAATGGTTTCTGATTCCTTCTGGATGTGGGACAGCTAACATGTTTTAGTCCCTGGGTATCCAGCAAGCATAATATAAAACCATAAGCTTATTTTCTTTTCTTACTGCTGTTTTGTCCCAGTGCAGACTAGCTAAAGGTGCAGTTACAGGCTTTCACTCCAGAGAAGCTTTGTCCCAATATCCAAGAAAAGTAATCTCCTGGCTATGCTAACAGTCATCCAAAAACCTACCATATAATCTAATTGAAGTATCGATTCTCAAGCTAGGGCTTCTATTTAACATTCTAGAGAGAAAGAAAAGAGGGAGAAAAAATTTTACAGGCACAGCAATACAAGTGTTCCACAAAGCTTCCTTTAGCTTCTGTTGCTTTACTTTCATTTATCATAAAGATTATCATTGTAAATAATTTCTTTTCTGCATAACAACAATATCCCTCCCCGCTCTGAAATGCATCCTCCTTTTTATTTCCAACTGCAAATTCTTAAACAGAGAACATACATTTTCCTTAATAATAAAGTCTAACTGCAAGGAGGAAGAGAAGAATGAAAACTGCTCCATCTCAGCATCACCTCCCATTACTTATGTGTCTAGACAGCTGGTAGCACTATTGGTATGACAGAATCTTTCTCAGCTTTTTTTTTTTTTTTTTTCAATTTGGTTTGGTTTTTTAATTTAAGAGGAGAATAAAATAGAAGCATGCAGTTTGCATTTGAAAAAATCCATCAGAAACCTACTTTATCTTTTGTTCAGACTGCAAGATCAACAAATTCCCTTGATAATTCTTTCCTATGAATATTAATTAAGTTACAACTACAGTGTGTTTACTAACCTATTAAAAATAATGCAAGCATTATGGGGACAAGATACTGGTGGCATGGATTAGAGAATGTATTTTGAACATTTCAGCAAAAATAGTGTCTCCATTCTGACAATTCTATATGTGCAAACCTTATTTTATGGAAAGCTCTATAGGCTGTTGACAACATGTGACATTCTCCCATATTTTTTATAAAGCAAGTCAGGACTACTTCTACCAATATCAAAAATACTTACAAAAGTATTCTGTACCATTACCTCATCACAGAATTTTTAGTTCATATAACTGAAATATTTTAAATTAAAAAATGTCTTTCATTTATCTAAATGCCATTATGAGATTTGTTCTTGATGGTAAAAATATTTCTCAGTACTATAACATGCTGAAAGCTAGGGGTTAAAAGCATTTCTCACAGAATCACAGAATCACAGAATGATAGGGGTTGGAAGGGACCTCCAGAGATCATCGAGTCCAGCCCCCCTGCCAAAGCAGGTTCCCTACACCAGGTTGCACAAGTAGGTGTCCAGGTGGGTCTTGAATATCTCCAGAGAAGGAGACTCTACAACCTCCCTGAGCAGCCTCAATTGTTTCTCATATAGAATTCTATATAGAATATAGAATATACATAAAATATAGAATCATATATTTGGAGATTTTTCAAGTACTGAATTAAGCAACTCCAGCAAGATGAGGTTTTCACAGAACAGGCTGAAAAAGTCAGCTCCAAAAGAGCTTCCAACTTCACTTTTAAAATGTAGTTAGCATCAGAGAGTAACAATATGAGTTCTTCATGGCCAACTCTTGATACTTCAGATAAGACCTAAAAATAAAGTTGTGATGTTTCTATCGTTTCAGAACTAGGTAAAGAACATGAGTAGCCAAACAGGCCGATAATTAAGAGCTATACTTTACTCCAGTCTTGTAGTTTTGTTTTTGGACAATGATGCTGAAAAACAGGACATCTGGCAACTACCTAAATTAGTACTGTTTCTGCTTCTTTTCCATTGGGATTACGAATAGAAATTTAAATCTTATTTAGGACAAAGATATACCTTCAAGTGAAAAGGGAAGCCACTCTATCTGAAAGTGGTAATCCTAACTTCTACAGGAGCAACTTCCAGAGCAGCCATTCCCTTCCAACAAGTCTTAAAAAATCTTAGCCCACATTTTCAGTGATGACTGCACCAAAAAAATTTGCACAGGAATTATTTCAGGAGAGTAACCACCGGGCTAGGAGAAGCCTATGGGAAAGAACAGTCCTGGTTTCCAATGGCACTAACCAAGAGCAGCCTCCACCAGCCAGAGGTTTGTGCTCCATGCAGGGCATAGAAGAGCTGAAGAAGAAGAATGGGAGCACAGACGCTAGGCATCAGGGATCTATCAAGGGACAAATGTAAATATACTGCTGGAAATAACACTAGCTCATTTTGTGCTATTTGAATATTTACAGAAAAACAAGAATGTTGCCAAATTCCAGATTCTTATGTCTGTTCAGAAATGAGAGCAGAGACATTACTAGCATAATTGCTTCAAAAATAATTTTTTGAAGAAATATTTTCTTCAATGTTCTCTCATGAATTATGATTACTCTTTCATGGATTTGTAAGTTTAAAACCTGGTGTAGAAACTTCTAATTAACTGTTCAGGTATGGTTCTTGATCTGTCGTGTTTACAAGGTATTTAATGGTAAACTGCATTAAAATTACTCCTATTTTGATGGCAGGAGCTTGGTCTAATGTGATCAAAAGTCTGCATAGCTGTCCATAATATACAAAGTGAAGTGGAGTATATGCACTATTTTAGCATTTTTTACCTCTAGAAGTGCTGATCCAAGACTGCTAAAGCCCAGGAAGATGTCTAATATCTCCTGATTTATCTCTGTTGCCTCAAATGTATGGGTATTGGAGGAGAATTCTGGTGTGAAGCACAAGAGATGCCAGCTATCTCTACCTTAGCTTTTATTTTCTATAACAGCTAACAAATGAGATTGTTATGAGTCCCCCTCCATTAACTTTACGTTTGGGTTCCTCTTTATAATTATCATTTTTCCCCTTGCATTAAGGAATCACCAGGACAAACTCCATGTCAGTTGTCCCACAAAGCCAATAAAATGCACAAATTCCGTGCACCCTGCCATACCTCAGATTCAGAGGATGTCACTGTAATATAAGTGCTGTTCCTATTAACAGATAAAGAATAGAATATATAAATACTGAATGGTTCAGCACAGCTTTGCCCTATTAAGCAGAAAGACTGAAGTGAAACCATATCCTGATCAGTGAAGTACAGAATTTTCTGTAATATTTCTCTAATGTTTCAGCAACACAGAAATTTCCTGGCCTAATCATGCTCCTTCATTATGTTGTTCTTCTAAAGTTCATCAAAAGAGTCTCTGCCCAGCTAGTCCATTGACTAAAAAGTGCAGCTTCATCTAATGACTACTAATTGTTGTTGTTGGTCATGCTGAGAAGCATCTCCAAAATCTCTTTGGAAAGGACTCAGGCAATGAAAACAAGACATTATACTTCACCAGCATCCCCCAAATTAAACATAACCAAAAAAGGAATTTGAAGTGCACCTTTCTCATCAGCACAACTGCAACAATTACTCCCAAAGGCCCAACATCACTATGATGTTGTCATTTACTGAGAAGGACCTTTGTGATGTTCATCATGTCAGAGGCTGCCAGACTAGTTGCTTCAGTCTGACCATGTGAAACATCTTTTGAGGCAGTCTTGCATCTCAGTCTGCTTTCTATGTTTGCAGGAGAAAGTACAATGAATGATTCAGAACTAACTATCCTGGAGATGGCAGTGACAGAAAGGTTCAGATATCAACTCCAGTGGTTGTGGAACACTTCAGTGAACAGTTTCTCCCTAAATAGCTTATAATTACATTTTTATTTTAGTTTTTTTACACCACAGATGAATAAGTTCTGAGACCAATATGAGTATAGGTTTCTTTGAAAGAAATAGTGCATTTATGAGGTTAATGTGGCAGTATTCTATTAAATCCTCTTTCAAAAGTTGGCAAATGTCATAGACTACGTGGTAACACTCTTCTAATCTAACTGGAGGATTCTTTTTAAGAAATCATCTGATTGGAAAGTAGATTGATTCTAGCTTTGAAAAAGTCTTGTATTGTCTTTTTTTTTATTATTATTTGTTTTCTCGAAAAAAAAGGAAAGCTGAGATGCATAACACAGTAATATCAATCAAGAAATATGGGTTTTTGGCTGTATCTCTTTTTACAAGGGTGGAACTCAGACCTTATTTGCTTATTTTTCTTTTCTCTGCTTTGTAACACCTTGAATATGAAAGTAGTCAAACAAAACTCTGTTGTTTCCTTCCAATCTTTTGAAACTACCTGAATTATAGAGAAAGAGTGTGGTAAAAATTCAAACTGTTCATTACATGATTTATGCATGCTGGTTTTGTTCCTTCTACTAGTTTAGCTTTAGAGGACACAGAGGCAGCTTAGCAATGATATCTGGCTACTGCAAAATCATTGCTTCACCACAGAAGCAATCCTTTTGGTCACTTATTCAGCAAGACTATGAATTATTATTAATTTTTTTGTCTGAAGAGTTACCATGTATTTAGAGGGCTGGTAAAGAAGCAAGTGGGATGCATGCAAAGGAAGTTCTTAGTAGCAGGATGACTTTGTTTTCTATATTTAAATTTTAAAAGGAATAAATTTTGTTTGCAAACAGCTCCAGAAGAACATGATACATTTCGCCCCACGCTCATGATTGTTGAGCAGTAAATGTTACTTCCCTTTCTAACACCACCTTTCTCCACAGCGACACACTTCCATTTATACATACACCAGAAGAATATTCACATATGCTCACAGATCCACAGTCATTCCTTCATCTGATTTCTCTGAAAGTTCACCTCAGAGGGTAACAAAGCAGCGCTTGTGATGTAAATATGGAAGAACCACACTGACAGCCAGTAAGCCATGAGGTTCTTCTATCTATCGATCAAGTTGTCACTCCTACTTCAACGCAGGTGAAGAAATGTCAAATAATATTTACAGAAAGTTAAGCGTTCCAACAAGTGCCAGGGGGAGCTTATTGGCTCCAGACACCTGTTTTTTACATTTTTTCTTCAGTGAGAACAATTTTTGCAGGAACTGTTAAGTCACACCGTTTGTCTGCTTTTTTTTTTCTCCTTTAGGTTACCAGTTTTCATCAGAACTTGAGTAGAATATGAATGTTATGGGATACTTGAGAGACAACAGGTGCCACTCACAAATAAGAAGTAAGTGCAGGGTTGTCAGTGAAGCTAATAACACTGGAATGTGAAATAATAGTAGTAAGTAACTGAAGAAAAGAAGTGTCAGATGAGACAGCTGAATTGCCATGTGAGTCTCTCGTAAGATATTGAGTCTTTGGCTTGGAGAATCTGACTCTTCTACTATGATTTACAGAGTCTCAGTCTTTCATCTTAAACTGGAAGGAATCAGACAGGCAATACCATGTCCAGAATCACTTAAATTTAATCCTGGTGGTCTGCAGATGCTTGTGACCACTGTCATTAGAGTGGGGACTTGCTGGGTGGAAACCGCAAGGGTTTTTAAACTCCACAAATTAGTGTCAGCTCAAGTCCTGACAGTGCTAAGATAAGAAAACCAAGTTATTGTTTGCTTCTGGTACTTATTCTTCTCACCTAACACATGAAAATTATATCACTAACTCGTGTAGATTAGAAACATAAACCTACAGGAACACGTGTGATAGGGAAATTCAATTCCTCTCACAGACCCCCAGCTTCCCTGCAGCAGGCCTGGCACACAGTTCCTCAGCAAGCAAAGAGGCAGCAAGACCTCTTCTTTTCATCACCTTCTTGCAGTCTCCATAAGGGAAATCTCAAGTGCAGGCAAATCCTCAGCCCTCCCTTTCCCTAAGTCATTTCTTTCACAGCAATGTGTCACGATACTCCACACAGAGTTAAATTTGTATGCTGGCACCTTCAACCATGCTCTTGGCCTTGGTAAACAAAATTACATAGGTATCACAGCAGACTGCACACTTCATAACATGAGGAAAAGAAGTAAAATTTGGCCCATAAGGGAAAAACTGCAAGGGAAGCAACTCAGAAGATTATTTTGTGTGTGCAGTGGTTTTAAGATAAATAAATAAGTGAATCAGCTAGTATACAAACATGGCTGAGGAAAAATAAATATTCAGATGGGCTCCGCTGCTTTGTTATTTCCCCCGATGCTTTTCAGACATCTTCACTCTCAAGCACTTAAAACACACACCAAAAATATTTGCTACTCCCTTAAGCCATTTTCAGCTTACCTGCCTGGTGCACAAATACAGTTCCCTTGCAATTGCAAGCTGTACTATTGTGTTAATAATTTTCCTTCCAATTCCACTGAGGTACCCAAAAAAACTTGAAAGGAAAATCAAAAATTAAAAAGGCAAAGGGATCTTTTAATATATACTGTGAAACAGGTCTGAGGCCTTGATCCTGGATGCCTTTTTACCTCCTTCTGTAACACATACTCAAAATTTTTTTTCTCAGTAATGTAAAGATGCTCAGCCAGAATAAATAAATAGATAGATAGATAGATAGATAGATAGATAGATAGATAGATAGATAGATAAATAACAAGATGCTTTACCTAAATCATGGGGGTTTGAGAAAGAGTTTCTCACTGACATCACAACTGTGCCCAGAAATCATGCATCACAAATTTTCTGAGGATATGAGTTCTGGCCTGTTACACCAAATCCCATTCCATCACATTCCCTTACTCCCAAGCACTGGTGTGCAACACACCATTTCACTACTGTTGCCATGAGATGAGATGGCTTGAGTCATGTTTCCATTTAATCATCATGGAGCCAAGATGGAAGATCCTTTGAACAAAACCCGCCTCATTTTTATTTGTGACATTTGGGACACGTGGGGACTGAAAACTCTACAGTACATAGAGCAGAGTTTGGAGGATAAAAGCTATATGTGATCGTTTTTAATTTTCCTTGAACTCTTCAGTTCATGCGCACGTACCTCAGCATCCTGACAGAAAGAAGCACAATCCAGACAAAGTAACAGAATTAAAAAATATCTGTGGCACTGGTCTGGGTTCACCTTCTGGAATTAAGAGGTGGGTAGGAATTTTTTCTCATATATTTCTATTGCTTTTTTGTGTGTGAATTTATCACTAACTCCAGTCTGTAAATATGAGCACCATCCTTGCCTATATAGGAAAAACTAAATTAAATTAATAGAAATAACTAGGTGATATTTAAACAATTTAAGTGAAAATCACATTTTGAAATTAAATAATTATTTCATTAAAAATAATAAACCCACTTAAAAAAATGAAGTTACGGCAGACTATGTGAAAGGCCTAAAGCAGGGTTAAAGTATCTCATTAAAATTTTAATACTACAGTTTGTGTTTTAATCAGAATTTGTAACAGTAGCCCTTGAAGAGCAGGGGAGAGCAGATATTTTTTCTACTTCTCCATTTTAGCTAGCTAATTCAGCGATTTGGCAATGAAAAACAAAGCAACAGTCTGTATCGTGAAGAAATACAAACTTCTTTTCACTCTCAAATTTTAGGGCTAGAAGTAGACATTAGTGAATGAGATCTATTAATTCTGAAGTCCTCACAAATTCAGTCACCAGAAGCCACCATGTCAGTTCCTTAGTTGCAGAAAACACTTATTTTGTTAAATATTTTTATTTTGTGTGTGAAACAAATTTTGATAAATTTATTTACTTAAATTTTCAGATTGTTCAAATTACCTGATGTGCATTACTATTTAAATCTAGCAAGTGATTTCCAACTGCCTCCAAAAGGTGTTCAAAATACAAAATACTAGAATATTAAAACATTCAGATAACCTGAATGTGTGGTGTTTTTTCTTTAGGAATACCCTAAATATGAATTATTTAAGGCACAGCAATCACCTTCTCCATTGTAAACGTAATATTTTGCAACAAATCAACACTCCAAAGTAACTTCAGTTTTCAAAATACAAACTCATTGACCATCCACTAATTAAAACTAATTCTTCTTCCTGATAAGGCAGCAAAGAAATTGTAGGAAGGGGGAAAAAAAAAGGCCTCTTAAAAGTCTGTTACTTAAAACAAGTTTTACTGCTTTTGAATCAGTAATAAAAATGGCTATTTAAATTACTTTCATGTCAATCCATCCCCCTGTTCTGCACAGAGCTATTTAAGATGACAAAAAGACAGACTAAAGTGTATCTTCACTTGTGTTACTGTCAAACCTGGTAAGGTTCATATTTATCATGCTGTACTAATATTTCTTAAAACTCATATTTTTGTGGCATTGAGTATTTCAATGGAGAAAGATATATACATTACTACAAACATAGAGGATTCTTTATTTGCTAGAATAAAGGAGAAACTTATGTATATGAAAAAACACCTTGAGTAGATGGCATGTGACTGAGAGATTCCTTTGTAATAAAAACATAAAACAGTAACAACTAGCTACCAGCAGAAGCACAGCAAATATAAGATTATCACTGTCTTCTCTAATATCAACAGCAAGAGGGAAATTAATATGAAAAAAAAAACACAACTGTAAATAATTTTTAAAAAAACAAACACTAGTACCCTGTAGTTCGTACTGCATGTATCACTTGAAGTATATATGTAGGTAAAACTTACTGAGGTAGAAACCAGAGGAAAAGATACTGAAAGAAAAGGTACTAAAATGCCTGTAGCAAACAACCAAGATCAAAAGCCTGAAAATATCTCAGAAAACACATCAAGGCGAGGAATGAGATCTGCAATGTTACTGCCTTCTGCCTTTCTTCTTCAGCCCCTCACACCAGTGAAGTGACACAGGGGATTTTAAGGAATATCCAATAGACAGATCCATATTTGTCTGTTTGAATCAGGAACTCCTATCTAGTATGATGAACCCTGTAAAAACTGCAGACAAATGCTATGTTTGTCTAGTCTAGATGCTTATGCTTTCCCAGGCTTATACTCAGACCACGGAGTGTGGTAGGCCTATTTGCCTCCCATCAAAAGACAGTGATGGAGTGACGGCTTCGGTGGATGGGGGAAGGGTGGTGGATGTCATCTACCTGGACTTCTGCAAGGCCTTTGACATGGTCCCTCATCACATCCTTCTTTCTAAATTGGAGAGGTGTAGATTTGAAGGATGGACTGTTCGATGGATTAGGAATTGTCTGTCTGGATGCAGCCAAATGGTTGTGATCAATGGTTCTCTGTCAGGGTGGAGGCCAGTCATGAGCCATGAAGTGTCCCTCAGGTGTTGGTCTTGAGACCGGTGCTCTTCAACATCTTCATCAATGACACAGACGATGGCATTGAGTACACCCTCAGCAAGTTTGCAGATGACACCAAGACAAGCAGTGCAGTTGATACATTGGAAGGAAGGGAAGCCATCCAGAGGGACCTGGACAGGCTGGAGAAGTGGGCCCATGGAAACCTAATGAGGTTCAATAAGGCCAAGTGCAGGGTGCTGCTCTTGGGTTGGGGCAATCCCAGGTATTTATACAAACTGGGGGAAGATCTCCTGGAGAGCAGCCCTGTGGTGAAAGACTTGGGGGTCCTGGTAGATGAGAAGCTGGACATGAGCCAGCAGTGTGCGCTTGCAGCCCGGAAAGCCAACTGTGTTCTGGGCTGCATTAAAAAAGGGGTGGCCAGCAGAGAGGAGGAGGTGATTGTGAGACCCCACCTGCAGTACTGCATCCAGGCTCGGGGCCCCCAGTACAGGAAGGACATGGAGCTCTTGGAGCTCAAGAGGAGGACCACTAAAATGACCTGAGGGCTGGAGTACCTCTCCTATGAAGAAAGGTTGAGGGAACTGGGCTTGTTTAGTTTGGAGAAGAAAAGGCTCTGGGGAGACCTGATTGCAGCCTTCCAGTACTTGAAGGGAACATGTAAACAGGAGGGGGAACGGCTGTTTATGAGGGTGGATAGTGATAGGACAAGGGGGAATGGTCTTAAACTGAGACAGGGGAGGTTTAGGTTAGATATTAGGAGGAAGTTTTTCACATAGAGGGTGGTGACGCACTGGAACAGGCTGCCCGAGGAGGTTGTGGATGCCCCATCCCTGGAGGCATTCAAGGCCAGGCTGGATGTGGCTCTGGGCAGCCTGGTCTGGTGATTAGCAACCCTGCACATAGCAGGGGGGTTGAAACATGATGATCATTGTGGTCCTTTTCAACCCAGGCCATTCTATGATTCTATGACAAAGTGCAGAGAAGGAACACCCCTAATAACCATCAGCAATATGTGCATTGCACGTACCACAGTGCACTATTGAAAACAGTTGTAATTACAAAAATAGCCAGGTTGCAGAATCTTCAGAAACATAGACTAATCTTAAATTTGTACACCCAAAGCATCTGAAGAAGAAAACAAACACACTACTATTCTCTGCTTGAAGCCTGGAAATAAAATTCTGGAATAGTAGATGAAAATTTGGGGGCGGAAAGAGGAACAACAGAACAACAATTACATTGCTTCTCTATCTACCATAGCCTAAAGAAGCCCTCCAGGCAGAAAGGCGGAGTACAGCAATTGGATTACTGTGCCCAAAAATCTTTCTGCAACTACTTATCACCTCCATACCATTCTAGGACCAGCACACAAAGGGGCGACCAAGGATCTGCGTGTTGCACCCTCTGCTTTTTGACTTGAAATAGAGTCAGGTTCCATATTGAGGAATCAGATTCCTTCAAACTGATGTATAAAATCTGCTGCTAAGATAGGGGACTCTGTCAATAGTCAAATTAGACATGAATGGGGGAAGGGACATTTCCTTCTGCTATACTCAGATTTGCCAAATTTAGGTATATTTGTGACATTTGAGACAGTTAGAGCCATCCATCAGCATTTCTGTCACTAGCTTTGGGTTTGCAAAAATGGAAACAAGATGTTGCTTTGGAATGCAGCTTTGCAAAATTCTACAGATTAAAAAATATCTCCCCACAAGACCGAGTTTTTGTATGTAACTAGAAACTACCACTGTATCTTGACAAGCAAGACAGGTGCTACATTAAATGACCATCTGAATGGTCATCTAATATAATGTTAGCATCAGGATACTGAACTTACTCTGATTAACTTTCCAATTATTTACACAGAACATCATGAATCTATCAAAACACACTATGCTGTAGCCCAGAAAAACAGGCAGTGTGGTGTAGGGAAATGTGGGGGGGGAAGGGAATCAGCATTCTGGTGTGGTAATAAAGGTTCCTTTCTCCAATGATAATCAACTCTGCATAATTAAAATAGCTCAGACTGCTGAACTAATTTTCAGACTGGAGGTTTCTTCCTGTAGCAACACTTACACACAAAGTTTCTACTGCGGTTGAATTTAATCGTGAGTCTAATTACAATTTTAATGAATATCTTCAGTGCTGCATGTAAACTTGCACTTCACAGTCTTGCTATCAGAGCATTTTAGAAGCTTTCTGCATTTAATACAAAGTATTGTTCTGAGAGAGGCTCAGGGTAAAACAGCACTTTTCAAAAGAAAGCTTTAACAGTATTTGGCCAAATTAAAATACTGTTTACAGTTGGTTTAAAACAAATTTATGTTTTTATACACGTATTTCAGAATATTTTTACTATATATTTAGATGAGTATTTGGCCTACTTCTAATCACGTTCTAAATTCAATATGGCCCAAATGGTACTTACAGAGTTTCTCTTTCTCCTTTTCACTCCTTTTGGTAAATACTTTGAGGATTAATTGTAAATTTTCCCACCAAAGGGCAAAAACTGATGTCTTCATTTTCTGATGAAAAGCCACATTTAATAGTCAAGGCACCAATAAGATATCATTTCTACCCGAGTTTCCAGATTTTTTTATGAAATTGTACTGCAAGAACTAAAAAATCTCTATTAGCCTCACATACAGAAGTTGTTTTTTAATTAAACATAAAAACTGACCATTTACTGTGAATTTTCTTCTTCTACATTCCACGTGGTTTACTTTACACTGCCCTCAAATTTGCAGTGGGCAGGCTGGTGCATCATTTGCCACAGGTGCACCACTATAGAGGCACAGGTTTCTGGCCATGTCATCTGGTTGCAGATTACACTATTAGTTCCCAGGCAGACATGACAGATTAAAATTGACAGCATATGAGCACTCTGTAGCAGTTACTGCTGTATCCATCAATACTGCAGGATAATTATTATGTTCCAGAGTTAATCTTCAGCTAAGCCTATGAGGAAACATATTCAGATGTGCTGAAGGTTGTGGGATTTGACTTCCTTTCTCCCCATTCCACCTGTATATTCTAATCGAGAAAATATATATATATATATATATATATATTATTTGCTTAAGAATTTAAATCTAGTAGGAACATCTTCACTCTTGGTGATCTTCAGTCACTAAGTCCTACTTCTGCTACTGCCTAATCACAGTGTGTAATCACTTTCATTAATTTATAAAAGTTGATGTTGAAACCAGTTAGGTTTCTTGCCCCTTTCATGCTGCTCAAGGCTGTTCAAGAACCTCACTAATCTGGTATCAGTGGGAGTCTGCATCTTCTCAGCTCCAGCCACGATGCTGGCAAATTTTGTCTTCAGAGTTCTGTACAGAGGCTTCTCCCTCCAGCTGCAGCACTCCCTATGGCAGATAGTGGTACTTAGATCACCAACCAGATGTGGTTCATATGTGGCCCCAGAAATAGGCTACTAGGAAGCAGCTGGGGTGCTGTGTTCAAAGCATCTCATGAGAAACACTGCTTTCTCCAGCTGCATTGATGACTGCACATCAGAGCTCCTCCCACCAGGCTCTGCTTACCAACTATACTGAGAGATATGCTATTTAAGATTGAGGAGAAAAGAACATTGAAGGGGGTACGTTTCATAGATTTTGAAAGTAGCTCAAAATAAAAACATTTTCCATTATTTGTTTTCCTTTTCCCCTTCTCAGTTCAAATACCCATCTAAACACATTAATTTAACTCTTGTTTATCCTACGAATTGCATTAAGCTTCATGAAGAGAATAGTAAAAAGTAGAGTTTTAAAATTTAAAATTGTATTCAGAAGCAGTAGAATTCTTTAGTCTGTATCTTCCATGGGTAAATTCAGCAAAGTTTCAGCAGAAATGTGAATGCTGAAAAAAAAGAGGTTCTTTTTCCATTTATTTTTTTTTACCATGTAAAATAAACCCCACCTCAGTATTGGATCATGTATATCTTCAGCTCTCCTGTGAGAATCACAGTATCAAACAAGGGAAAGATTTTGTATTTCTAAGAGTCTCCTACTTCTAAAAATGCCCAATCAAATAAGTGTCTCCAACCTGTATTATGTACAGGTAATGATGATTAGCTCTGCTCTCAGTGTGAAAGCTATTTTCCTACTTGGATAAATACCAGTACAAAAATACTGTCTATAGCTTAAAGAGAGAGAGAGAGAGAGAGAGAGAAACAAAAAAACAAGCCAAGCAACAACAACAAAATGGAAAGGAAAGAGCTCAAAAGCAAGAAAACTATCGCTTCTCCGTGTTAACCGTGCTCAGTCTTGTAACAGTCCAGGTTCATCCAACAAAGAGATTAGAGATGTGGTACTGGAAAGCAAAGCCAACAGCAGTCAGTGTGGAACTATTTTCTAGCTTACATCTCAAGTAACGGAACACAGAAGCAGCTGTAGCTGAGACACAGGGTGATGCAGTTCTCTGTGTGGGGTTTTAAGGATAGCCCAAGCTGATCCAGCTGCAGGCTGGTACAGAAAGGTGCAGCTGTATCCTCTCCATTCCTCTCCAGAAAGACATTCCCATCTTCCTTTTGCCTATTCAGTCGAACAGGCAATCTCACTCATCTAACAGGAAAACCCAGACTTCATGGTTATGCTTCGGTCAGATTGGCCAGCAGCTCTGTCTGACTGCATAGCCACACACTGCTGATAGAGCAGCAGGGCAGCTGCAAGACCGCACAGCTCAACAACCAAGACCAATACCTTCTATGAAAGTGGTGACTTGCAGCTACATCTGCTGGGCTGCCCTGCACTGTGCCCATAAATTTGGTTGATACAGTAATGACATTTTTTGTTTCTGAACTGCAGAAGAACAGGACAAATGAAGTAGCTAAAAACATGATGAGAGAGATGGGAATATCTACAAAAAGAGAAAGCTTAAGCAAGTTCACACAACACTTTATACGATCTTGCAAACAAGAGCCAAAACATGAGAAAATACACAGAAGGTGGTTTGATTTTTCCTGTGGCATTGGCTGATTCAGAGCACAAGAATTTAATAGTTTTGAGCTTAGACACAGAAGTCCAGCTATGAAACTGTAACAGAAATTCGAGGAGCACTGCATTCCTGGTAAAAATGAAACACATGAAGTATGTGCTTTTAATCAGGGCATAGAGGAACGTGAAATTACAGAGGGGGTTGTGATCAATCTAAGCCAATTTTGCAAGTCTAACTAGGACCAGATATGAGATAAGATTGTAATTGAGATCTGGATGAGAAACTGAGTGTTCACTGGAAAAGCCAGAATTAACCCTGAACTATGCAATTAGAATTTACAACACAACCACAGCTGTCCAATACATAACGAAGATTATGGGATTATGAAACATAAGCTATTCTCTGACACTGAAGTCATTACTACAGACCCTTAGCAGAAGAAAGATATCGTGGAAAAGGTTAGCAGAGTTCCAAATTTTGCACTGTCTACAACAATTAATGTAAGCTGCAAGAGTGGAAAGAAGAAACAAAACAAAAGAGGAAAAAAATGCAATGTATGGGGATGATACTAAGCACATGGGTGAGAATGAAACTATAATAAGACCTACAGAAAAGACATAATTGTTAAAACCTCATTCTACATTCAGTCTCAACAAGCAGGTAAACTATTAAACTAATATTAAACTATTAAACTATGATTAAAGAGTCTGAAACAACCTTTTTCAGACAGAATTCACCCCAGAAAACAGAATACACCTAATCCCATCACCTGGGTAAATATTGCTTTTTCCTGATGACAGAAGCCAGTGTAGGCGACCAGGAAGCATACTGTTCTGGGCATACCAGAGAGAAACAGGTAAAAGAATGAGCACACACAGTGTGCATTCTTTGAAAATTAAAAAAAAAACAAAAACAAAAACAAAAACAAACAAAAAAAAAAAACAAAGAAGACAGAGATCATATTTTATTTATTGCTAAGTTACATAGCAAGGAGCAGGTATGTGAAAAGAGAGCATTTTTATCACTTGCCAAACAAGAACACTGGTAGAAGGAAAGAAATATAATGTATTTCAGATATTTTTCACATGAGATGTGAGAGGTTGTCGTAATAAAGTAAAACAAAGTTATTATCTGTGTGAAATAACAAAAAAAACCTACAATTTTTTGTATATTCATGTAGATTCCAGTTGCTGAAAATACTGAAACAGTACATTGGTTTATTTAGATTACTTTTCAAACTGGGGGAAAGTCTACAGAAGAGCATAATTAAAAACTTTGGCAGATCCACAACTGAGACAAATGACAAATGTACAAAACCTGTATAGCAAAAGTAACAAATAGGACAGGCATTCACTTAGAAGAGCACATAAGCAAACTGGGGTAAAATGAATAATCCACAGGAAAAAGTGGTTTACAAATTACTTTTAAAAGTTGAGATGCAAATTCTGACACTTTCTTTAGTTTCTTCCCAGTGCCCTTGATGGAGTTTACTGAAAGGCACTTCAGAATATGGCTGATTCTGGCTGTGGCTGAGGGGCCTGATCATTGGAGGTTTCTAAATTGGTCTGCAGTAGATTTTGCCAGCACTCATCTCAAACTTCCCCAGCATTCTCCAGGGTGCAGAGTAAGAGGGATCAGGTTTCATGTTTAAATTAATTTTCCAAAAGTGACTGGAGTGTGCAAGTTTTTCTCTTTTCCTTTGCTGGAGATGAAATATTATTTATTCTCTGATTCTACACTCTTCAGTCCGAGTCTCCAGCATTTCATTATGCCTATAGGACCAATTCTTCCTGCCTTCCACCACAATTCATTTGTGTTCCATTCTAAAATTTTCTTAAACAAGTACAGTTCTATTCCTGTCAGATTTATCCAGTTCTGAGATCCCATCTGCTTGGTTATATATTCTTAAAGAGAGTCTGTTTGCTATATGCTGACCTAGTTCAACGTTACATTTGCTCATTGACTGTTGTGTACTCCAACTTCTCCCATGCAATCCCACATATCACCAGCAAATTGAATGCACTTGCAGTTATTATTATTTTTTTTTTTAACCCGGGGCATTTTTATAGATTAGAAAACAGTACAAATTCAAGTATTGATCCCCAGGGACCCCATTTAATACTTTACCTAAATTGAAATAGCTCCTCTTACAATCACTTTTTATTCTGTATGTGTAACCACTGAGCTTTTCATCCAATTTCATATTAATGCATCTCTTGAATCCTTGAACCTCTTTACTGTGGGCAGTCTTGTGACAATGCTTGCTGCTTAAATATACCACATTGTGCCCCTGCTGCATACGTCTGAAGTATGCTATATGAACATATCCAATGTTACACATTGGGTCACCTAATGATCTTTCCTTTGCTCGTGTCTTTTTTGTGTATCAGAAAGGGAAATGAATCTGTTCATGCAAATGTAACTCTACTTCTTACACACAACAAAAATGCAGTGATCAAAACTGATTGCCATTTATAAACTATTCTCTCTAGTACAGGGGTTTGGTTGCTCTAGTTAGTAGAAGCCCAAACTTCATGATCAACAAAATGCCTCACTGACAGCAGTTCCTGAGCTGCAACTCCATTTTGACTGTTCTTCCATTCCCTATGCAACAAAGAAGTTTTACTGGGCATTAATACATAGCCAACAGCAAACAAGCAGATCTTGTACCTTATAAAGGCTCCAAAATTCTACAATTCCTATGCAAGGCAAGCATACTGAGACAAGCTAACCTAGTGATGAGAAGAAAAGTTCCAAACCTATCAAAAATGACTGGAGCAGACAAAGGGAATTTCTTTATGATAAGTCAAGAAGTAGATTTTATAGACAAAGTTAGCATAGTTTCACTTCCTCAACAAACTTTGTGACAGCAAAGCCTAAGAAGGCAGAAAAAGCCCAGCATTTTAAGATCCTTTTCCCACTTTTATCTGGTTCCTACTGAGAAACCAGGTCCTTTCTCCTGCCTTCTCTAACATTAGGCATTATAGAGAAGCTGGAGACTCTAACCACTTCTTTAACACTTCTAGGAACTGGAGAAACCATCCAGAAAAAAAAAAATAAATAAAAAAAGCAATTTTGAAACTAAAAGATACAGTGATGAGATAAAGAAATTACATGGGTCACTCCAAAAGTATTGACTTCTATTTATTTCCATGGAAATTACAACAAAGTTCACAACGACACTGTTTGATAGAGTGCACTCTCAGCTACAAAACACTATTTTTTTAACAAAGACACCATCAGCCATTCATTTTCACCAGCAATGAACAAGAACCTGCATGCCGCACCCCTCAAAATCTGAACCAGAAGAGATGATCCATTGCCTCTGTCTCCACTGCTAAAACGCACCACCACTGCCTCACTGTGCTCACATCCCCAGTTTGGTCTCCAAGATTGCAGTTCAGCAATTGTTAGTGAATGTCAATAGGTGCAGCTTTTTCAGCATGGAGTAATTCACATCCACACTTTGCTTCAACTGTACTTCCATGTCATTTTGTCAGACTGCCCCTATACTGCTATCTGTTGCTCGGCAACAGCATGCAATGGAATATTTTTTGGAAGGTTCAGCTTCTACTGCCATACCACCAACATCTGCCTCTGATGTTGAGGGCAATCATAAAATAGGAGGCATTATTTTCGGAGCAGCCCTCATACTATTCTGGAGAGGAGAATTTAAGAATTCTGCATCTAGAGGCAGAACTGAGATGGGAGCTACATAATTTAACCATAATAAGAGAAGCTTTACTCCTCTCTCAGAGCAGGCATTAGAATCAAGGACAGACAGATGCTGATTCTGTTCCAAGAGGCACAGACATAATTATGTAATTTTGGAAGCCTCACAATATCGGACAGTCCAAAACAGCAGAAGACCGATATGGTAAAACTTGACAGGGCAGTTCAAAATCAAAAGGCCCACTAAAATAAGCCAATATATCTAAACTTTTGAAGCATACACACATAAATTCATATTCTCATATATAAATGTACATGTGTACATACATGCACACTCAGCACACTTAGTGCTCATATTGCAGCTCTTTTCAGGTCTGCCTCAAGATTTCCAATCCTCTCATTTGGCTGTCCTCTGCTGCTAATGGGATTACCTGTTAAATGAATATGAAGTTACTCATCACTTTGTTAAGGAATAGCCTGCAGAGGACCTCCTCCTTCTCATAAATACTGCTTACTTAGAAGGTAAGCCATATTATTTTCAATGTGATATTAGAACATTACGCAATATTTTCTCAGTCTTTATTTGATATACTATATGATACATGCCACCCATCACCACTACCAAATTCCTTCATTCACAACTGAGACTGCACCTGGACTTGATCCATTAAATTAGCCTACCCTACCCATTTGATATATTTTAAAATAAACACCTTTGCATTTTTTCCATGCGACTGCTCACACTTGGAGGAGTGCCTTTAAGCATCTGCAAAATTGCGTCATTATCCTCTTTTGAACTTTCTTTGCAGCAAATCTTTTGCTGAGGTGGGGTGAAGAGAGAACAAGAGGAGGTCCAGTGCATGTTGTTACCTCCTGCAGAGCCTCAGCAGACACTTGAGGTTACAAGCAAAGAATAACGTTGCTGCTGTTCAGCAAGTTGAAAGATTCTTTTTCCCAGCATCCGTGAAATAATTCTACATTAAGTTTAGCTATAAAAGGCACGACCCTGGAGAAAGAACTTGGCACTTAGCCAAGTGTTTTTTATATTCGGTTTCACTTTCCCGGTATAAAATATTTAAGAAAACATAATTCCATTTAAAATAATTCCATAAAAAAGTCATGAATGTGATTTCTTGTCTTTTTTACACGTATCAGTTAGACATTTCAAAATGATTTCATCTAGCACAAGGCTTCAGCCCCCCCTCATGCTGTAAGTGATCAGTACTTGTGAAAGCCTACAGGATTTATACTGAAAGGCAAGCTAAAGAAAAAAGAAGAAAAAGAAAAAAGAAAAGAAGTTCTCTAATGTATTAGAAATCCTCCTCCTCTCATCTCAGTGTTTGTACTGTCACCAGCCATTGGAGAATGTGAATGTTTCTACATAAAACAGATTAGTGCTAATGAAGTCTCTGGTAAACCATGTGGAATTTCTGGTCCTTCTGTCTGTTGAGGCTGTGGAAATGCTCTGTTCTGGTTGAGATTTTAGAAAATTATGATTATTTAAGAAGTGTGAGTCGTTGGCGTTGTGAGTGCCATTCTAGTTTTGACAAAAAACTGAATCGGATGGGAGGTTTAAAAGCTTTTCTTGAAGATGGCCAGAGTTTCAATTCACCTACTCTGAAAGTTCATTCCACAGCCAAGACCTTTTATCCTCAGCCTTTTCATGGCCTTCTGCATCTGGCATGTGCTGTACTAAAACAAAACAAAAGAAAACCAAGGAAACAAATAAACAAACAACAAAAACAAACCAATAAATAAAAAAAATAAAAAAAAAAAAAACCCTGTAATTTGGAATCTCTACAGAGTCAAAAATCACTTTGCTAAGATTAAAACATTTCAAGTTTTGTAGTTCAGGCAATCGTTCTTGCTAACCAGTATAATTTATTTCCTTTATTGAACTGCATCATTTGACTTTTTAAATAATCCTTTTATATAATCTTCCTGTAGGGAAACTTTTGCCCCAGCAGTTTTCATGATGAATACACCCTGAACATTCAGGCACACTAGATCTTTCTTTTCAATCCAGTATTTTTGAAATGTACATGATATGATATGTCAAGCAGCTATATTGTGTTCGTGTTTTAAAAGATCTTTAATGCTGCTGGCCTGACTGTGCAGCTGTGGAGGGTGCCCCCAAAGAGGAAGTTTTTCCTTCAGTAGCAGCCACAATGCTTGGCCCTTTCCCAAACTTGGTGCTACAAATTCTGCCATATGGCTGCCCAGCTGGGCAAAGTCTGTGAAACTCAAAGTAACTCACAGGCTGTTTTTTGGGTTGTTTTTGTTTGGTTGGGGTTTTTTGTTTGTTTCTTTTTCTGCATCGCTAAGGAAGCTCATTGATTTTCCACAGGCTGACTGCAGCAGAGCCTGTTTTCTCCTGCACAATCTATTTTCAGGAGCTCAGTGAAGTCACCTGATATTTGATTTAAGCAGGGAACAAGAAAGAAATTGAAAGAGGCTGCTAGGCCCAATCCTTCCTGGTGCACAGGAACCAGAAGGATGCAACAATCACTCATCTCCTGATGTCACAAAGCACCAGCAATGCCTCCTTTTTATGAAATTAAGAAACTGGTATATTTAGCAGCTGAACTTAGTCAAAAAAACTTATTGGTTTTAATATAGAAAGGTGAACAAAGTTTCTTACCCCTCTCCATCAAAAAGAAAATTCACAAAGGAATTGCTTCAGTTCCACAGGGTTCTTGAAAACTTAAGTACCCTAACATGTGGGATAAAGATGAAGAAGCAGATTACTACAGGGAAGTGAATGATTTCCTGACACAGAGGACTCTGCTGGCAGTCTTCCTTTCTTCTGTCCCTCAGAATTTGCTGATCTGTTCTGACAGCAAAAAAACTGTCCTGCACAGCCCCAGCTATAACCCACCAGTTCTTCAGGGCCAGAGAGCCAACCCTTTCAAATGGACTGGTTTCACTGCAGTCTTCTTTATTAAGGTTCTCACCTTTAGGAATGTTAGAAATTCAAAAGAAAAAAAAAACCACTTCATTCATTGAAAGTAACTAAACTTTCGGAGAATAAGCTTGCTGCATTTCAGGTCAACAGCTGAAGGATAAGCACTTTGGCTTCAGCTCACCAAGGAGCACGTACTGCCTAGGAGATCTCAGTATTTTGAGTCAAGTCTTGGTAAGTTTTAATGGTTTTCAAATGCAGTTCACTTTGCTACAGCAAATGCTATCTTTTTTTTTAGTTTACTGCAATACTTTATGCCCAGATCACACTATGGGGGTCAAGCACCAAAACAATTTTGTGTAGGCCAAGATATATTGTAATGTTACCATTTGCTGAGATCATCTATTACCATTTCTCATTTGGTCTCCTAAGGCAAACTGGCAAGGACACTACTTACCCCATGAACACACATGGATGTTTAAACTATAGCTGGGAATGTATAGCTTGTAATGTCACATAGATAACAGTAGCTTTGACTTTAAGGTAAGAATTAAGGCCACATCCCTGCACTGCAATTTCATGAAAATTTATCATTGATACATATTTTTCTATCCTGAGGGTTTTTATATCCAGTTCCTATAGGACAAATAAATACAAGCAGCATTACTTAATACTATAGATATCACAAATTTCCTGATAATTTTGCCTTTCGATTTTGTTTTCTGTTTAGCTTCTGGTTTTTTTTTTGTTTTGTTTTGTTTTTTCTTTTTTTCTTTTTTAGGCAACAATGAACTCTGGCAATCACAGAAACCATTCCCTGAATGTGTTCCTTGCTTTTTACAATCAACAGCTGAACTTCAGATAAGTGCTGAGTTTTTTTATTAGGCACATTGGTGCATCCATTAATAAATGAAGTTTTATCCCTCCAGAATGATTATTTTGAGGCTTTTCTGTTTTCTTCTGTTTTGTTTATTCCACTCCGGTAAAATATGAGACCATCATTTCCAGCCAGAGTTTATTCTACTCATTTCCCAGAAGGAGAGAGTCCCTTTTCTAGTGTTAATTATCAAATCTGAAGTCCTAGTTTTATTCATTTGAATCTTGGTTAAAATGAAGCTTCCCTCTTCTCAGTTTCAATCAGATTATTTACCCCTGTCTTTCCTTGACTGAATCCCATTTATCTCAATGGCATTATCTTCACAGAAAGACACTTCTTACAGAGTACATAGGATCTGCAATTCAGTGATTTAGCAGTAAGATTTTTAGTACCCTTAGATAGTTCTGTTTTGTGCATTATTTTGAATTTTCTTGATTTTCATTCTTCCATTCCATTGTAGCCCTATAATCAGTCTTGAGCCACGGAACATTTTCTTCTTTTAAGATTTACTCAATAGAGTGGCTTTGGAAGAAGAATTTTTATTAGCATTTCACAGCAATTTTATTTTATCTTTAGTTTATGGTTCAGTATAAATTAATTCTTGGTTAAGGCACTGTGTGGCTCCATGGGACATTTTGACATGCCTTACATATTAATCACTCAAAATTTCCAGCCAAGCTTCCTTCGCTCTCCTTTTTTTTTAATTTAATATATAAAAATCTCTTTCAAGGCAAAGTCCATGACTGTTTGAGTATTTGTGCCAGGAAGATATGGGTCCCAGGCATCAGAGGCATTTCCAGGTGTTATACTGCATTACAGGCAGTTCTGAGCAACCATTTGAAAATAGCAGGTTACGTTTCATTACAGTTTGATTGATATTATCTTTTCACAAAACAAACAAACAACAACAACAAAAAAAAAAACAAACAAAACCAAACCAAAAAGAAATGATTTTATATACAGCATTTGTTATTCAGAAGGACTAAGGAGCAAAAATATGCTTCGTATCTTTTAAATCTCAAGCTGCATAATAAGCATTGAAGATGAAGTCACTCAGTAGTGACTAGTTTCTGAATTACTTAACTATATATGTAACCACCTCTGCCTCCATAGTACTACATACAGACTCCCCACCATGATGAGGTGACAAAAGTGAAAGCAGATTGAAGAAAGGAGTGGAGGAAAAAAAAAATCATCAGATTTTCTAACCTAGTCCAAATCAGAGAATGTCTTGAAGTTCCTATACATTGTAGAGCCTTCTGCCTCACCATCTGTAAGAAAATTTTAATGGAAACAATACTTCTACTTATTTTCTGTCTACCAGAGGGAACGGGATATATTAGGACTTCTAGAATAATAACTAGTTCTAGTACCAACTAGATGTATCTTTAGCCAACAGCATGAAAATAGCATTACTTCCCCAAGTACTTTGGTTCAAATATTTATTACTGAGAGACAGGGTTACCCATACTGATGATGAAGTTGAATAGATTTTGCCATTAATTTGTTCAGTCTCTATTAAGCATACATTTGTGTATGCATAATACACAAATAATGTTGCACATTATATACACAACACACAGCTAAGGAATTTCAAATTAAGCATCACCTTTTCAATTTTAATATGCTCCATGAAAAGGAGGAATCAACGTTTATTGGTTTACCTAGGACAGCTCTGAATTCCTCAAAAGCCTATCATCATTTTATTTATAGCTCCCTTCAGCAAAATATTTCTGAGCTCATAAAAGTTTAATATTCTAATAATTCTAATAATTCTAATAATTCAGAAATCAGTAGAAATACTGAGAGGCTACACAGCCTGACTACTCAGTCTTTATTATCTAATAATACTCTAAAACTTATTTTAGCTAATAGAAGTTACCACATTGAGCTGACAACCACCTTGACTCTATGCAACACTGTTCCAGTTACAAACTATGCTTGTGAATATTTAGGTCATATTAAATATTTCTTGTGAAAGTTCTAGTTACAAACACCTAGCAATGATGTAGCAGTAAAACCTGACAAATGAATGCATGGGGGTGCTTCACCAATAAGCAGGTTTCATCCTGAAGCATGCAAATGGTGTCTAAGGGCAACTTTACTACAAATGAGAGGGCAGGAGAAGGAAAAGCATTGAAGATGATCTTGCCTTTGAGCAGTGCTGACTACTGGATCAATGGCTATCATTAGTAGAGGCCCTGCAAAAGAAGCTAGCTGCCACTGTGCTGAAATGCAACCTGTGTCATGTAGCACCACACTTACATGCAGAGAACTTTAAGTTCAAAATTGGAAAACAGGAAAAGCAAAAGAAGATGTCTAAGCGAAAAAGCAACACTTAACTAGAATTTTGTGTAGTTGATGAGTTTTTAGACGAGAGTAATTGCTTTCTACAACAGAAGTGAAACTGGAGTTCATTTTAACGCTAATTTTTGGAAAATTCAGCCAGTTATGGTACTTGGGAATCGTAGAACAGAAAAACTTCTGCATAAACTTCTTTCTCAGTTAAGGACAATAAATGTCCTTAATTCAACTTAAATTCCCATTAAATCACAGTTCATTTTGAATAGATTATTCTTTCAGCTCATCTAAATAAAATCTTTTCCCTTTCCCAAAACAATGAATCTGCCAACCTCTGCAAATGCACCACTTGCGCTGGTTGTATTGCTTGTCACACCTGAAAACCCTCCCTACAACAGTTCCTATTTTTAATATCCTAGCATAATCACAAAACACTGAACATATAGATCACGTGTGCACACCCATGGAACTAATAATAAGATCCAAAAAATATTTCAAGGCTATTACCGGCATGCAGATGCAAAATGTTTTTGTCTCTTAAGGCGTTGAAGAAGTAAAATCAGACTGTTTCTAAATGCCAGATGACTTCATGCTTAACAGCACTGTCTAGAAAACTCTCTAGAGAATTGGATTTCTGATAGTTTCATCATTGTGCAATCATCATTATACGAGATAATCCCCTTGCACCAAAAAATCTGTAGTCAGAATAGACAAGACAAACCGGAAAGAAGAGAAAGAATAACTAAAGGAAAGTGAAATGCCCAGACTTAGATAGGACAGGGTATTTCAAATTCTGTTCTATTCAGTATCCAGATAACATAACACACGCAAAGAGTATGTGAACACACATTGTTACCAATTCTTGTTTAAGGACCATCTTCCCCCATTCAAGCAACAACACTTAGGAATATCAGACTTAAAAGTCCAAAAATACAGAATACAATTTTCTCTGTAAATTCAGACCTTTTGTTCTAAAAAACCAAAACTGACAAGCAGGAAAAAAATTGGATTCCAAATTCTCTCTCAGTTTCACACACCTTCCAGACAGCAGTCCTCTAGTATGTGAGGCACTGCAGAAGGTATCTGCTGCAACCAAAATATCTAAAAAAGCAACCATTGAAATCTATAGAGGAAAAAAAGACAGAATAATCCGAAACAGATTACAGATCTGTGATCCAATACCAATAAAAATGAAGGACAAAATCCTTATATGTACTTTGCAATATATTTCTGATGAAAAACCAGACATCTTTTTCTCACAAGAAAATGGGTGTAGATTTGCTTGCATACTAGATAAGTCTATAATCTTGTAAAATTATCTTCCTTCCATGATGCATGGCACTAGGATAATGAAGAGGTCTTAATTTGCCTTTAGAGAGAAGGGAATCTCTGTTAAACCCCTCCCGCATCGGTAGCAACATCATGTCACTTCCCACCTTCTTTTTTTCCATTCTCCACTTGCCCCAGCCCAGCAATCACTGACAACCTGTCTTCAGCTGTCAACTCCTTTCTCCTCAGTGCCCTAGAGCCTCATAGAAAATAGGCCTAGAAACACCTGGCAATGTGGTAAACAAGTTAGCAAGTCCAAACACATGGATATGGTTGCTTTGATATTTTCTGAGGAAAGATTTTTCACCAAGATTTTTCTGAAAGCAACAGCAACACAGCTGACAGCAGTGTCTTCTTGCTCATACAGCTCCTGAAATATTTCTTTTGAGCAGTAAATCATAAATGAAATGGATGATTCATTACTGCTTTTTTAATTATTATTATTTAATGCTCTCATCTTCATCAGAATTTGTGCATGGGATCACTATGTAGCTTTGGAGACTGCTACGCAGTTAAGATAAAAAGAAATGCAATATTTGACAATTAACTGCTGCATTCAAGTGAGAGATCATTTTTACTACCTTTGTCCCATCAACTCCATAGTTCTCTTCCTTCAGGTGCTGTCCATCCCACAGATATTCAATGCTTGGCAACAAATCTCATTCCCAAAGTTTGTTTTTACGCTCAGACTCACTAGAACACCCACTTTAAAATAAATATCATCCTTGTTTAAGATGCAATAGGGTTAATTTTCTTCCTAGTAGCTGGCATGGTGCTGTATTTTGGAATTTAGGATATGAACAGTGGTGGCAACATACTGCTGCTTTGCTTGGTGCAAAGCAGTGCTTACATAGAGCCATAGATGTTTCACATCCTCATGCTGCTCTGCCAGTGAGGAGCTGGTTGCACAAAGAGCTGGGAGGGGACAGAGACAGGACAACCAACCTTAACTGGCCAAAGGGATGTCCCATACCATAATGTGTCATGCTGAGCAACAAAACTGGGGGAGTGGGCTGAGGGGGCTGCCATTTCTCAGGGACTGGATGGGTCAGCAGGTGGTGAGCAACTGCATCATGCATCACTTGTTTTGTGTATATTCTTTTATCATTTTTATTTATTTCCCTTCCTTTTCTGTCCCCTTATCTATCCAGCCCTAAGGAAACAATGTCACTTTTTGTGGAGAAAGAACACAATATAGACAAAAAACATACTTATTTAGATCAGAAGTATGTCTTATCCTCAGCAGCTTTATACTTGTTATACATTGTTTGAATTTTACTAGAAACGGATACTGAATAATTATTTTTTTTGCTTCTTGTTCCTGAAACCATAAGGTACATTTGAGGCAACCTTCCTGCTGCAGTAATGAGAAAGCAACAACAACAAGATCCACGAATCCAGGAATTTGAGATTCATGTGTGGAAAGTGCTATAATTGACAAAAATGGAAGAATAACCTAACAATTTGGGGAGATGTCCACTCAAGAACAAATATAATTTATGTGGGTTCAAAGTTCTAAGAAAATAAGCAACAAACAGTTCAGTTTTTTTAAATAAATCAAAACAAGATAGTAAAGAGAAATTTTCTATTTCATCGTGTTTATCCATAAATACTAGTAGCCTGCAGATCACAGGCTACAAATAAAGAATGTATTTCTTTAGGAAACCACTTAAAGGTAAGATTTAGTAATTTAGTACCACCTCTCTTTCATACACTTACTTCATTCCTTCTTTCACTTTTAAATAGTTATTTTGGGGTAGAAGGGATTTTTGTTGTGTTCAAAAAAAGAAAGCCTCAAAACATAAAAATTAATTTTACTAGAAAGCTAATGACTGTGCTATAACTCAGATTTCCTTTGGCTGTCACATTAGGGAGAAAGAGTTATGAAACTTCATGCTTTTATACATTTTGTTGAGTTTGCAATCCTGGTGAAAGGACAGAGCAAATTCTCAGGTGCTAAACATCAGATTGCTTATTGGAACAGCTGCTGCACCGAGCTGAGTAAGCAGGACATGCAAAGAGGGACTTTTGCTAGGCTAGTTTTTGACCAGCTTCAGTGCTAACACTTACAAAATAAAAAGAAATATCTTACAATTAGAATATTATTGCTGTTTCCCTTCTATTAAAAGCATAGACACAAGCATTATTTTGTATCTCCTACTCTTGGTTACACTGTTTTTATCTCATGCTGGTTAGGCTGGGCTGTGTGTTTTTTGTGTTTCTCATTCTCTAAGCTGTAAACCCTACTTCAAGCTAGGGAGTGGAAATGCAAATCTTTTTCCTTTTGAGGACCAGGGAAATACATTGGGATAAAGCTGTGTTATCATCTTCCAGAAGAAAAAAAAATATATAACACCACTAGGTCAGGAAATCCTCCAAAATACAGATTTTCATCTTTGAATACAAGATAGAAAAAAATTAAAATCCCTCATTTTATGGGGAGTGGGCAGAGAAAGTTAAATACCATGAACTAATGCTGATTAGAATTTAGATTATTCAAGATTCAGACTTTCTAACTTCCAAAAATGGATCTGGGTTTCTCTGGTTGACTTTGATGTTGAATTGAATAACTTTCTTGGGAACAGGCTAGGCTGATCAGCAATTAGGTGCCCTGAGATGAAAACAAGATAAATATTATGGCAAACAGTGGATTTTGGCTGCCAAGGGAGAATAAGGGCAGTGCACCTTTCACTGCAGGCCCTCTCTATGCTGGCAAGCACTGCAGGCAGTGAGAAAGCATGACTCTACAGAGAAGGCTCCATCAGATCCTGCATAAATACCCTTTCCCACCCCCTTTCTCACCTTCTCATTTTCAGGCTTTATTTCCTTAACCTTTGATTTCACTCTTTTTCTACATTTTTCTTAACTTGTTTCTTTTTCTTTTTTTTTTTCCTTCTCTACTGAAGCAGGGGTTCAGCTCCTTAATAAAAGGTGCCACTCCTGAGATCCACCAATTTTGAACAATGACTTACTGAGAAAGTCAGCTTCTGTTTCCAGCAGGTTCCATTTCAAGTTAGAAGCCTGCAGGAAATGGGCACATTGCAGCATCTGATTAAAGTCTTTCATTACTTAGATTAATGCATGGTTAGCTAGTGAAAAATCTTTCTTTATTAGAAAGTAAGCTGAAACAAAACTAAGAAGTTTATTTACTAACAACTCAAGCACAAAAACAAACATTCAAATTCTGAAAAGGAATTCTAACAGTCCTATGGATAATTTGAAAACTCTCTTAACATGTGTTTTTCTCCCCAGCGGTAAATGGGTGTCCACGTTCTATACAAAAATCTTCAATTATTAGTGCAAGATAATCATCTGGAATCAGGAGATACCTCCCATAACTTTCCACTACAAATAACAATAAGCAAGCACAAAAACATTCAAAGCTTGATTTAGAAAGTCCATCAGTGTTCTAATAAACATCGAGGATGTAGTCAAACCATTCCCTATCCACCAGCTGATGTAGAACTCTTGCATTTTGAGTTATCACTCCTTCTCACTTCTTCATTCAAGAAGGAAACTTGCTAATCAGTGTCTTGATTCATAAGTTTGATACTTCATATAGTCTGAAAATATCAATATTCTCCTTCTGCCTCCTAAGCTCTCAGGTTCTCAGATTTCTTGCCCTTTTAACAACCCACTCAAAGATTTAATCTCCCAGGTGCTTCCTGTTTGCAGATTGTGGAGCAATAAACAGCAACATCAGCAAGTATGCAAGTTAGCATACTAGCAAGTTATGTCGTGCTAGTCAGGAATCTAGAGAACAGGGCTGAGAGGAAAAAAAGGATGTTATTTATGTACATCATTCTGAAAACTTTGTAGAGTTATGATTATATTTGGAAGTGGTGGAAAATATCTGAACCTAGAGCTAATTCATGAAAAACATTCAGTAACTGTTCTGACCACTGTGAAGCTGCCCTTGGGCCATTTAGCTCCAGAATGAGTTATGCAGGAAACATAGGAGAGTCATATTAAGTGTTTTCTGAGCAGTTTTTAAACAGGTCCGTGCCCAATATCCCTATGCTTACAAAGTAAGTCTCTTATCAAAGTAAGTGTATGCTTACTTTCCCATATAATTAATTTAGTAAAACACAATTTCAAGATCAGACCTTGGTGCCTGTTTTGCAGCTGAAAGATACTTAATATCTAATGCTTTTGGAAAGCTGACTGAAACAGTCAGGAAAATAGCATTTTTTGAAGTTGACGCCAGGCACCTGCTTTCTCATAACCTGTGAAAAGCTTAATGCAAGCATCTCAAAATTAACATATTTTCCTCCATATTTGATTCCTATGGTCTTCACTGTGTTTCCTAATGAGACAATCTTGCAAGTCTTGAAAACTCTGAGGGTCTCCAAAGATTATATTTTTGCTATATTTCATTTTAGAGTCAAGTCAAATGCAACCGGACAGTGTTGGTATGCAGGAACAGGTGGCTCCCTCCAACTTCTTTTCCAGACTGCTTAAAAGCCCTTAGTTCTTTTTTTTTTTTTTTTTTTTTTTTTGTTATTTACTTTTCAAGGTCAGAACACCCTTCTTTGTCTTCAACGCTGACTTTTATTTGAAGAGGTACATGAACCTAAGTGAATAATGTTGAAATCTGTATGGAGCAAAATGGAACCCCACTGTAATTTCCTACACAATCTATCTTCTCTTTCAAAGCATACCATCCACCAAGACTGTTTAGATTCATACAGATCTAAGGGCCTAAAGCATACCCTTTCCTACATATCTTTGTTTAGAGAGGTATATACTATTTTCCTTTTCCTCCCAAGATATTGGAGAGAAATACATGCAAATATGTGAAAAGAAAATAGAACTGTCTTCCTGAATCTGCCTGCAAGCTGTTGTGACAATGATATGCTGTTATTACTCAGCATATTCCTCCTGGAATGGACTGAATTTCTAAACTGATTAAAGTCTCTGCTATGAAAAGGGCACAGACCCCAGCTAAGAATCCAGCCAGGAGTCTTCAGAAATTGTCCCTACAGCAGCTTCATACAAAAACAGCAGACACAGGTAGCATAGTTATTTCTAATGGAAAATGTCTCAAAAAGATAGGAATTGACATAACAGTCAAAGGGGTTGGGAGGAGCCTCTCCAGAAGTTCCTGGCAGAGCATAGAAAAGCAAATTTCTCTGCTCCTTCAAAGTGAACGTGGGAGGTGGGGGTGAGAGTATGAAGCAGACAGTCCACACCAAGAACTTAGCACAAAGTTATACATTCTTTCTTTTGGTAGTTGGTAGCCAATAGAGCTTGCCCAGATAGGAAATTAATGCTAGGTGAGCTAGGACACAAATTTATAATATATACCTTGTGAAGCTGAAAGGTGAAAGCAGCTTACCTTAAGTGGAAAAGACCTTATGCCCTACTAAAGGTAGAGAAGACTATACTGCACTTGCTCTTCTCAGTAAGTACCTAGATGATTTGGTAGTAAAGAATAGCTAGTACACTGGGAATCCCTAACTAACTTCAGTTATATTCTGTATAACAGATACCCTGTCTAAACAGAAAATGGAAAAATGAGTAGTAACTTCAGAGTATTCAATCTGATCATACAAAAAAAGCATAAAGTTTAGATTTGTTCAGACATTATCAATTCACTTAAACTACTTATTTGCTACATGTCATTTCATTTTTCATTAACAAATCCCAGAGCATAAATTTCAAAGGTCTTCAAGATCTCTCCCCCTCAATTTGTTTGCTGCCATAGTTTGGCATTATTTAGCACCAATGTGTGCTGGCCCTTTAGCACTTTTCTTCACCTTTAACATAAATTATCAAAGAAGGTAACAAAATACAAGTTGATCAGTCTCTCTAGTTAAATTTAACAAGGCAGGTCATAAAGGCTTTGTTCCTTGACCAGCCATGCCAAAGTGCTGCTTTCACATATTAATGTGACATGACTTGTACAGTCATAATTACTTTGACAAGATAAAGGGAATTAGTTAAAACTTAATTAAAACCACATGCCTTACAACTGTGACACTGTACGTATTTAGTAACTTTACTTCTTTATTCCTGGTTTATCAAAAGGGGAAGGGGTCCACATAAATCTTCCTGGTATTACAAGTGCACCAATTAAGAAAGAAAATTAAACACTGATCATAAATAACCAGATAAGAAACAAAACTGAAAGAAGACAAGTACTCCGATTCATGGCCAGTAATGAGTTTTCTCACTGATACCTACATACTAAAGAAGCAATAAAGCAACTCCTCTTCCAAGAGAAGAAATGATCAGTGCAGTGCCTGTGTCACATTACTGGGAGCCCTTTCAAAACAGGCATTACTAAATAGCACCATGAAGAATAGAAACAGGGCTTGTATTTTCATGTTACAAATAAGGGGAACCAAAAGGAATCAACAGCATTGTATGGTTTATCGTTACACTTTAAAGCTTGGTGGAAAACATAGAGTGAAACAATTTGTAAATTTAATCCTATGCTGTGTACTGCAATAAGCCAGCAACATCTAGTTGTGACTTGCTTTAGCAATCATTCCATTTTTCTATAAAGAATTCAGCTATGCAGATGTTATGCTGTTGTTTGTTCCCAGCTTCTTTTTCCTGCTAGGCACTTCCCCAAGGGCAGGGCCGTTTTCTCGTGCTGCAAGCACTCACCAGTATCAGAACAAAACATTACCCTTTCAGGTTTTGGCTGCAGAATAATCTCTTCTGCTATTGCAGAAGTCACATGCTGTTTTTAGTGCAACATGACCTGGGCTCCACTTTCTCAGGTTCCCATCAATTGGGCATTATTGTCTCAGCAACTTTATGGGATCCTCATTTCAAAATCTTAATAAACTTTGTATGTCTCAAAGCATATATTAACCCTTGTTCACTAAAAGGAAATAAAGACAACTAATGGGAGAGAGGAGAAAGCAAAAGCAGAAAGACTTACTGCCTCAGTGGCATAATGGGATGCTTCTTCACTGAAGTAAAGTTGTGACTTATTTTTCACCCTGGCACCAGTGGTACCCCATGAGCTCTGTCTCTAAAGAGGTTTTGCAGCTGTTTAAAATCTGTCTCTTATGTTTCTGATGAGCAGTGAAATAGTTAACAGCATTGACATTTACAGTATAACTAGGTATCAGCATTAATACTGCTGAAATGAATGGGCTCGTCACATGTATCAGAGCTATTGTTTCAGGTCCCTGCACCCAGTACCTGTTCCCAAGCCAAACAACTAGAGCTTCATTTCGATACTAGGACAGAAAACAGACCGGCATGGAGAGGAGGATGACTGCACCAAGGAAGCCTCTCTGCTTCTGACATACCACAGATCAGCACAATCTGACCTTCACTGCTATATCCTGAGGCTGGAAGGGTGTGTAACTGGAACAGTGCCAAAACATCTAAAAATCTTGGAATTTAATGGCATTCACAGGCAAAATTTATACATACACCTTTCTGGTTTCCTTTGCAAGGCTGCACTGTGGAAACAGACAGTTCTGTGGAAACAGACAATTCACCCAACTCTCAGACTTACCCCTCAGCCTGACTCAAGCTCTGACTGCTTTGTAGTGACTGCAGCTCATACAAGCAGCCACGAGCGAGATTAAAACTACCTCGTTCAAGTGTCACTGGTAATGTAGATTCAGCAACAGAACATGGCATCACTGTCCTCCTCATTTAGCTAGTACCTCGAGGCTGAGCCTTAGTGTGAACTGCCATGACCATCCAGGTACAGCACCCACACATTTCTACAAAAAGCTAATGCAGACGAGTAGCTCTTTGAAGCAGAGACGTAATAATAGTGGTCTGTTTTTTCTTCTCACATGACACAAAGTAGTTTCACAAGAATCAGAAAAGCATGCAGCTTTTTTTTTTTTTTTTTTTTTTTTTTTAATCTTTCTACCCAATATTTTGACATTTATTCCAAGAGTTTTTGGTCTCCATGTACACTATATAAACATTTATTTAAGAGGGTTCCACCTTTTCTGGCTTCAGAAACAGGAGGAATTATGTGAAATAGAGCCCTGGGATTTTAAGACAGAATTAGCATCTCACAACTCATAAGACTAAAAATAATTAAAGTGAGAAGTAATCCAATCAATAAAGCATAATCCTTTCTCTCACAACCTGGGTGAGCCACAAGGCAGCTATTTCAACTAGATGATGTCTACACATCAGTAAGACTGTATCTATATAGATATTGCGTTCCTGTGATTAAAAAAGTTACGTGTCTGCATACTTTACAAAGTATATGTTCTATACGAGTGTAATGCCATCATAGATGTTGAAATACTGACAAACCAAAGCTTTATACTAATTTAGAAAAGCTTTGTCCTTACAGTAGTTAAGCAAGTAGAAGCAATAAAAATAGTTTTTAGATATAGCAGACTGGCTCTCAGGCTCACTGGTACAAGATATTATTGTCTGTACTTGTTTACGTTACCCACCTGCCGCAGGTAACTGTCTTGACAGCAGAGACAACAAAAGCAAGCAGCTCCAATCTGCAGCTGACTCTATTAATACAGGTCTGTCTTCGCTAGCAGTTTAAGTAAATACACCAGAATGTAAACTGGAGCACCCATAGCAAAAATGCATGTTACTTTCTGCTGCTTTTGCTCACCTACAGCAGTGGGATAGCACAAAAAAATTAAAGGCAGAAGTACCTTGCCTCATTTCAGAAAAGTCCAGGCATGTGAGCCTGAGTGAAATCAGATAGCAGAACTCAACATACCTGGCTTAGAGCTGTGCCAGCACAAGTCCATCGTGTATCATGCACTTAACAAATTTAGAACGTTTCTTAGCTAGTTACAACTCAATTAGCACTGGAATTGTTATTCTGTAAGTTGCACATAAACAGATTTTTTTTTAAATGAAGCATGGTCTATGTTTAGTTCTCAAGGTAGGCATCCCCTAGTGACTAACAAAATCATCAACATCTCAAATGAAATGAGAATATTTATATAGACTAAAATACACTCTTTTAGGCAACCCTATGGCAACCACTGGGATCTGCACATTTATAAAATAGTGAAAATCTTTTGGCACCACATCATCTGCAAATGTGAAAGATGTGAAAATATCTTTCATTCCCCAGCAGTAACACATCAACTGCAACATTGACGAAAATGTTTCAGACAGCAAAATTCTTTGAAAGGTATAAATATCAAGAGCAGGAAAAAAAAAAAACTATAGAAAGGAATGTTTAGGGCTGTAGCAAGCCACGGATACATTGAAGACTGGGATACATTTAAAAAGTCCAAATTAAATTTTGTATTTTTAATTTATGAAACTTCTCCATTTTGAGCTGCTGCATATGGTGTTATTTACTCACTGAAAACCATAGTAACAAAATAGGCATTCATAACAACACAACACAGAGTTGAAAAAAATCAGAAAATCTACTAAGCAGTCAAAATCACAGAAGATACAAAATATTTTCTGAATAGAAACATTGTCAGTGGATACATGAGGAATAGAAATATGCACGTAAACCATGTAAACAAGGGAAATTTTTTGAGCTTCAATCTTCTAAAGCTACCAAGTTCAAAGCACTTATTGGAACTACTTCCCCACCATTTTATGAACAAAATCACCCTGATCCATGAATCATAACTCCTCTGACTGCTGAGAACCTACCCAAATAGAGTTACTCTGCAGCCTGTGAAGTTTTGCATCTCCTGTGCTTTCATCTAGAGTATAGCAAGGCTCTCACATGTTATTTAGATTGTAACCAGAGTGAAATCTCCAAGAACTGCCAGGGGAATCCTCCCTTGCACCTCCTCCAAATAAAGCTCAGTCCAGTAATCCATCTCCAGCCGTAGCTCCTAGCACAGGAGAGCAGGTCAGCCTGGCCACCACCAGCAGCTTTCCCCTCTCATTGGGGATCTCAGAAGTTTGGGTTGAGTATCTTAAAGGTACTTGCTTGCCCAATCTGTCTTTAACACCTGCTTCCACCCTGCTGGCCACGAAGTTCTGCAAGCCCTAAATCCTTATTGTTTCAGAAGATGCTCTTTTGGATTTTCCTTGGCTTTAAATATCTCTTTCTACAACGTGATAATTTTCCTTGGCCTTCTCTCCACTTTTTCTCCTCTATAGCAGTTCCAGTGCTGCTATACATGCCTTATACCTATTCCTTCCTTTCTGATTGGAACGGTTTAACTTCACAGGCAGCTCAGCCCCACATAGCTGCTCACTCTCTCTCCTCAGTGGGATGGGGAAGAGAATTGGGGAGGTAAAAGTGTGACAGCTCATGGGTTGAGATAAAGGCAGTTTACCTGGTAAAGCAAAAGCTGCATATATGAGAAAAGCAAAACAAGAAATTAATTTGTTGCTTCCCATCATGGTTTCTTGGGAAGACAAACACCATCACTCTGAACACTTCTCCCCTCATTTTTTCTGCAAAGCTGCTATTGCTGAGCATGACAACATAGGGCATGGGCCATCTCTTTGGTCTGTTGGGGTCAGTTGTCCTGGCTGTGTCCCTTCCCTGCTCCTTGTTCAAGCCCAGCTCCTTGTTGGCAGGGCAGCAGGAGGAGCTGACAAAGTCCTTGGCTCTGTGTGAGCACCGCTCAGCAGCAACTGAAACATCAATGTGCTATCATCATTATTCTCATCAAAAATCCAAAACACAGCATTATACGAGCCTCTACAAATAAAATTGACTCTGTCCCATCCAAAACTATGATACCATTCTAATAGTCTTTCCTCATTGCACTCTATCTTTTGCATTACTGAGTCCGGCGGATTACAGGAGCCGCATTTCCTTGTTTAGGAGCTGTTTAATTTTCTTGAAGAAAAGCACTCGTTTAGTTTCTTGTAATCTTCTGCATGTTTTCATTAAAAAAAAAAAAAAAAAAAAGTTTATACTAACATTCTAAAGAGCATTTAACAGACAGAAGGGATAGTTGGGTAATAATTTCATAAGCGACACAAATGTCTAAGAAATTATCTGCCAATTTGTGACTTAGTTATACTTTCTTTACATAAATGATTTACAGATGAAGAACTAAACAGACCCCATTAAAGGGTTTTTTTCATCTAGCTAGCAACTTGCTGCTAGCTAATCTGGTACAGCAGGAACCATGTCAGAGGGGAATGATCAAAGTATTGAACTAAAAAATGAAGTAAAAAGGATTGGGTGACAACAGTTTGATGTCTCATTTTGGAGAGAGTAAGGCTCGGAAACAACTTGCAACATTTGGTTGTACATTCAAAATTGAATTCCTATGTAGCATACACCAATTAAGGAAGGAAGGGATATTTGCTAATACTATTTAAACTATTGGTGTTTTTCTGGTACTTATTAGCACCTACTTGTCTACACTAACAAGTGAATGTTTGGGATAAATGACATCTTTGTTAAATATTCAACACTTCATTTCTGATTAGGTACCTCGTGATAAACATAGGCCAAGCATTTAAGACAAGTAAGGAACATAGCACTGCCCAGATTCAGTCTACCCAAGAGTGAAAAGGCATCTCCTTTTGCGCTACAATTCACAAATCGCCCTGTGTTGAATGATGCTGCTGGTAAGTCCGTTCTCATGTGCTGCTAGCTGCAGAATTTGGCACAGCTTGATCAATTTACCCTCAGGATTACTATCAATGTGCTCTGTAAATCCAAGGTAGACCAAGCACTTCTAACATGAAGACAACCTTTTTGTCCATTAAATGATCAAAGGATGGTACCAGAGGCCTATTTTAAGAGGAAAAAGAAAGAAAAAGAAAAATAGAGAAGGAAGAGGGAGGAGAGGGGAGAAAAAGAAAAAGCACGAGAGAGTTCAGGATTTCCTTAACAGAGCTCAACCTACAAAATCTAGGGATAAATGGGTATAAAAGACAGAAGATTGGCACTTAGTTATCAGGCAATTAAATTTCTATACCAAGGTACACATCTGTATAACGTATGCTCTTTTTCTACTGCCTTCTTTGTTTTCCCAGGAATTTCATTCTGTGAACTGCCTCCCAGAAACAGGATTGCATCTCTGTTTATATTTCTTGTAATAAAATAAAATATTGATAGCAAGGCAGTTTACATTTTATTGCACTTCCACTACATTTAGGCTAATGCAAGGTGGTAACCATAAGCATTAACCACTTCTCTGGTGTTTCAGGGTGGGTTTTGTCTTCCAGTTATCGTGCCAACATGACAAGAATCAGAACAGGGCTAACTAACGCTGACAAATCAACACAAGCTAGTTACAGCTACACAACTAACGTTAAGGCAGCTCACTTTTATTTTTTATTTTCTCCCGTCTGCTTTTCCCTAACTTCAAGGAGGGAAAATGCAATTCCTGCAAGACATTTTGTTTTCAACTGCAATACAGCTGAAGTATTAAGTTGTTGGATCATTGTTTATGCTTTTGAAAAGTGCAAACTGACGTCGTTTTGTTACATAGACCAAACTATAAGAAAAAAAAATCACCAGGCCAATCTGAAGCCAGAACTGCAGGGATTTTTTTTTTTTTTTTTTTGCTTAAGACAATCATTTCAGGTTAAATAAAAACCTTTGATTTTTATTTGATTTTGATCAAACCTATGTTTGATCAATCCCACTTCTGGGTACACATTGAGAATGTGGAACAATCAGATCCTATCTTGCTCATGCCGTGGAGTCCAGTGTTGAGGGAAATTACTTCAGGTTAAATTCTCCAGAAGAATTTGGCCTGGGCACTGCAAAATTTTGCCACCGTCTAGAACCAAGTAAAGAAGATTCTGATCTTCAACTTCTTAGTCCCCTGGCAACAGGAACTATTAAGAATCACTTTAACCTTCTCTTAAAGATAAAACAGAAAAACAGTCAAAGCACTGAAACTGTAAAGTTTTAACTCACGCTTTCATATTAACTAACACTTGTTCCTTTGCCCTTTACTTGTAGAGACATTTTTAAAGTGAACCAGTCCTGTTAATCCTTCAGGTAATATCAAAGATGGTAAGAACCATCCTTTTAGCAGCAGTTGGCATGTGTGGGAATTGCTGTTAAAGTTCAGCACTGCTTCCTTGAAAACAAAACAAGACAAACGTACACCTAAAAGTAAGGCAAAAGAACAGCAAAGAGCAGAGGCTGAAATGCAGTTTTTGTTGACAGCTTCCCTACTGCGAAAGTCAGACGCTGCACCAGGTTTTATCAGGGAGACTCGAGTGACCTGTACCAACATCAACCTGCTTAAGACATTGCTTTTAGTTACCTTCTAAATTACGACTTCACAGCAGTGTCAGAAAAATTCCTTTTTAGCCACAAATGTCAAAACAGAAGGCAAAGAAAAGAAGAGAGTGGGGTTAAAGGGAAAGGTAAAAAACAGATAGAGATAATAGGAGAACTAAATACCATTGCAAAAGTGCTTCCTCTAGCTAAGATCTTTTGTATAGCCACAATAGCTGCTCTTTGGAGCAGTTAGTAATAAGCAAACTCATCAGTAAGGTGCAGCGGTGGTGAGTAAGCCCCCCCAGCTCAATCTGGCAGTTCTAGCAGCCCTGGTACTCTCTGCAGCTCCCGTTTCATCTGCTTGCCTGCATCCAGACATAGGAAAAAAAGCATGTGCCAAGCAGAGCAGTACTAAGAGAAGGCACAGTTCTGTTTACCAGAAATTTATGCAATGCAGTGTGTAGGCTCCGTCAGTACTACTTCTGGTTTGGGAAAACTCATGAGATAATAAACATAACCTAAGGATTTCTAAGTAACCAAATAAAAATGCTGTATCTACAGCGCTTCCATAAGAGTTTAAACTCACTCTGACAGTTCATATTTGTTCAAAAACATTCATGCTGCCAGGCTTGATTCTGGATCAAGTATCTCCTGTCTTTCTACAATCAGCATTAAATCAGTGTAAAAGTAAAAATGTCTGTGCAAACTTCATATCATGTTCTGATTAAGTAGACAGAAATACAATTTTGTGCTTGTACCTGAACCGGATCTAATTTGTTTTGCTGCATGACTCCACAGAACACAGATCTGTTATTAATGATCACACAGCCATAGTCACATAACTCTTTTTGTTGTTGTGGGTAAAAGCTGAACTGGACTTTTGGTACCTCAGACAATCTCAAATGTAGGCCTCTGCCCAGGGATAACACAGATTCAAATTCTCACTGATTTAGCATAAAGATCCCTAACAAAATCTCCATGCAGTCTTTACAAGAGAGTTTCTCCACTTCTGCAAAGGTCCATTTTATGGTGCATTAGAAAAGACCACTCAAGTTTTCACATCATGACCTATGTTGTTACTCATTCTTCTCCAAGAGACTGCATTACATTTAATTTCTGTGCTTGGCAACAGAATGGAGGCTTGTTGATCTTGTTTCTGTTGTCTGCCCTAGACATTACAACTATCCATAGCATCTTTAGGTCTAAGATTCAGGATTCCAAGGAACCAAGTAGTGTATCCAGCAAGGGTAAAAGGACTCCAATCCTTAATCATTGCATGGTCTATGTAGACTACTAAGGATACATTTCTAACATGGAAGTATGGTGAATGCTGGCTTTACTAAAGTCAATGCATTAAGAAGGGAATTACAACACCCATCATCAGCACTCTTGTGGCCCCGAGATTAGAGTAGTCATATCAACAATGCCTCTCACTCAGCCTATGTAAATAGATGTATGAGAACTTTGGTGTTTCAGCAGAACCATGCTAGTAAAAGCTACAACATGCTGGGAGCCAATTGGCTGGAAAGCACTTGGCTGTAAAGGACAAGGGAGTCCTGGTGACCACCAAGTTGAACATGAGCCAGCAGTGTCCCCATACAGCAAAAAAGGCTAGTGGTATCCTCAAATGGATTAGGCAAAGTACTTCCAGCAGATGTAGGGAGGCGATCATTCCCCTCTATTCAATACTTGTGAGGCCACACCTGGAGTAATAGATCCAGTTCTGGGCTCCATAGTGCTTGAGAAACATGGACACGCAATAGAGATTCCAGTGAAGGACCACAAAGTACTTCAGTGTTTAGATCATTTCTCACAGGAGGAAAGTCTGAGAGAGCTTGCCTTTAAAATAGTCCACCTTTCAGTTGCAGACACCTCTTGGAACAGCCTTTGGCAGAAGGTACACTGCAGCCGTTCTGTACCGCTATAACCTTTTCTCCCAGCAGACATCCTAGTGCCAGGCATTTGTGCCAGGATTTATGCCAAAGGAAGCTGGCAGAATGCCAAGTAGTACCTCACCTAATGTTTTAAAGAATCTCAGAGCCAGCTGAAGGAGTTTGTTTTTCACATGCCATCATTTGTTATGGCAGCACATTCCCAGCCCTAGTCAGGCTCAAAAGTTAACTTTGTGGAGGTAAAATATAGAATGCAGTATAGAATACAGAATTCTTCCACATCTGAAAAAGGCTTGTATTTGTACTGTTGAAAATGAGATATACTCTCTTCTTCACTCTGGCCTTTTCTTTCAACCACTGCCCTTGTTATACATCCCATCCCATTAGTGAAAAACCTTACACCGTGCCTGTCCTTCATATTCCATGTGAAGAACAAGTTCCTGTTGCCATTCTGCAAAACACAGAATTACTACCTGGAGGAGGTTGTTTCTTCTGAGGAATGAAAAAAAGCAAACCCTAAGTGACAGTAAAAACATCTGTGAAATCATGCCAGATTTTACCTGAATCAGAGGATCTAGGGTTTCCCAGTGCCCACAGTCAGAAGATAAAACCTTCCAACTTCTCAGATAGGAAAGGACAGTAGGCTAGCAATAGAGCTTACTATGGAATGAATTGCTTTCTCATTCTGCAGAGACAGACTTGATAAGAAGCCTTTTAGAGGCTGAAAGATGAACAGCTGCCTAGGGAAATACAGTGGCCAAAGTTTTGGAGTAGACTGGCAGAAGCAGCCAGTATGAAACAGTATGAACTGGAGTCTTTCTTCCTGCAGAGCTGCAAAGTCAGAGCTAAGGACCTGAAGAAACATTTAACAGTCCAAAGAGCAAAGATGAATACCTCCTGGTGCTGCCATCTGAAAAAACATGAAAAAATCAGGCTTAGAAAAATCTGAGATGAAAATACATGTAACTTATTAGAAATCTAGAATGTCTACATTACTAAACCCAGGTCTCCAGTATGACAGTTAACGCATAACAGATCTTTAGTTCAGAAAAATCCATGAACATGTGCATCTTGTCACTAATTGAACTCACGATACTCTCCATCCTCCTCTCTGAAAATTAACAAAAATAATGAAAGTCTCATACAACAATATAACGATATAGGATGTTCAATTTTACAGTCTGTTACAATTGCAAGGAATATCTTCAGTGAAAATGTACGGTATCCTACCTAATTTCCTTAGAGGATGGAGGCAAAACACCCTGCATAGTCCCAAGCCAACCTGCTGTGAGGAGAAGTTATTCACTAACTGCAAACATGGGATGTTTTTTAGTACTTTAAGCTACAATGTACAACTCATCCAGTGCTATTTGTCTAGCTATTCTAACACGCTTTTGAGAAAGAAGGTAAAAATTAATTTTATATTAAAAAAAAGGAAGAACGGAAGGGAGAATTCTATTATTCCCTACATTCAGCCAGTAAAAGGACTGAAAAATCTGATTTATGTACATACTCATTAAGGTGCAGTAGGGAGTGATCAAGTCTCCTTTTAACCTGCTTTGGGAACACAAGAAAATCAGAGACTCAAAAATCCTACTATGAATCCAAATTTTTAACATGTGAATACATGGTCTGTAGAGTTTTGATCTCTCCCATACCAGCTAGTCCAATGTTGACATGACGACCTGCTACCACTTCTCATAGATTCTAATGAGCAGCGATTTAGCATTCTGCTACAAAAGCTCTTACTAATTGACCCAAGTGAATCAGGCACTGAGAACACAAGAGGTGCTCTCACTTCTCAAGAGTTTACAATCCAAAGCAAAGTGTTGGACACTGATGAGCTGATCAGATTGACATCTCCAGAACTTTCAAATTAATGGAAAAAAAATAATAATCTGTACTAACATCCTTTCATGCTTTGCAGCGTGAAAGTATTTCAGGGCATATAGGAGAAAACCGAGGTGCAGGCACGCACTTCCACAGTTTATCTTGACTATATTGCACCTCTTTTTGTACAGACAGCAATTACCTAGCCTACAGGAATAAACAGAAATTATCTTGGTGCCTGTGTGGTAGGAGTGCAGTGTGGAGTGAAAAATCTAGGCAAAGTAAAAAAATATAAAGCCATTTAAGCAACAGTTCCTTAAAAGGAGTCTTGCATTGCTTTGACAGCTCTGCCTTTCTCCTCTCTTAAAATCCATGTTTAATTATTTTCCCAATAGTGTTATTTTTTAATGAAAATATTTGAAATAATTAATTTAAAAATGCTGCAGTGAGCATTTCAATTGCTATTATCCACTTCCTCTTCTTTCATGCTCAGGGACTGATGACAATCAGAGAGCCCAGATGCCAGCCTGTATTTTACAGTCTCAGCCAGGGTATTTGGCTTCTTGGCGAGATTCGCAGGCAGTTATTCTGGCAGCTCTCAAGTTGTTCCTGCCTAACAAACAATGAAGGCTGTTGACTGACTACTCAGACTATCCCAGTCTGGACATCTGGACTTTTTTCACCCTCCATCTACTTGTAGAGCAGATGTTCTGTGCATGTACTGCATTTGTGCAAGTGTGCATTCATTCATTAACAAGGAACCAAGAAAATCATGTTTATTTAGGACCCTCTGAAGTTACAAAACACATGGTTATCCCCTGTGTTAATATGATTTTGCATAAATTAAAGAGAAAGCTTCCAAATAAGTAAACACATACATATGCAGAAAGACCAAATCTGGAAAAAGAGCTATATGCATGTAGGTCTACAGCAGCAGACACACGCTGCCTGTTGGCTTCCCCTTGGATCAGAGGAACACTTGTTTTAACGCGTGCCTAAGAAAGTTGCCAGAGACTCTGTGAGCCCTGACTCTGACATTCACCACCCCTTTGACTTCCTGCACAGAATTTCCTCTGCTTCAAATAGACCAGAAACACTCCACATGTGATTGATCTCTCAGAAGTATTGGTCTTAAATTTTTTATTATTTCTTGAGTGTCATCAAGGTATCTGAGACTGCGCAATTCTTGGGGAGAGACAAGGTCCCTACCTCATGAGGCTTACTTTAAGTGAGACAGAATGCTTAGTGCAGGCATTCAAAGCAATACTACACAGCACAAACAGACAAAGGACCAGGCTCAAAATTTCATTACTCGACCCCGTTATTATCTAACATTATTACTGAACATGTGTGCTTTCAGTAAGGCCAGGTGTGAATGTAAAGATATTCTTAGCTAACTTACATCAAGAAGGAAAGCAAGAAAAATCATTTGACACAATCATTCTGCCTAAGCGTTAGAACAGAGGAAAAAAAATCAACAGCAAAAACATCTCTTTGTGATTTAGCTAATTTTATTTGATGAACAGGTATAGACTGCTATAGACAAAGAACTGCTTTGTTTGCATAATCTGTCCCTTTCCAAAGGTTTGCTACCACAACAACACAGCAAAAAATTCCTAATGTACACAAGACCTAAAACTGCTCTGAACATCATCTACAAATCTGGAAATAGGGCATAAATATTTTGGAAAAAGCTTGGATGGAATACATGGAAATTATCATAAGGTTACATATAACGTGATAACTACCCCTCAATAACTACTTCTATGTCTGGTCAGACTCAATAATTTACATGCTTACAAGGGTAAGAGTCTGGGGGGAAAATGACTTGCAGACAGATAAGCAAATGCAGTCAGATAGTTATGGGAGTAGTTGGCACAATTTAGGTTTCCAACTTCATCTATATCATAGCAATTTGTGTATTTACCTACATGCTTTAATAAGTAACTTTACCTCAGCAAATGAACAAGAAGATGATGTGGAAAGAAATGTGCAGAATTCCAGGCACAGCTGGAATCACTCACAGTTATGACTGCAAGGAAACTGGAACTGAATGCAATAGATATGGGAAAGTCGTTAAAAGTATTCAAAAGCAAAAATACCACAGTTTAAGGGGAAAATGGACTGGGTTAGTGGGACAGAATGAATTGAGAAAGATTAATATATAGATGAATGAAGTATTCAAGCCAAAAACTATTTCTCAGATGTCTTCTGCTTGACTAGCTTACTGAGAGGATGTCCCCCCTCAATAGGGCAAATGCTCAAGGTACCTGGTTTGGATGTAATCCTGAGGATAGTCTACCCAGACATCTTGCTTTTTATGCTTCATGATATTTCAAATCCTGGACTAAATTCCCATAAATGAAGAACAAACATGACTACTGACTGCCTACACATGCCCATCTGTTCAGATGGCACAGCTCCCACTAACAATTTAGTTGGGCAGTTTCTCTAAAGCCTAGGTGCCAAACCAGCATACGTTTCACAAAGATAGTCTCTATTACACTACAAGCACCATTTCCTTGATTTCTTGTCTGGGACAAGTTTGAAGACTGGCCTCCTAATATTTTCCCCATCCGCCTGGTTTCATAGGAAACAAGATTATGCAATCACAGCGTGACTCCTCATCTGTCAGCCTGCCCTTTTTTCTCCTACAGAAGTTTGGCAAACCTCAACCTGATCTGACAGAAAGGCAATGGTTTCAAAGTTATTGTTTTCCTATACATTCCATTAAAATAAACAGCAAGATAGAAGAGTGAATTTAGTAAGGGAATTTCATCTGTGTGACCTAAAGATTTATCAAACAAGTGAAAATCTACACAGGTGAGCACTGTGTAGGAAAAGTCAGAACTTCACTGATAGTAGAAAGCAACTATCAAATCCATAATAAAGAGGATAGTTGCTCATAGAACAGTTTGATTTGCTTGCACGTCTTGTCAACAGACATGATCAAATTAATTCATAGAATCCTTAGAGTTGGAAGGGACCTTTAAAGGTCATCTAGTCCAACTCCCCTGCAATGAACAGGGGCATGCACAGCTATATCAGGTCACCCAGGGCCTTATCCAGCCTCTCCTTGAAAATCTCCAGGAACAGGGCATCAACCACATCTCCAGGCAATCTGTTCCAGTGCCTCACCACCCTCATGGTAAAATACTTTATCCTTATACCCAACCTAAATCTACCATCTTTGAGCTTGAAGCCATTTCTATACCTGAAGACAAATGCTGAAGAATCCCAAAGAGTTCACAAATATTTCTGGCCACAGCTCTAATGCCCAGTGTGTGTAGCAGAATAAATTGGTGGCACACTATCAGCTGTGGCTCACAGCAAGCACAGTGCCATCCTCCTACACATACCAAAAGTGCACTGGAATATCTGTTGAGTTTTTCAGATTACATGAGTTCCTCAGTAATTTCCAAATGAATGTTGAAGAACTTGGAATATCCACGTAAGTGCTCTCATACTTTCTGAATGTTCAGTACTGTCCACCAAACACTGGGCTCTGGGAAAAAAATAATTCAGTGAGCAAGTCACCCATAGACTTAGACAAAATGAATGAAAAGCCTGTGTGATACGGTTTCTCCTGACAGGTATGGTTCAGTCTAAATACCTCATGTCACTTCACCAATATGGCTGCTTATCAAATTACACCATTAAGAACACTCAGACAGAGACACATTGTACTATGAAGATCAGTGGTAGCAAAATTAGCTGTTTTTCTGACTCAACAAATGCCAGTGCAGAATGGAATGACAAAATATAGGCTGGTTTCCAAACAGAGTGACAATAAGTCAAAGTGACCAATGCATACTAGTCAGGAGAGAGGACAATGGCTTACCTTTTTAGCTTCACAACAAAACAAAGTCCACAAAACAACAAGCATACACAGACTTTATAAAATCAGTGAGCTGTAGCTAGGGATGGGGAGATCTACCATGGTATTGCATAACCATAAGAAGTCGGGGCCAATTGTTATGGCTAAGAACGTGAAGAGAGCTAGATTAGCAGTTCAAGGAGGATGGCCAGCATTAGCAGCACACAATTAATGTCATCCAGACAGAAAGAAGGAACATCATCCCATTTCATTTCAATTCACTTTTGGCCCACGTGCTCCATTTCTACCAGAAAGTTTGTGGTGAAGAACAGAGCTGAATCTGGATACAGGAACCACACCAATATCAATAGTATCAGTATTACCACATTCTAACTTCCCTAGTGGTGCTGCTGAAACCAAAACTAGGACATTAGTATGGGAAAAGGCAGAGCATCCTCATAAATTAGAATTCATTAGCAGAAACAAACCTTACTTGAATTTGTTATTTTGTGCAGAAAGTATCACATTACAATAGTGAGGGGTTTTTTTGTTTTGTTTTGTTTTTAATTAGGAGTGGCAACCCTATTACTTTCACTGATATTCTATCTTTAAATTTCCCATTCGAAACTGTGAATTCTGCAGGTATATTAGCTGGCCCTCTTACTACCTTTTTCCATCAAATACAGCACAGTTTGTACGTACAAGTGATTATGATCCTATAGAATAGCTTAATCTGTGTGCAGAACTGACAATAAGAAAGAGGAAACTATGAGAGAGAACAACAAATTATCATTTTCATTTTTCTTATTGTAGGTTAGACTAAACAAAAACATTCCTCTTGTTTCCTGAGAATTTTTTGCTATGCTAGGTAAAGTGGCTGAAGACTTCTGAAGGATCTAATTTTACTGGCAGTTACTTCTCAAACTAAATCAATAATTCTAACAATTTTTAATAGCAGAGCTCTTCCATCCGAGTGGCTGCAGTTTCATGTGCATAAACTGCAGGGATGTTTATTGTATACAAGAACAGAAAAGCTAGACTTTAAATTGTGTAACTTTCCACAACACAGTTTTCCTGAGGGCTGTTCAACTCAGCAAGCAAGCCAAAGAAAAGGGAGGATGAATGTAGCAGACCCATTCCCTTCCAGCTTCAGATGCAGATGAGGCCCCACCCAGCAAACCAAACTTGGCATTCATCCACACAATCCACTGGGCTATGGAAAGAGGAACCATGGAACAATATCACAGCACAACCCTCCTCACCCTTCTCATCCTGGTGCCTTATTTCTCACAGAAACAAACCATCCAACTGGTAAACAAGTCTGTCAGATTAATGGTTCTCCACAACTGTAAAGCAGCCACGTAAAGCTTGCTTCTAATACCCTAGCTTTTACCCAGTTTCAATGTGGTAAAAGGTACAGATTTTTTTTTTTCCCATTCCTCAGTGCATTGTGGTGGAACTGGACACAGACAAGGTGGACACTTTAGGATGGGTCAAAATGTCTTCTCTTTCCAAGCCTAATTATCAGTGAAGCAACAGAAAGACTCATTCATTTGAAATTAAAGAAATAATCACAATTCCCTCCAAAATACAAGGTTTTTACTGCAAAATCAGTGTGCAAATAATTTGGTAGAACATCACCATCTGGTGGATATATCCACTGACAATTTGGATTTAAATTTCTCTTTAGTTACCACATAGTTTCTCAGCTCACTGAAGAATATTAGCTCATAAAGTCACAGAAGAAACGCATTCAAGCCGTTCAACAATAATACAAAGCTTCTTCTCACAACAAGAGACAAACCTGAATAAATAGGGGAAAATTCCTATTTTCATGCACCATCATAGGTGGCAAACCTGTTAAACACAGAACTTATCCACCAGACTGGACAATATCAATAAGCATTCCAGGCTGCTGTGCAAGGATCCCACCCATTGTGGAATATAACAGATTAGCTTCCTCTGAACAAGGTCAGAGAGAAAATACCACTCTGCTACCAGATGGTTGATCAGTGTACTTCACATCAAAGCTGAAACCTCTTTTTCCTTTTACTCTCAGAACTCAGCTATTAGTCTCATTACTGATGGAAACCATTCACCTTGTGCAGTCCCTATTTCTTAGCACGTCAGCAAAGTGCAAGATGTCACACTCTCCACAAGTTCTAACTGGACAATGACGAACAGGAGGAAAATAAACAGAAAATATCTATACTTACCATGAAGACTATCTTAGGTCAGCCAGAAGTGAGATTGTCTAATAGCACGATTCACTTTCCAACCTTACATTTCATGCCCTTGACACAAGGTGCTGAACATGGTATTTTCTGTGTGCTTTCTTTAATTTTTTAAAACCAAGAGCCACACAGTAGTCAGATACATTTCAAGTTTGAACATTTTCTCATAGCAGGAAGGGAAGCTTTTTTTTTTTTTTTTTTTTTTTAAACTGTTCCCTAACTGTAGAAACCCTTATTCTGTGGTTTCACATGACAATTTGCCTTACATGATCATACATGTTTCTCTGAACGCTCACTTGCTCCTTTCAACAAAAGAACTGAGGAAGGGTAATGGTCTCTAGGCCCATCACGTCACAGCAAGTTCCTTACAACCAGGCTAATATATAAAGAACAGAATGAAAATTGTACCACTGAGGAGACTTTTGCAGCATGGTCTCACATACTGATAAACCCACAGAGACTGCATCAGGTATGGAGCTCAGGATGCCCAGAACAGAAGTGCCCTGGACAATAAGAACTCTGACAACTCTGGGTACAACTCATGCTTCTTCAGAGTCACCCACAGCCTACCATTACAGCCTTCCCCATCTCCCTTACAGTGTTTGTAACTTACTCCTTTACTCCACAAACCTGTTAGCCCTGCAAACCCAAATGCAACCTTATATTGGTAGCAGTAGACATTCAGCAAGGAAAAGGTACAAAGTCAAGCCACTTTCATTGGAACTGGGTGTTGAGAGGTTTATACCATGATGCATCAGTAACATTAAAGCACAGTTAACAGCTAAGAAAAGAGAAGAAAGTATTTTGGATGAGATTTCAGGTGATAAAATAAAGCCCCATACAGTGCAGCTGCTTCCTACTTTGTTTGTCAGAAGTTTATATCACAAAGCACCCACAAAAGCAGTGACATGGTGAAGTAAGCCTCTTCAGCTTTATGTCATCCAATGGAGTTTGAACCAATGACAAACATGTTTAAAAATAATAATTCTAGGCACCATATTTAAAAAAAAAAAAAAAAAAGAAGGATTTTAGCACATACGTAAAAACCATTATAAGATACTAAAAAAGGGATAGAAACTATCACTAGCAGGAAAATTCAGGAGCTAACAGCAAAACACTGACCCTTATTTGTTAGTGTGGGAGAGGTTCCAGGGCAATGTGTGACATGACAGAATGCTGTTTCACCTTTGTGAAGTCTCTAGGACAATCAAAACACCTGAGTGCTGGCTGTATTACCTCAAGCTTCTGTTATATATGTTAAACAAAAGATCTAGAGACAGACAAAATAAATACTCAGAAGGTAACAGGAAAATAGGATCAATAGCAGATCAGAGATAAACAAGAGATAAGATGCTGTCAATAAAATAAGTGCAATTTGGATTCATTGTTGTGGCAAAAGCCACTCTGGAAAAAAAAAATGTTTAAAAGCAATTAAGCAATTTTACGGAAATAGTCTGGGATTTTGTGCAAAGGGAGAGAGACTCCAGGCTTGCCTCATCTCCTAGAAGCATCCCATATTCTTAGATGTGACGTTGCCATGACAACCACAACTTGGTGACCTCGTTATTTCAACCTAATCCTGCTTTGAAATTATAGTTGCTCCACCCTTTTGCCTGGCTAGCCTGATAACATAATCATTGTAAATGAGGATGGAAAAACACAGCAGGATACCATTCCCCCAGTGACATGGGACTAGTCTCACCTTATCAGGGAAATAGACCAACAATTAAACTGCACAAATCTAAAAGACTGAAAGTAGATTTTTTTTGTTTGTTATTCTGTTTTGCAGAAAATCCAATAGCTTGTCAGTGCAGGGATTCAGTCTGGAAGGGGGGCTTTTGGGGAAATTCCTTTTAATTTAATTTAATGTCTTTATCAGGAAATTAAACAGTAATAAGGGGGTAGTTCTCCTTAATTATGTATTTGTTTTGACTAACAGCTAGAGAAAGATTTAGGATGTACACAAAGAGTCAGGACAGAACTTGTTTAGCAAATCAGATAGGGGCTCGCCTTGCTTTATTTAAACTGGTTAAAGCAGTGAGCATTACAAAATCCCAGTTGTAGCCATTGTGGAAATACTTACTATATTTGCTCACATGGAACAGGAACATTACTGTAATTCTGCTCTTATTAAACACATGCAAAACAGTACTATTGCTGTCACAGATTTAAGGAAAACATTTTCTTGGCTCCTTGGGGAGGGAATTCAGAGTTTTGTATGTGCATAGGACACATGAAAGCTTGAGGATGAAAAATAACTCTGGAACTATTGGCGTGTGATCTAACTGCAGCTCCATAGACTGCAATTCATAAAAACATTTTGTGACTGTTCTTACATACTTTTGTTTCCCTCCCTTTTTGGCAGATCAGACCGATTTCTCCCCTTCTCAGTACCTGCACGACACAAGGGCAGATGTTACCTTGGAGGTTGTGGCATTACCTAAGAATTCTTGTGGGACCAACACGCAGCGTGGCATTTTACATTTGTAGATACTGTCCATTACTGGGAAAAGGACACAGAGGAAGAAAGCACTGCTTCTCTCACAGAGAAATTCAGAGGACACTTAACTTGGTAAGGACACACAACTTCTGGTATGGTTACTTTCAGGAGCCTGACACAAAGATTTCCCTAATGCTCAGCAAAAGGTCTGAGTCATCCTCCTGGGGCGCAGGCTCACGATTCTAGAAACTCTGCATTTTAACACTGGAAGAGATGTAGTGCTAAATCATTCTTCCCAGCTTTCGTGTCATAATAGGGAAGTTGGGTGATGCCTCTATAATAAATCAGCAAAGAGTCCACACACAAGCAAGCGTACCTATCCAGCGCTCATGGATTTCCTCAGACACAAGCCAGGCAACTTTTTACACAGAAATTGTTATATTAACAGTATAATCACAAGTCTGTTAAGCAGTCATCAGATGGGTGATGGAGCAGCAGGGCAAACAAGGCATTCCTCTTCTGGTAAGGTTTTACACAAAAGAATCTTGAATAGTGCTTCAGAAGTATTTGGGGATAGTTTTCCTGAATAGCTAGGGGAGAAAAAAAAGAAAGAGAAGCATAATACCTATATGCTGAAGGTACAGCACAGTAAGCAGAAAACTGAGCTCTTTCCCATGTTCCATGGAAATATCCTTGTATTCAAAAGCATCTGCAACAGGCAGAGCTAAACCATCACTTGCCTCTGTTTAAATACTTGCTGCTTCTAGGTAGAGAAAATGAAACCTCTGATAGCTCACCCAATCTCCTTGAACTCATCAGCACAAGGTGTCTTGGGCATATAGAATTTAGTTTTGTTCAAAAAATAATGGGAGAATGACAAAACACATCATTCCCTCCATGAAAGGATCACTTAACATCCCCCCTTGTCTTTCCCATCAAGTGGGGCATTTTGCTGTCAATTGCTGATCATTAAGTGATTAGAACAGAAAAACGTTAACATAATCATAAGTCATTTATTTCTCGAGGCGTTCAGCAGGGGTTAGAAATCAGTCTCCATTTAAATATTTTTCTTAAGCTCTGTTGAATCCCAAGAGCAGAGAATAGACATGAGTAGGAGATGTTTACACAGCACTGCAGCAAAGGAAGCAGGTTTTCCTTCACTAAAAGGCCAAAGTTCATTTTCTTAGAATAGCAGCATACATTCCAAAATGGTGCCTCACATTTACTAAGAGATATCAGTGAACAAGAGACTAAGATTTATATCCAGATTCAAATTTAGTTATCCAACATGCAATAAAGGAAGGAGGGTGTACCATTCAGTACTTGCTCAGATTTTGAGTATGATTTTCCAACCTTGCTTGAGATCACAATGTATCACGTGTAGCCTGATTAATCCTTCTAACTACAGACTCTAACACAAGCAGGAACCCAGGAACCCCAGAAGTTCCAAGCAGAATGTTTTCTTTGACTATCTTTTTTTAAAAAAAAAATATAGCCTGACTTCTTAATCTGTTGTTGCAACCAAAGGTTTCTTTGCTTGCTCCCCACAACCATCTTGAAACAAACAAACAAAAAAATCTGAAATATTTTCTCTTTTGCGGCCACCTTCCTTAATTTGAACAACAGCTAAAATCATTCTGTGCTAGGGGCAGCTAACACACTGAAAACCATTTCTAAGTCTCTTTTTTATAGTTGAAAGTGACTACATAACAGGCTTCTTTCTAAAATCAGAAAACATTGTGCCTCTTTACTGATCACGATACAGGGTTCCTTAGCTATAAATTTTTATAGACAACACAAAAGTTCTTATATACAAATGATCTTTCTTTGTACAAATCTAAAACAAAAATGGAAACAAAGCTTTGCTGTTCTCCTAGATGAGTAGTGACACCTAGTGACCAGATATTAAACAACAGCGTTTGGGGAGCCAATTTTTACAGTAACGTGCTGGATTTCATTACAAAAAAATACTGCTGGCTGTCGGCAAAACCAATACCTCAATAACTCTAGAGCGTGGCACCTAGATATAAATACAAACTGACATTAGCTATAGGAGCATTTAATCTTACACAGAAGTACTGCATTCGCCTTGTAATAATATTACATCACTGTTCAAAAGAAATGAAGGGACACTTGTCACTAACAGGGAAGCAGCCATTTGCCCAAGCAGGATGTGTTTACCCAGTGAAACCTGTAAAGGTGCAGGGCAGAACATTCCTACATGTGAAGAACGTCCACAGGGACAGGGAACACTCCCTAGTTATAATCACAGTTTTCCATCTCATCCAAAGAGAATAACTACCAGAACAGAGTGCAGCTGCTCCAGCACTATGCTTATTTTGGCCCAAGTTCTTGCTGATGTAAGAAAGACTGACTGACATTAGCTATATTAGAAGTTATTCTACTTGATATATGCCACAGTCATTTTGCATCTGGACTTCAGAATAATCTGCTACTTGAGAATAAAAATGACTTGGTTACTGATCAATATCTGAATCAGTGGCTTGCAAATGCAGGGGAATGCTGAAAAGGTTGCAGTCTTCTCCTAAAGTTAGCCCAGTGTGGGCCATGTTCTTTATATCAAGTGACTAGGAATAAGCTAGACAGGTGCACCAAGTACATAGATAGCTCCAACCAGTAAACCACCTTCACTTCATAACACAGGAGAAGCCAGGTATGCTGTAGTTGTGCCAGTCATTTATGAAGGCAGGGCTTTGGATGGGACTTTCCCTTTTGATAAGAAAAATGTGCTGCTTCCTGAAAATTACTTTTACTTTTCTGTTTTTCACTCTGAGAGACATAGTAAACTAGTGGAAATTTTTAAAGAGATGTTCCAGTAGTATTAGAATTCACAGAGGAAGAGACTAGCCAAAATAAAAACAAGGCAGAAAAATCTAGGCAAACTCCACAGATAGAAGAAATGAGGAGATGCACCCTACAGATCAAAAGACAAACGTACAATCCAAAAGCAAATTCACCAATTCCATCTGCCATATATTTCAGATTTTACTTATAGAAGTAATTTTATGTATTAGGGGAACCAGTGGACAACTTCTTAGCTTCACTTTATATTCATTTCCCATCAGAGAAAGTGACTCTGGATCTCTGTGCTATAGAGAATCAGACTTGCTCTGTCCAACCTGGAGAAACTGCTGATTTTTGCAAGGATGCTTGCACAAAATAGTTAAAACTGCAGATGAATACAGCAGGTGAAAAAGAACACAGAACCTCGCCTGAGTCCTTCATGATCAGCAGCAAGCAACCATTAGCCACAGAGCAGAAGAGCTACCTGTGCTCCTGGAGGGAACTCAGGACAGGTGCGCTAAAAACTTGTTCAGAAATAAGAAAGAAGATGTTGGCTCTTTGAATTTCTGTGTTAAGTGATATGAGGGACTGATGTCAGAGAAGTACTTTGTCCTAACAAAAGATGACAGCTGCAGCTTTGAGGAAAAAAAACATCCAGCACAGTGACCATGTCAGAAATGTGTGACTTGTTACACCCAGAAATCCAGCTGCATTACCTCTGCTTGCTATAAGCAATTTGTCTCATAATTATCCTGTCAGACTTCACTTGTGCTCCTGTTTGTATCACAACACAGCAGAAGTCCCCTCAAAGAAAGAGGAAAAATTTGCAGAGACTTATTTGATCACCCCAGCCAAATTGCCCTGGAAAAGCCCTCAGTACAAGCTGCGCTGCACCAAGATCTGAGAAAGGAAAACGTCCCATACTGCACCCATTTTTTTTCTCAGTGCCAGGAGGATAACTATTTGAGAGTAGCCAGTTACTTTGACCTGGTTTGTATAGGATTCGTACAGGTAAGTTTGAGGAGGAAGAAAAGTGTTTGTTGATTCAGTCTGCCAGCAAGACGGTGATTTCTGTCAAAGGGATAATCAGCACAGGTTCCTGAACTTGAGAAAACCAAAGTGCACGGTCTTCAATGAAGGCCAAGATTGAAAACTGCTGAGTCTGCGTAGTATTGCTAAGGAAACCATGGCAAGTGAACTATAGCTATTATTTGATATCTCCAAGAATCTGAATCATTTCAGCAGACTACAGAAAGGAACAACAACAAAAACTATTGCCTTAAAATGGCAGGTTCTCGGTGTTGTCCCATCTCCAGTGCAGATTGACCGAGACCCTGGGGAGAGTTTTGACCTGTTTGACACTGAAATAATCAGCTGCAAAGTTTTCTCTTGTTTATATCTTAATTTTAATCAAGATTTGTAGTCATCTTTGTGGAGTAGCTTTCTTTATAAACAGTGAAAGAAGTGTCAATACCTAGTAAATACATAAATTATGTTGTGAATAATTACTACAGATTACATCTGAAGTGAGGTGATCACACACTTGTTAGCTCTAATTACATCAGAAAAAATATTAATTATTGCTTTATATTATGGCATAGTTGTAACACCAACATGGCAGGTATTAAATAGGTGTTTGGCATAGCACTGTACTACTCCTACAGTATCAGTGGAAATACCCTAAAAATTCAAAGATTATGAAAAAATGTCTTTGATATCTTGTAGTTATCATCTGAAAAGCTAAACTGAAAAAAAAACAAATCAAGTGCACTTGCATTAGAGGGGAGTGAGATCCTCTAAATATTTCATAAAAAAATAAAGTAAAATAAAGTATACATAATTTAATGTGAAAATTCATCTTCACATAAAAATGTTTAACTTTTCCCAAAATTGAATGGAATGCTTAGAAACATAACAGACCTTTTAAACAGATCAATCATTTATTGCATTATCCCTTAGTTTCCTAGATGGTTTAGCCTAATGGTTGTCTTGCTAACCTCTACAAAATTAATCTTAATGTACTGAAAAATGCACTTAACTAATACTGAACTTGTTAACGAGGAGCAAAGGCCTGTTTAAACTGGCTAAAATGATGAGTTCTCTCACTAAAATAACTCCTTTGGTTCAACATGTGGCAATGCAAATGTAGGACATTAGTTTCTTTCTGGCTGAAAAGGATCACACTCAGGAATGCATTTCATTAACCATGGTTCAGTCTTTTTTGCCAGTTATCCTTTTTTGTGTCAATTCCTGTTTGTTAAGAGTCCCTAGCTACAAAGGTAAAAATAAAATTATTTCATGGGCATGTGGAGAATATTACTGGCCTGCTAAGGTTAGAACTCAATATCAGTACATTCTTTTTAAAAACATTTTCTTAGAGATACAGTAATGCCAAGGACACCAGCAAAATAGAAGTCGTGCTTTGGTTTTGGCAGTATAATCACTAGTAGATCTTTTATTTGATGCATAAAAGCCTAGGCTGCTGCTGCTGCCCAGGTTGGTGTGTGGAACAATGAACAAGGAGTCTAAAAAAAAAAAAAAGATAAGTTGCTTAAAGTCAAAATTCCAAGACTATGTTCTAAGAAGCAAAAAACTAAGCAAATCTGCCTTAGTCTTTTATCCCATAACCACCTCAATATTTTATGGGACTAGACTGAGAACCACATCACAGATTTGGTGATCTGCTTCAATAAGCCTGCAAATAGTCATATAAATACTACTGAGAGGATTAAATTTGAGCCAAAATGAGAAAATGTTAAAATACAGAACTGCTTAATTCAATAACTAATAGTATTGACAATTATTTTTCATTCCTTAATACTGTCTACATTTCAAGTGCCATATCAAGTTATATCCATACAGTTTGTGGCAAAGAAAACTCTCAAAACCAATTCAAAGCACTTTACACATTCAAAGTGTTGAATATTGATAATTCAATAAAAAAATTTAAGAAAAGTGAAGCACTAGACCAGGTTGCCCAAAGAGGGGATGGATGCTCCATTCCTGGAGACACAAAAGGTCAGGCTGGATTGGGCTCTGAATGACCTGCTCTAGCTGTAGGCATCCCTGTTTATTGCAGGGCTGTTGGTCTAGATGCCCTTCAAAAGGTTCCTTACAATTCACATGCTTCTATCATTCTATGATTCTATACATTTGGATTACGGCAAAGACATTAATTCTATTTCCATATCCTTTTTCCACACCTGACCCTCATCAGCTCATTGCCAGTTAAACTAGAACAAGCACTGAACAGTTTCCCTCTCAGCCTAAATCATTACACTTGCACTGTCAAAGATTCGTTCTTCACTCAAACCCATCAGCAACAGTTCACATGAAAAACCTGTAGAGATAAGTCCTTCTGCACTGCAAACCTTTTGTTGGCAGCCCCTGTCCAGCTCCACTCAAAGTAGATCTCTACCCTTTATGGGTCAATTCTGCCCAGCTTCCATCAGAGACTTTCAAAATGGACATTTGGCTGTCATATCTGGCAAAAGCTAAATATTTAACATTTCCTTAGAGAAAAGCTGAGTACCAAGATCTCTTTGTTCAAAAACCTTCAAATCTTCTCCTTCCATTGACACAGTCATTATTTTCAAATGGAGAAAAGAGAAGTTTTTGGAATTTTCCAGATCTTCAGAATACCTTACCATTTGCTTCAGACACTCCTGGCTGGATGTGAATGCAGTGGCATCAACACTTTCGACTAACCTATGTCAGCAAAACTACCAGAAAGGGTAATGAGGTTTCAAAGTGAACTGCTATCAACATACCAGTAGATGTGTTTTGCACAGATTAAAAGTAAAGCACTCATGTGGATTAGACAGTCACAATGAAATGAAAGATAGCCTTCCAATGAGGGCTAACTTCCTGCTTCCAAAATAACATAATTTGTAAGTAATTCTTTTGCCCTCAGGAAACTTCAGGAAGAAACCAAGGTTGCCTCCTATTTTTAATTAGGAAATGCTTCTGTATTTTATATGAATAGATTAACTCAATCAAGGTCTAGTAAGACATTTATCTGTCTACAGATATCTTAAGATGAGTGAGTTTTTTTCCTCCAATGATTACTTTGTGGGGTCAAGACTTCTCTTTTAAGTTGCAGTTCTGACTTCAGGAATCTGTTCCTTCCTTACAGGAATTACAGATTACAACACATTACTCTCATCCACCTGAAGCTCCAGCTTCTGCAGATGCTCTCCTCATCTTATTCTCACATAAAAGGCATTTGTGCTTTTCACATCTGCTGTAGCCTTGGATTTGTTTGGAAGAATTCTGTGCCAGTAGTTAACAGCTAGTTATACCACTGTAATCCATTCAAAGATCTGAGAAAATAGAGTCCTCAGGATTGCAACCCTTAGATTTAAACACTTTTAGACTGAGGATAAATTTGGCTCCTGATTCTGATCTTTGTTCTCCTCCTTTTCTAAGAGGGAGAAAGTCTCGTGATGTTTAAAATGAGGCTTTTGCATGACTGCTTCTAGCACTGTCCTGTTCCAGATGATGTCCAAGTTATTTTGGACAAATCCTAGCTCCTGTAACTTTTGTAATATATAACCATCTGTAAGAGATTATTCTTTTACATCATTGTCTCAAAGCTTGCTGGGGGCACAGATGAACAATTCCAAGCAAGTCCTGGGCAAGGGTTGGGAAATCCTTTGTCCGGAGAACATTGATGGACAAATCCTGGGCAAGGGTTGGGAAATCCTTTGTCTGAGGGACAAAGATGGACAGGGCCAGGGGCAATGAGAGAGGGAGAAGCCGCAGCTTAATGCCATGAAGCTGTCCTCTGTGAGGACTTATCTCAAGGAAGATGGCTATCTCAGGAGGTGCTGCACATGACTCTTACCAGGAATGCCACGCTGACAGAAGGAGGAGGATAAAAAGGGGACCTACAATCATGAAGTTGGGGTTTTCTGGCAACAGATTCCTCATGAAGAAGAGGTTTCTGCCATGAGAAGCCTCACAACCTCTCTCCCCCCTCCTGGACTTGCTCTGCGCTCTACCAGCATGCTGAAGAACATCAGATTCTTCACTACAGAATTCCTGCAAGCTGACAGATGCTCCTGGGCTGCTACCTGAGTCCTGCTGCTTCCTCCCGGATTGGCTCTGTGACTGCCTCCTGCTACCTGCTTGCTGCCCAAGGCCAGCCACGCTGCTGCTGCTCTCTGCCCCGCTGCTTCTGCCTCGAACCTTCGAAATGCCATGCAACGGGACCACTGCTGGATCCTGCTGGTGACTATCCCTGCTTTAAGCAATTCTTGCTTCTTTCCTATCTCTTCTATCGCCCTCCTTCCCTTTCCCATTTCCCTGATTAGGATTTATAATAAACTGGTTGGACCAGTATTTGAACTGTTGTTTCTTAATTTCACACCGGGTATACAGATATTAAAAGAACCTCATCTCCCTCCTACAAATTGGAGTGAGACACCATCCTAAATACAATTGAGCACAGTGAGAAAACTATGTGATAAAATAAATACAAAAGGGTGAAATAGAAATTGTTACTAAAAGCAAACCTATTCAAAAATTGAAATAACCCCATATTTATTCAAAATAACTCTATTTTCCATTTATTTTTTTCTTTTGTGTTGCTATTTTTCATTCCAATCTCAAGCAAAGGTATGATGAATATTGATTTGTCCCACAGAACTGCACCTATAAAAATGTTACTTTATTATTATTATTATTATTTTTCTTCTTGCATTCTTTACTCTTATTTTTGATAGCTGGGAAGGAGTATCAAATGAAACAGGAACCCTTTGTGATACTTATACTTTCTGGAACTTAAGTGCTTCCTAACACTGCAGCTGTATGTCCTACAAGCAATGCAATCAGACAAAGCACAAAGTGAGTTCAAGGCAAATAGAAGAGGACTAAAGCATTGAAATTTCAGCAACAGAAATTTGGTGCTCTGATATTATGTATTCATCTAAGGTTGTTTAACAGCTCTTATTTGTTTTTTTTTATTCAATAAAGAAAGTCAAGACTGATTTATTAGTGTTAACACCACTGTAGATCCTGCAACAGGACAAAGAAAAGTTGTTTAACAACAGGAAAAAGCTGTTGTTAGCAACAAAAGGCACCACTAAAAAGAACCCTATTTGCAGAGAAAACTCTTGAGATTCTCCAAGTTACAAAAATCTTAGTATCTTAGTCCACAGATCCATTATCATTGGAAAAACTCCACCAGACTCAGCTGACATTAAAAGCAGGAATAGTCTGCAATGAAAGCCACTTCTAAATTCAGTCTCAGTACAAAACTTGGCCTCGAAAAGAAATAAACAAGTTATGCTTCCATTTAAATTCAGCTCAGAATACACATATATTTATCATTAAACAAGCACATAAAAATTTCCTGTGCTGGAGGCTCCATTTAAATATAACTGTGCTTAAAACTGCTCACTGAGCACATTCCTATAGCTCCATCAGTATCACTTGGGATCTCACTGTTAATTTTAGTAGAATAAGAATTTCAGACTCTAAAACCAAAACAAGTTTGGAGAAATTTTAACTGCCCTACCTATTACAACACGGTTTTACCTTAGAAGTCCAAAAAGCAAGGTTACAAAAGTTACAGTACTTTCACTGCTAGCCTTTTTGATTAACATGTTCATCTACAACTGTTAAATCAAACAACAGAGAGGTAGAGAGAGACTTGAAGGCTTGCAGATTGTCATCTAGTATTTCTGTGATAAGGGAATAGAAGCTCAAGTTACATTTACAGTAAAAGATGGAAAAAGAAAAAACAGAACTTCAGTTCTTGCCAGCATGCCTAGAACAAGAAAATAACTTCCACAACATCATCCAAATAGTAGCATGGAGCTGTGTCAGGGAAGTGTCAAGGTTGGGCATCAGGAAATGATTTTTCAGAGGCATTTCAGAACAGGCTCCCCAGGGCAGGAGGCATAAGACCAAGCTGACAGTTCAAGTATTTGGGCAATGCTCTCAGAAATATGGTTTGACTTTCGAGTTGTCCTGTCCTTACAGACAGGAGTTGAACTCAATTAACTTTATGAGTCTCTTTCCAACTTAAAGACGTAGAAATAGAGAAGGCATAGCTCAAATACAGAGCAAAACAGAAATTCTAGGTCAGTCATGACCACACAGATATCAAAAGAATGCAACTATTAGCACATAGTTTACTGTAATTATCATGCAAGATAGCAGAGGCAAGGACAACAAATCATCAACAGGTAACCAACAGTGCCCTTGAATCTCTCTTTGCCTTAGCTTACAGGAATGCTTATCACAAAAGGATTATACAAAAAACTCCGTGGGAACAGAGATGTTTATAGCTAGATTTTGTATGATATTGGGCCAAGTATGTTACTGATGCCTCAGAAATAGCCAGCAATTTCTTCTTAAGTTAGTTGTCAGCAACTTTCTTCTTGATTTATGTGTTAAATCAAAAATTTCCTAGTCTTCTTACAGAAATAGTTTGTTGATTAGTATTGATGACTGGGTCTCACTTTACACTGGTACAAAATAACATATGAACACTTTACAGTTCACATACAGATGTTTACTTTGCTGAGCCATCTGTTCCATCTGAAGCACAAAAGAGATCACAGAAAATGAACTCTTACTCTCTGAATAGACAGACAAACAACTGAGCTCCCAACAAAACAAGTCTGTTAGTTTTCAGTGTACTGGAAAAAGACTGCAAGTTACAGAGAAGTCAGAAAGGTCGGTGATCTGAAGGTCTGGAATCTTAGTAAGATAATAATGAACAAATGACAATTCCTGATGCAATCAGCAGGGAGCATAAAGGCTGCTCTTGAAGAATTTTTGTTTTCAAGGTTCTGTTATGTCTTCCATTTTTCTCTTTTTGCGCTGTAGGTACGTGTTTCTTTTGCTTTCTGGTGCTCACACACCACCAAGAACTGGACAGCACCAGGGCACAGACAGAGAAGGGAAGTAAGGTAATAGAAATGCACTGAATGACAGATTTGAAGATAAAGTAAGGTGAACAGTGGCAAAGTGAAACATCTATTTTCAACAGTAGGCCTGTATGAATCAAGTTACAAAGGAGCTGTCAGGTAAGAGGCACATGCAAAGAAATGCATAAAATAGGGACGATACAGGCTGGAAGAGATAGAAGGAATATGCAAGACAGAAACAAGAAAAAACAACTTACTTTCAGAAGGCAATTAAGAATTATTTAGTTGTGATTCAGTGACAGGAAAGGAAGAGAACAGGGAAACATGTTAAGTGAATAGAAAGTTCAGCTACTTGGTGCAAGTGGAAGACAGCAAAAAAAGGGAATAGAGAGGTATAGCTGCAGTACTGTCAGATAGCTGGCTGCCTAGAATAGCACTTAACTGTCCCTGCCTCCTGATCATATATCTGCATTAAAGTGTCTCCTTATTTATTTACCTGTTACTGGCACTAATCTGACACTGTTTCAAACATTGGTCCTCAATACGAAATATTCAAGACCACAAACAACTTTTAAAAAAATAATCAGCAGGTATAAATAATTTAGTCAAGGGTTGCTCTAATCCTCAAATAAACAAGCATCAGTAAATTCAGAACTCATTGGAGAACAAAAACGTAACAGCTTAAGTGAAGAGGGTTCACTATAACTACAACTACTTATATTCACACACAAACAATTAACTTTCCACACATCAAGACAATTCTCACTATATATCTCAGTTGCCCCTCATTACAGTAGGCCACATACTCCCACACTGAAATGGATATAAATACAATACTTAATTTCAGGCTGAAAACTTTCTAGTTTACACAAATCATGAAGTTCCACGTGATTAAGCCCAAACTCACAGTCTGATTCCTGTTGGACTAAAAGTGTACTTGTGCACTAAAAGCCAGGCATCCATGAGTCAAAGTAACAACCTCACCTCTCATTTTGCACTTCTCATTTACATATGTGTAAAACAGTGCAGTTATGTGCAAATAACTGCAGTCTTTAAGCCTGTAGTTTGCATGGATATCTATGGATATGCTAGATATCTATGGATATCTAAACAGTACTAAATGTATACTAAGTGAGAAGCAAGCACTAAATTAGGATAGTTTTTTTAAAAATGGAAAGCAGTCTGATGTTACAACAGTAATCTTTTACTAAAAATGGGAAACTAAGATCCTGATGAAATAGACGCATTAAATATTTGCATTAAAAATATAATAACATTGATAGCACTTTGTAAGTGAACAAATACTTCTGTTATAAAGGTAATCCCTGAGTATTACATTTCAAAAATGTTTCGGAATATTTGATGGACGTGTGAATTTGATAAATAAAACTAAGAATAAAAGTTAACAAGTCACGATCTGTGAATCTGTTAATACTTACTACACACGTAACTGCCTAGAATTAGAAAAAATAGAATTACATTGAGAGATATCAAAACTGGCAAGAGACAAAAATGCTCAGATGCTGGAAGAAGTTGCGTGATGTTGTTATGCTTCAAATCTGCTAAAGCTGATTTATCTTTACGGAGCAGAGCAACTGTATCATAGGAGGAAAACCATGTTAGAGGTGCTTTACCACCTACAGCATTACTTGCAGTAATACCAACATTTGCAACAGTTCATTTAGATCTAGCTCATTAGTCTGGACATCGTCCCACACAATACAGTTTAGAAATAGTGAGACAAAGCAATGAGCTTTTGAGCATCTTGAGATTTATATTCAGCCCAATCACTTCTGGGCAAGTTTCCTATCTGACCTTCTGCACTGGTTTGTCTGGTACACATGAAACTTCCAGCTTCTCTGTCAGAATGGCTGTGTATTACCACAGTAAACAGGGCTTTCCTGAGCATGGCTGTTGAGGTAGGACACCAAGCCAAACCAAGTTAAACTGATGGGTAATGGCAACACCTCTACTTTTATTGGTAATCCTTTTATTAGTTGATATTACTGATCCTGCATTTTGTGTCATGATGCCTCATGCATAAAATACTATTACTACAGTCCTTGTCTAAACTGAAAAGCCCAGTCTTTAATACAAGAAAAGATGCTCCCACAGCTCTTCTTTCTGTGCACTTGTCTTGGTATAAACTGCAAAAGCTGACCTCATCATATAATAGATACTGCCTCAAACATCCATCTTTTCTAGTTCTCCTTTATCTATTCCTCAACACACATACACACTCCTTATACAGCAGGCAGTGGGAGTTTACACAGACTAGTAAAAAAAACTTACCGTAGAGGTGCTACCATTTTGCCTTCAGTTAACCCCATTCAAAATAATTTCTCCCTCCCTGCTAGCTTTGATTTGCTATGTAACCCTTTCAGACTCATTTCTGTTGTTGTTGTTGTGTTGTTTTTTTGTTTTTTTTTTTTAAAACAGAGTATGTTCCTTTTTCTACCTGGATATAACCACATGGATTAATGTTTGATGCTGTACTCAGTACAGTGACAGCATTATTAGAGCACTATTTTGTTGCCCACAATAAGCTCCCCCTTGTGCCTCCACTGTTCTGTAATGAGGCCCCTTCAGACACACAGTTTGGTTATTATGGTTTATCAACTTATAATGTGTTATTCTAGATGGTTGCATTTTCATTCTTTTTTCCTCCTATGAAATGAAAAAAAAGTCTAGATAATGGAGCTAAAAAGAATTACTCACCCTTCTTCTCGATCTAACATAATGCTTGTATGCAGCAGGGATAGCACGAAGATGTTCTCACGAAGAGAGGAACTTGAACAGCTTTATAGGACAACAACCTAGGAAGAAATGACAAGCCAATACCCACGTTTACTGTTTGTAAATCTGAGCATTGATTCTGCTTTCACAAGTGGCTTTCATCAAATGCTAATCAGAAGCCTGGCATCTGCTTGAGTAACCAGGCAGCCCTGTCCCCCTTTCAAGAGAACAAAAGCCATACAATCAAAGGGTTCTAAAAGGATGGCAAACTTATTGTAAGCTAGAAAAGGTTAAAAGTCTGCCGAGGCTTAAATATACCTCTCAGAACTCCAAGTATGAAAGCATTTGTGACCTTTATGATTTTTTTTTTTTTTTTTGCTGTTAAATGTTTCCTTATATTTGAAATGTTATAAAAAGTGACCAAGAGAGATACAAATTCCTTATGTGCTTTATTTCCCAAATGATTTCAAAAGTTCCAGAAAGCAAACTTACATTAAGACCATTTTATTTATTTTCAGACATCAAAAATCCTGCTCCAACCAGAAGCATCATGGCTATCACAACAGGGCCTACCTATACTCTGCCTGCATCAGTGGCAGAGCTCTTCCTACAGAGATGGGAAGCAAATGGCATTCACTTGAAACATGACATTTCCTCACTGCAGAACATTGCATTGAAACTGACACACCCTGGAAAACTATCTGAATCCTGCTTGGGTAGAAGAAAATACATTTTGTAAATATGCTGAAAATTCACAACTTTGCTTACTTCGGTTACAAGCATGCATTTCTGCTACCAAAGAAAAGTCAGATGACTATTTAGCCTGAAATATTACAGAAAAATGCCCATCGCTAATTTTGTGTGTAGATTTATTCTGGAAATAAAGTCTTTTGCCGCCTGGAAAAAGCAGAAAAATAGCAATTTGATTAGAAATAAGCATTTTTAACTTAATAGGCTCATCATAATGCATCTTTGTAATTATTCCCAAATGAATGAGAAATAAAGCTATTACAAAGCTTCTCCCAATGACTATGAAAACAGAAATCAAAGTTCAAAGATCTCAAATGAGCCTAAAATGTCAGTGATCAAGTTTTCAGGTTTGGTTTGTTTTTTTTTTGACTGTTTTTTGACTCCACAGTACAGAAAGGAACTCTTCACACACAGGTTTTAACTTCATAAGAGCGTGATTCATCAGTTCTGTCACTAACTAGCTGAAAATATCCGAGGGGTCCTGCTGCTGAAAGGAAACCACTCTCTGTAAAGAATTTCATTCAAAACAAGTTTTGGTGTTAATGATTTTGAACATAGTCATTGTTTGACAGAGCAAGCTATGATTTCTTCTGAAGGAGTCATAGCCATCCCTCATGTTTAGAAACAACTAAAAAACAAAAGCTGACTACTGCTTAAGGTATGAGGGCTGCTCAGAAAGTAATACCTCCTACTTCATTTTGTTGCCCCACCTCAGAGGCAGATATCTGTGATACAGCAGCAGGGGCTCAACCTTCCCACCAATATTTCATTACATTTTGTTGCCACACAACAGATGGCAGCAGGGCAGTCTCACAGAATGGCATCTGACATGGAAGCATTTCCGAAGCAAAGGTGTGTCACTGAATTCCTCCATGCAGAAAAAAAAATCTCACTCACTGACATTCATCAATGCTTGCTGAGTGTTTATGGAAACCGAGCAGTGGATGTGAGCACAGTGAGGCAGTGGCAACAGCAGGTCACCTCCAGTGGTGCATATTTTCTATGAGCATGGTATGTTCATCACTATCAAAGAGTCACCACCATTAGCTGTGCATATGTTGAAAAACAGTGTTTTGTAGCTGAGAATTTGTTCTATCAAATAGTGTCATTGTGCTCTTTCCATCTGTTGTGACTTCTATGGAAATAAATAGGAGGCATTACTTTTGGACCAACCTATGTAGAACCAGAAGAAAAGATTCAAAGCAGAAAGAAGAGTTGAGTGGGGTTTTTGGATGGGTTTCTTTGTTTTAATATAATGTGATCAGTATGAATTCTATTGTGAAACTCAGTGTCACAAGATGTCACGGAGCCCAAAATAGGTCTAAAAATCAAATGACACAAAATAAGAAAGTAATCTATCGACAGCCATTAAATATCATGGTACAGGTGTAACCTTCAGCTCAGAAGGACCAATTAAAATATATTAGGCTTGCTCTACGTTTTCTGTTCTTTTAACTCTGTGTTCTTCCCATCCTTCGTTGGCAGGTATCCTCATTGGACTACCCCAGGAATAAGCCAGTTTGAAACAGGCATCCTCCTCTCTAAAGCACAAAATCTGGAGTTCAATAATGCAGGTGCAACTGGCAAAAAACAACCCACCAAGACAGGTGCAATTTAAAGTTAAGGATGCAAAAACAAAGTATCAAGTAGTATACAGATTGTGTTATTCAAAACATAGGAGATAAAAGTCTACTTCAAGGAGGAATCATCACATAACTGCAAAATGTGAATGCTGCCTGTATTCCCAGAGTTTAACAAGCAAAATACAGGAAGAGGTCAAAGAATCAAAACTGGCAAAGCCAGGGAACTGTGCAGGGATGTGAAGCAGCACTCACAGCCAGTACTGCCCTGTAGTGCTACCCAGCAGAACTGACATAGCAAAGCTCTCCCCAAAGACCTTCATTTTAAGTAACACTGACAGACCCTTTTCTTCCTAAAAATGAAATCTAGGTGTACTGTACCTAATCAAGTATGTATTTCAGACTAGAAGAAAGTAAGAAATCCTCTGCTGAGTCATTCTCAGAATCATTACCTCTCCCATGAGCCTTGTCAGCAGCAGATATTAGAGACAGTTATCCGAGAAGGACATCAAAAAACCCACTTTCTAATTAGTCCTGTAAATAAATGCCTTTCCTCATGACAGCCTTGCACAGCCTAACAGTCATCTGCATAACTACCAGCCTTCCCAGACCCATCACCAAAGGCACAAAGAGGGTAAGAACAAGCATTAGGACTGGAGCAGCAGCCTGCCTGCCACTCAGTTCAGGCTGTGAGGACTCCCAGCAAAGACTCAGATGTCCTACCTGCCTGGCTGCTGAGGCTCTGCACTGCTGTTTTCTACACAGCAGTTAGGAACAAGGATTAGCTGAAGGTACCTAGAAGAAAATTCTGTATTTCAGGATGAAACTGCGTATCTGATGAAACTCCCAACGTGATGCAACTTATCTTGGCAGTTCTGAAGGATGACATCGTTAGAAACTAGAGTGGTATGCTATGTTTGCTTAAGATAACTATTCAAATGTATCTGCAACTACACACCTTGCACAATAAAGATACATTCCACTAATACTATCCAAAATGCTGACAGCATAACATTAAGGACAGTACCCTTGTTTATTGTGTTTATTCAAGATAGCCTTGTGTAATATAAGCATGACTCGTGGTAAGAAGACTGAATATTAATACAGACATTAAACTAAGATGGTATTGCTTTTCACGTAATCCTCTAGTTTTAGCTAGATCTCACTTAAGGCTCTGAAATTACCAGATAATACATGCTGATTATCCTTTTCTGTATAGGCCAGACCGTTTTGCTGTTTTTTTAACTATCCTAACTGTAAGTTTTCCAAATATTAAGAACAACTATCAAATATTTAAATTTTTAACTTCTCACCTTTCTTTCCATGTACACTTCACTTCTTTCACCCCCCCATACTCACAAATATGTGCAAATAAACCCACATACACAAAACAAGCACTGAAGATTACAGTCTCTCTAGATTTTTTAAAATGTGTAAGCACGGAACTACAATCTTATGAACATGAAGCCACTATGGTTTAAAGTCTCTGCATTCAACACATAATTTGTAGCTTTAATCAACACATCTCATTTTGCTAATGCACACTGACTGGATGCCTGAGTGCTAATGAGCGTCCCTGAATGCTAATGGCTCTGTGAAGCCGGATGGTCTTCCAGCATCCAGGGATTATCTGCAACTGATTTGCATCTCAGATTCCCAGCACCATTCAGCTTCACCTCTCTTTGACCTTGACATTTTATAACCAGGGAGAACAGTTGGGTTATGAAAGAAAAGCCAAAACTAAACTAAAAAGGCAGGCAAGGACACTTTCACCTAAAACACATCTGAAACAATTCTAGTTTTCTCACACTGGAATTTGATCTTTGATCATTGCAAGATATCGCACATTTTAACTCCTCTTTTTTTGAGCTCTAATACCTACAGAACGCATGCTTAGGAGTAGCGTGACTGTGAGAAGACACTACCTTCTAGAACTGATCAATTTCCTATTAAAAATATTATATATGTAATACTAGCTGTAATATAATTATTACTTTATACAACCATATACTATACATTGCTATAAGGTAATATAATATATTATAATCCAGTGCTGCTGAAAAATAAGATAAGGTTTCAGGCACACAAGCACTTATTCAGGTCTTATGTGTATCAAAAGATTTCCAGTTTCCCCATCATATAATATTTGGTGATTTTCATATGCATGTTGTAACTTCAAAGGAGCCTCACCTTCCTTCCTGAAACTGTGCCAGCATGTAGACACTGTACCAATGCTCTGCTTTAAAAGGAAAGATGTACTCAAGTCATCTCTCAACACCCTGCACAGTGTTTCATAGCTCTCTCTAGGAAGTCGGAAATACCTCCTATGAAAACCTTTTTTCCTCCAACTCTTTTTTTTTCCCTCCTGTGAATAACTGTACATATGTATTTAGATATTTTCAGGAAAAAATCTTTTTCTTGTCTGCCAAGATATATTGGAAAAAAAATATAATGGAAGAGCATGATATAACTTTAAAATAAACTCTTTGCTACCCTCACAATAAGCAGACACAACGTCTACCCAAGTCTATTTCCCAGCTTGAAATACTGTGGAGAGGCTTGATTTATGGTTAAACTCAAAACTCAGGAGGGGCATGATATCTGTTTTAATCCTGGCAAAGAACACTGCATTTTACCTATCAGCTTTCACATGAAACCTAGAATGTGTGCTTGACTGAAACATACATCCCATGGAACTGGATGATTTCAATCCGCATGATTGTCTTCTCATCATGGAATATGGACTCTGTTTTGCTATGGTAGAACACCTTCATGTATTCAAAATTATTTCTAATATTATTTATCCAATTTCCACTTCCAGTTACAATTTTCCATTTCTCTACCTGATGATGTAGAGAAAAATAAATTTGTCTACTTCTGTAGACAATCATTCAGCTAAACACATCACCATTGGTAACTCACCCAATTTGTCCCTTTTTCTAATATTTACATTTTCACTGTTGTGCTCTCCTAAATTTTATATGTACGTCAAGATTTATTAAAAGTTACAGCCATGCCAGATGTTTTTATAGCCCTTTAAAGCTGTTTGGTACAAATTATCTGCAACTCTAAAAGTGCTTATCCATTAGTGATTATCTACACTCAGGAAAATACTTTCTTATCCCCGTGGAATGCAAACATGTGGCTCTCCAAGTACAAATCAGAAACTCTTATTAAATATTTCTATTTTTCTACAGTGTTATTAACAATTTCATAGAATCACAGCATATCCTGAGTTGGAAAGGACCCATAAGGATTACCAAGTCCAACTTCTGGCTGCACACAGGACCACCCAAAACTCAAACCATGTGTATGAGAGCATTGTCTAAAGGCTTTTTGAGCTCTGGAAGGCTTGGATGTTTAACTATCTCAAGCTAGTAAAGACTAAGTCACGACTAGGATTTCTTTGACACCTCATTATTATTCGATTTGTGGTTTTTCTGTTTTCTAGATTTCTCATCTTAAAAACGAAATAAACTGATTTTTATTCATCAGAATGTATTTTACAGCTTTCAAATTTGTGTTGCTACCTTAATGCAACATACAAAAACTTAATTGAAAACTATATTGTCAGATATTTAAAGAACTTTGTGAAGTTTGAGTTCACTTCAAAAATTTATAGACACTTCCCATCAAATACTATAGCATCCACCTTTCCCTATCAAACCTACATGGAAAAGACAGGAAATAGTTTCACTGGGAAAAGTGAGAAATATAAAACTCCATCTAAATTTCACCTACATCAGAGAAGCCTAGACTGCTGTGTGACTTTCACAACATTATAAACTGCTGTTGTGGAGTAGGTAATCTGGACAAAAGCACCCTGCCAGCTACCTTAATCCTCAGCCATTTCTGACAACACACCCAAGACAAGCAGAAACGAGCTCCTCAGTGCCAAGCCTGTGCTGTATTTTCCCTGAAGTACTACCAGCAGATCTGAGTACTTTCTACAGGCAGAGCCTAATTGGACATGGAGCAATTCACACGCAGGCCTGCCATTCCAGGCTTCCTTCTGACATCTCTGTTTTGCATCAGTTCAACTCATGTCTAAATTTGAGATATTTTCTCCGACAGTTATGGTAGTTAAGAATGTTAGATGTTAAAAAAAGAGATGAAGAATGAGAAAGTTTGGCAGTTATCTCATAGGATTATTCATCTGCTATGGGAATGTGGGAGAAAAGAAGTGACTGCTTGTTTCTGAGCAAAACTCAGTTTATTTCCTGCCTTAATCAACTTCTGTTTGCCATTAGCATTTCTGTTGCCCTCTGCTTCAAGCAGCAAGCCTCAAACACTAGATCTTGATGGTATTTGAGGCAACCTAGCATAAGGCTATTGCAGTCTGAATCTGACCTGAAATGAAATCTTCAATTTCAGCAGGAGAGTCCATGTTTAGTATGATGGCCTTTGACTATTGACAAAGACCAAAAAAAAAAAAAAAACAAAGAAAAAAAACCAAACCTACCGCATATTTTTGGCAGCAGTACTTAAAATTACTCTATGGGGCTTGGTAAGTATTCACAGAATAGTCCTGGTCTGGTGTATCACAGAAAACAGTTCTGGCAGTTGTTATAACTCTTGTTCTAACATTCCCTCAAAGTAGAGCTGCAAAAATTATTTTAAATCCTCTTGTCCTGCACTGCAGGTATGGGCCATTTCAGTTCTGACAGCACCAGCTTCTTTATGGTCCTGTGTGGAACCACATCAGGAGGTTGATCCAGCCTGAAGGAAATGGAAGAAGAATGGGAATGGGCCCACAAAATCTGGTTATGCCATATCTATAACAAAGGCATGTGTTGTATAGGAGCAAGCCACAAGAAGTGGGAATATCTCAGGTTGGTACTGGTGCCAAATTTTTCTAATATGAAATGGAGGTCTCCAATACAAACAAACCAGATGACTCCAGACGTTACTGAAGTAACATTGTGCAGAACACAACCTAAACATAAGCTTGTATTCCTTCAAATTCAAATAAGATATTTTTTCAGTAGTTTAAGCATCTGCTTGAATTTGTACTTTAACTGAAATCCTGATAAAGCAGCTATTTATATTGTGTGAAAATGCCTGCAAGAAAAACTTCATGACATCAGAGTTAACTACAAACTCTTCAAAAAAGCATCCTAGTCTCAGCTTTCCTATAGTTAAGAAATAGGATTTGGATGTTCTTCAGACATTTTTCCTTTTCTTCTAAGAGCATCTTCCCAATGCAGACTGCCCACAGAGCTCACACAGCTGCTGAAATAACTTCTGCCCAGGTGAGATGGCTCCTGAGCTTTGCTACCACTGCTTATTACAGCAGCCACCCCAATGTTGCTTTATCACCCCTTGTTCTTAAAAAACACACAAGACTAAGCTTCAACTTGTGTGGCTGACAAAAATGAAGCTTATCCTTTTATTATTAATCCTATTATGCTTAATAACAGCCTTGGAAGCTACTGCACAAATATCTTAAAATACCTCCATATAGCATATTTTAATCCTGGTTTAGCAAGCACTTTACCAAGTAAAAGAAATCCTATTAATGATTTTGATAACTTCCCAATATACAGAAATAGGTGTCTTCAGTCAAATCCTTTTCCATTTTATATGGAGGCCTGAAAGAGAATGAAGAACCTCTGGTGCAGTAACCTACACCAAACACCTCTGTAAACCACAGCAGCTCTACACAACTTATGTTGAGCTGCCATCACTTTAGGGACCTACTGACACCGTGTTTGTGTCCTAAATGTGAGTGATTACAGAAATACCATAAATAGAACAAATTATATGGCTAATTAGTCTGCAAGTGTAAAGCTTTATTTCTACTACCTGCATGATTCTGTGCACATTTATCCCATAGAATGATAACGTGAAACTTTAAATAAGGCTTTGGGTTACTTTGCCTGATTTTGATCCTGTCAGGTCTTATTAAAACACAAAAAAAATAAGAGCAAATGTCAGTATTTCAGCCCTTAATTATTAAATTAAAATCTTAATGAGAATTTATATGGTCAGGCACTGGAATGGCCTGCCAAAGGAGGTGGTGGAGCTGCCATCTCCGGCAGTGTTCAAGAGGCGTCTGGACAAGGAGCTGCGAGATATGGTTTAGTAACTTGTGGTAGCAGTGGGAGCGTGAACACGGTTGGACTAGATGATCTTATAGAATCACAAGGGTGGAAACGACCTATGATTATATATATTTTTGTAAATTTTGGAGGAAACTTAAAAGTTATTTCCATTTCTCAGAAAATGTTCATTACACTCCAAGTTTGTATCAGAAGTTACCCAATAGTGAAAACCAAGTTAATCTTAGCAGGAGTTAAAGAGGTCAGCTCAATCTCTTTTACATACAAAAAAGAGAAATGAAACCTGAATCAGAGGAAAAAAAAATCTCTCAGCTACGGTTCCTATAGACAAGCAGTAATCTTCTCGTAGTTTAGCATGAGATATTTTCTCTCCTCCCTCCCCATGAAACACAGATCACAGGTTCTTCTGCCATCAGTCTGACCTCAGGCACTGCTGAGCACATTCCCTCCTGTGAGCCAACCCTGCACTGCAAGAGATGAGTCTCCTTTCCTTTCTTACAAGAAGATGACAACACTCACACCATAATTTTATAACATGCATTATTAGTTACAAATACACTTCTGTGAGTATTTTGATCCAAAGTTCATGGCACTATGAGGAAGAAAAGACAAAACACAAACATGATACTGAAAGCTGTGTACTACTTCAACCTCTGTGATTTCACACATACAAATTATAGTGCCACAGATTTAGCCAGTCATTTCTCGCAGCACCACAGAATTACAAAACAAGACCGATCCTGCTATGGTTTCATTTAAAAGAAACATGGAATAGATGTTCAGGAAATGCATGTTCTCCTGATCGAGATCAGGACTACAAACCAGCACAAAAACTTGCCTCTGTACAGAGCTAAACCAGCACTAACCCTGGGCTTCCCAGCACACAGCTCAGAGTGCTGCTGCCAGGACAGCCACTCACACTGCAGCATTTGGGATCATTCCAAGCCAGCGGTGTCAGGAGGGGATAATGAGCAAGAAAGAGAAGAAAGCAAGAAAGTGTCTAATAGGTGATTGTCAGGACAGATTGACCATGCAGCACCTCGCCTTCATGAACCTCCATCTATCGCACGGTCCCTCTGCAGCTTTCTGTAAAGCTGAGGTATTGCATCTTTTAGCTGGCTGTTTATTCAAGCAAGCATCTGTGGATCCAAGCTCAACACTGATTCCTCAGCTTTCTATTTGATACAGAGAGACACTTCAGCTACAGCACTGTCAAATGATTTTTGTCACATGGTATTGTACAGAAGTCTCAAGCAGGAATGTGTGAGAGCTCTTTAAAATGCAAGATTCACCAAAGAGAAAAAAGCTAGTTCTGCAAAGGCAAAAAACCGTCATGTGGCCAAATACGTCCTCTCAATTTCCAGAAGCTAAAGAAGTGGCTGGAGGCAGAAAACTGACAATAATTACACTGCCTGGAAGCTGACAGCACACATAAGAGTAGTGTGTTAAGCCTTTATTCATTGATTTACTTCCCAAAGTAAATGCTCAGGGTGCTTCTGGTTCCTGGAACTGAGGGAAGGAGCACATAGGCCCGAGTGGCAGCCAAAAAAAACAATAAACAAGATTTACTTCCTTCAGCTATTAAACCAGCTTTGCTTCTTCACTGCCCTGTATTGCTCACAGGTGCTCAGCATTCAGTCACTTGAGTAAACATTATTCCCTTGATATAAACAGACTACAAATGCATTAAGAGTTTGGAAAGGCATCCTATTGAATTAACAAATTACCTCTGACATCTCTTTATTTCTCAGATTTTTTAGCAGGTTGATATACATTTGCTTTGAGGCATATTATTATTCATCTGGTACAGCATCATTTGATGGCATTTCAAAGCCAGAAAGCATATTAAGAATCGTAGCACTTCTACAGTTACATGCACAGAACGTTTATGTAGACAAGAAGAATGTGTCATCTTTTGTGGTGACAAGATTGATGCTTATTAATTGGGGTTTTTTTTTTTTTGCTATAAATTTCAAGATGTACAATCTCAAATTCAGTTAAGTTTAAGTGACATCGGCAGGTTTGTGTATTGCTTATTGCATGCCAAGCAAACAGAACCAACAGCAACAAAAAAGGCACAATTACCTGAGAGCACAATCACGAGGGCTGCTAACCCAGATAAATATTTATGTTCCACAATTTATTAATTGCTACAGACACATTTAGGCTTCCTTTGTCACTATAAGCTCCACAGACCTTTGCATTCAGATTCCAGACCTCCTATATACACTCATTTCTACTCAGGGAAGCAATTTCCTATTGTTTGCTTTCAGGAACATTGCCTAAGTGCGTGCACAGTAAACTACAAAGCAGACCTTTTTCCTTTTTAGGGGCAGAACAGATATAAATTCCACATTTACTCAACAAACGTGCAATAAATCTAGAATGCTGAAGGACAAGTGAAGGGAAGCAGGTTTGAGGCGTTCATAACGGTAGCAGCCAAGCAGAGGTACTGCTGATGCTCTCTCTGGGTCTGTCTCTCCCTCCTGCGCACTTCAGCCCAATTGTCCCCAGTAAGAGGGCTAGAAGGCACAGCACATGCTGGATAGACTGCCCCAGAGGCTACTGTAGAAGACAAAGAAGCTTGATGGTAACGCCTCTGGTAGCAACTCCTGCAGCAGGCACTGCTGCCACCTCCAAGTTCAGTGCCAACAAGAGAAGCAGAACTATTTTGTCAGTATTGCTACACCTACACAGAGAGCTTTGGTCCTTTTGCATTACAAGTGCAATAGTTCTGCTGCTGAAACCTGAGCAACTTCGTGTATCTTGAATTTACACAATTTCTACAGAAATCTAAGGAGTCCTTAACAGGTACATGGTGACTGAGCTCCTTCCATTTCTGCATACTTCCAGTTTCTTAAGAGCAAGTTAAACTTTGCACTCAATGCAGTGCAAAAATTAACATAGATTCATAGGATCACAAGGTTGGAAAGGACCTACAAGGTCATCTAGCCCAACCACCCTCCCATGACCATTGCTACCACAAGCACTAAACCATATCTCATAGCTCCTCATCCAGTCTCCTCTTGTACACCACTGGGGACAGCCACTCCACCACCTCCCTGGGCGGCCATTCCAGTGCCTGACCACCCTCTGAGAGAAAAAGTTCTTCCTTATGTCTAATCTAAACCTCCTCTGGTACAGCTTGCGGCCCAGGGTCCTGTTTGTTACCTGGGAGAAGAGCAACATTTGCCCATGTTGCAGCCTAGCTTCACAAAAAAAAAAATTGCTTAATAGTTATTTGGGAACTATATCATATATACTGCTTCCCTTTTTTTATATATTTTTAGGGAAAGCTCTGAAAAAAAAAAACCAAAACATTTTCAGCATCTAGGACTTACTGTCTTCAACTTCATCTCCCTACACTTACAGTCTTCACAAAGCAAAAGCAACTCTATGAAGAAAGAATTTTTTCATTTTCCAGGAAGGAAAAGAACCAAACAGGAAACATAAAAACAAATGAACAAACTGAGAAATAACAGAACAAACTAGCTACAGAATCCCCTACTCTCTACATGTGAATACTGACTTATTTCCAATTTCAGAGAGTTTTGCTCGTCAAAATTCAGATAGAGTGTATTTCTGAAGAAAGTATAGACTAGACAAGAATTTAGATCCTATATCAGTATTTAAATCACTATCATTGTTTTCTTCCTGTGTTGTGAAGGGAGGGGAATCTCACTCTAATGATGATTATTAAAACAAAGAAGTAAATATATGTATGTGTGTGTGTGTATAACAAGGCTATCTCAGAATCAGTAACTAGCTCAACAGATAAGTTTCAGCACTTCTTGGCAAAAAAAAAAAAAAGTGGGAATCTTTCCACATATGTTTCTTATACAAAAACAACATTATTTCAGTCACACACACACACAAAAAGACAAGCTGTGCAGCTGTCTTTCCTGAGTTACTTTCTTACTGTTTTCTGTTTGCTTTATCCTGTTTCCTGTTGAAATTATTTAGAGAATGCCTGCTTATATGGCAAACACTGATCTCACTTCTGTAGCAGAACTTCCCTGCTCAAGTGTTTTATCATGTCACTGTCCAAGACATCTGCCTCAGACTTGAACTTCTATGAGACCTTAAAGAAAACTTCTTGCTTTGGCTTGCAGCCATCAGTGAACTTTCAGCTATGAACTGTTGCTTTGAAATACAGTATATACACCTTAGGTTACATAAATTAAGTCCCCACTTAACATTTTGAGCACTCTGGTCTTGATTTGTTTGCCTCTCCACATACTATTAGTGCCACACGATACATATATCTATGGTTGTTTTTGCATTAACAAGGCAGACCTATAGGATAACAGTTAGGTTGGTCTGATTGTTGGCAACTGGACTGCACAGTAGCATAACAGAACGCATTCAGCAGCCCCAGCATATTCCTGTCAAAGCCAAATAAGGAGCACAACAGCTTATTTAAGTCACTGGTAGCCATAAAGGTAACAAGGCAATGAAAAAATTGTGTTTTCTAAAAGCAGTAGCATCCAAGTAGGATTTGACTTGTCTGGATCATTTTGAGAAGGTCTAGAACCAAAACTGTGTTCACGCAGACACTATAAAATACAACTAGAAGAAAAAAATATGAAGTGAATGAAATCACAGAGACCGTTAGGACTCTAAGAAACAAAGAAGAAAAAAAAATTTACCCATTCCCAGATAACCAGCCCCATCCTTTCCCACCAAGCAGTTTTACAAAAGATCAGTCTGGATTAAGGCAGGGAGTTACTGTTGCGTGCAATGGGAAGAACCAGAGGCTAGAAGCAAACAGAAGGGCTATTGGTGCTGTCATCTGCACTTCTTTAATTCATTCCATCCTCCAACTCCTCCTCTGTCTTCACACTACCACCAGTTCCATTCACCTGCAGAAGTGATGAGCAAGATTTGCAGACTGTAACATTACAAGGCTGTTTGTAACAGTGGCTTTGTCACTGGAGCAATTTCATGTCCATTCACATGCTTTAGGGATCCTGGTTTGAGGTGGAAAATGAAGCCTCAAAGGCTGTGCTAGAGGGCATTTTCACCCTCATAAAAAAGGCTCTAATTTACATTTCTCCAAGTGTGACAAGGCCATGCATGGCAGGGCAAGGAGATGCTGCTGCTCACCTCTTGTGCTACAGATAATAGGAGCAGTGATTAAAGAATTACTGACAAAGTAACAGAGAAGCTTGTAATCTGAAGGCCTAGAGGTGGAGATCTTTGATGTTCTTCACCTGTTAATCATCTGAAGTGAAATTGTTTTTTACATGATTGTAAGCCATCATTCTTAGCTCCAGCAAAAGATTTGCTAAATATCAGGTTTTTCCTAACAGCAGCTTTTCTGCTCTTCTTTCCTCTGCATCTCATCCCTACCCTCAGAAACCCATCCAGTTAACCACCCAGGGCACCAGACATGCCACCTGACCTCAACTCTGCTGCTTACTCCACGGGCACATTGTTCCTCTTATTCATCATATATTTTGAACCTGTGTTTCATATCCACACTTCTCCTTTTACCTCCAGAAGAGGTGAAAAAATACCCATCCTTAACAAACAGTTAGAGAAGTAGGTGGTGGTAGTGGGAATTTGCCATTTTCAGCTTACGATCTGAATAAAGACTTCTGTGCTGCTGAATTTTCTGTTCTTTTCCCCTACATAGAGGTGTCTTAATTTCTACATAGGGATGGCATTCAGTCCTTGCTTCATACAGCTGCAGATCGTGTGGCTGACAGCTAAATGGCCAAGCTGAAGATCCTGCCTGACGTGGCTGTGGCTTTGGTGTGCCCCAGGATGTAGGTCACTGTCAGCACGCAGCCTTCCCCATCTCCCTCGCTCCCATGATGCATTTAGATGATGGTGCATTCACGTGACACACTTTCAGAATAGAAGTTGTAAGATGCTGTAAGATGCAAAACCTCTTTCCTACATAAATGATTTTTAATTTGTAATTTCATGACTCTTGACATCTGCTATATTGTTCTGTTTTATCCTCAACAGGAGGGCAGATCACAGCCATCTCCACTGCCAGAACTTATCTCATCATCTATAAACAGCCTTAGTCCTGGTTTTCAGAGGTGCAAAAGAGACTCCTAAGGAGCAAATGTTGCTTTGTTTTGATGTAAGAAGCACTGGAAAGCAGAAAACTCCTAGGATTAGGAGGCCTTGCACCTTGTGTCACATGATTGCAACATGCAATACTTCTCAGAAATATAACGTGCTCCATCTTGAAGCTGGGGTTATGTTTCGCCCTTCTCTAGTCCCACTGAGATGCCCATTCTAAAAACCTCGTTGTTCTAATGACTGGAGCCTTATTCCAATTTCTAGGCAGCTCAATAGTTAGTTGTAAGTATGCATAATAAACCAAAAATCAAGTCTGTATGTTTCAGCTCACCAGAGCAGGCAGCATAGGACATTTAGGGGGAAAAAAAAAAAAAAAAACAAGCACGAAATACTAAAAGAACAAGAGATAGAAAAATTGTGACAAAAATAGGCATGCTAACTTGAAATGCTCTTTGAAACTGTAACTAAATAAAAATTAAGTGAACAAGCAGAATTTCATCAGCCCTACTCCTTGCTGGCCAGTTTAAGCATCTGAGAAACACTGTAGGAAAGAAGATTATATGTGCATTATTATTAATTTGTTTTAACTTTTTCTAGGTAAACTAAATAGCCCAGTCTGAACCTTGACCTCTGACTCCCATATTCTTGTCATATCTGGGTTATTAAAACCAATCTGTGTTCCAGTCTGAAACGTGGACCAGGAGACAGTAGAGGCCACAAAACTGTACTCAGTTTTGTCAGGACCTGTAGGGTCTTCAGGTATAAATAGATACACTTTGAAAAAATGTTTTAGGTTGACCTCCTAAACTTAGTGTTAGTTAGAAGTGACACTACCAGTGTTAGAATCTGTTTCAAAACCCATGAGATCTGCTTTATCATACATTAGTTCACTTGACAACAAAGGCCCGATTAGCCAAAAATTTGTTTCAAGTTCAGTTTTTCCAAAACTGATTTTTCAATGAATGGGAGCATTTGAATAAAAAATTCAAATAACAATAGATCTGGATCTGATGGGATTAGCTTGCAGCAACAAATTGGACATTTTCATTTTCATTGCACTTGCCGCAAAGCATTTCACAACATCATGTTGTTATCAAGCTAGGAGCAATGGAGAACATTCTTCTTATGACACTAACAAAATGACAGTTTCATCACCACTGCAAGCACTGATAGCTGCATTCAGAGCCATTCCCCATGTGATATTTCATTCTGGTGCTGTTATCTGTGAGCCTTCAGAACAGTGGGAAGAACAGAATGCAGGCTGAACTTCATCTCTTACATCCTTAAAATAAAAGAGAGGCAGAGAGAACTGAGCAACTGTAAGAGACATAACAGGGAGGGCATTGTCATTAAAACAAGTCTGGAAGTAACAAAGAACACAGGAGGAAGAGGGCTATGGTGGAAAACTAGAGGTGAATTTATCTTACAGCTCCAGACTGATTGTGGACTTTATATCTTCCTTTTTCAACACCTCTTCCCATTAGCCAAATAATTCTTCAGGTACCAGCATCTCAGTCATGGTCATTCCCTCCCTTTCTCTCCCCATTCCTTTCTTTAACTCCTCCTTGCACCTCTAATATCTTCACGGCAATAGTAACTGTTTGGGAAAGCAGGGAAGAAGATGCCAATAGTCAGAAGAACCCCATTTTAATCTCTGTAGTGATGTTATAGGAATTCCAACTCCCAGGGTAAACAAAAGGACATGGAATTCAAATATATTTTTTTGCCCTGGGTTCGGTTGGATGAGACACATCCAGGAGTCATCTCACTCAACTACATCATCACAAGAGACATGCTCACCACACATTTCTTTGCAGTCTAATACACAGATACTTTAAACTTAATTAAAAAGACTATTTTTTTTTTTTTTACCTTACCCTGATTGCTGTGAGCGGAGATGGGTAAAACCTTCTTTCAGAAAGGAAACAAACATTTTCCTAGCAAAAACTGAATGTGCTCAGGCTAGGCACAAAAATGATAGAAAAGGGGAAAATCTGCTGGGGATTTAGCAAACCTATACTGTCACCACCCAGGTAGAGAACAAAAGCAAACACCGACCTCAATCTGCAACTTATTATCTGTAACTTATCTTCAAAACCTTTTGTTCCACCATATTTCTCGTGTTCTCCCTGCTTTAAAAGCTAAAGGCTTTAGTGTATGATTTAGCCAAACGTAACATAAGGGAACAGCAGCCTCCTACAGTGCAGCTTTCAACACTGAAGTCTATTTTCACAACAGTGTGGCTCCTTTTGCACAGAAGATGGGTAGTGAAAAAGTAAGAAACGGAGTTTAAAAAATACATACTTCGGAAAAGATCAAGATATACTGGAATTTGAAGAGAAAATGAATATGAAAATTTACAATAAACACAAGACTCATACTCGTTTTCGTACAGGGGAAAACATTCCCATCAAAACAGTGCACTGTCTTACACAAACTACAGGTAGCTTTGTGTTACTACAAGAGGCAAGTTAACAACATACAATAGCCTTGTTTATTCGGGAAATAAAAATCCAGGGTTCTAATTTTCCTTTCTAATTGTTACAAGTACATTGCTTCTACCTTCTGTCTGATAATAACTTGCTCTGCAAGAGTGACCCACTGTAATGCAACGAAAAACACAGCAATGAAAGCAGAGCAGCAAGGTCCTACAGCAAGTAAGGACGTGCTCAAATGCAACAGCTGTGGGCACAGACTCAAAGGAAAGAGACTGCTTACCTTTGGAAAGTCTCAGGTACACAGGGGTCAGCAGCAAGATACCTTTGCCTCTACTGCCAACACTTAAATGAGGTCAGGGAAGGGGTGGATCCTGGCTCCAGCCCTTCCAGTCATTTAAGTGCATTGCATGCACCTGAGCTCCCATGGGTTGGTCCTGCCTTCCCACCAGGTGCTCAATCACTGCTTCAGGCCATGACAGCATTCTGCTACACCAAGATATGTGATATTTTCACATTAAGAACACATGGAGTCTTGGTTCCTTAACCCAGAAAAAATAAAGACAATAAAATGCCTTGTTAAAATTCATGCCTGCTTCATCTGATTCCTAACTTAAAAATCATCTCTTCCAAGCTTTCTTCCCCCTCTTGATCTTAAGTTCAGGATTTTTTTTTAATCTTTACACAGAACTTTCTGTATGATGAGTATTAACTTTCTCACAAAAATGTACCAGTTACTGTAAGCACAACCTTAAGCACTTTGTTTTTCAATAGGAAAACAGGTGGTACTCAGCTCAGCTTCTTGTCATACACTGGTGTTTGGAGTTCATACTTCTAACTTTGATTTGAAGATTAGCCCTTTCTTCCTCATATCTTTGTTTGATTTTCTCAGTTCTGTTATCTGCTTTACCCTAGCATGCGGTATTACCACCACCTCCTTGTACTACTCACACTTGTTCTGCATTAGAATAAGCTGTGCTTTAATGCACTCATGTTAGCCCACGCACACCAGAGACCTTCTGTTGTAAGCAGTTTCACTTTGCTCGGCAACCTAAAGCAACCTACAATCACAGTGGTTGGAATCACGTCTCACATAAAATGTTTTTGAATGAGATTTAAAAAAAAAAAAAAAGAAAAAAGTTAATGGAACAAAGAATAATAGGTTTAACAATAAGCAAGTGGAACAAAACTACTTAAGATCACTCCCTTTTTTGCCTGCTGAACTTAAAAGTTACCCTGTAAATGCCACCCTCAGTGAAAATCATTAAACAGAATAAAAATACATCTCTAAAAACTAAGAATTTTCCTAATCACAGCATGTTTATCTGCATTCAGTCTCTGCGTGAAACTCAGAATGCAGCAGTGCACAAAGCAACTGCTCTGTTCTAGTCTGTTCCCCGTGAAACAGATGAAATTAATGATTTTAACTATGGAACGTAACTCACATCTGCTACAACGTTCAGAAGTTCGTCTTCCAGAAGCTGCCCACCCAAGTCACTTTATTGTAGCTGCTGCAACTGATATCTCTTTGCGAATGGGAAGTATCAACTGGAACCACTTAACTCCAGATCCAGAAGACCATGAGGTGCCCTCCCCCATCGGAAGTCAGTGTTTTTGGTCATTTGCTAACTGGAAAGAAGTAATTTGCCAAAGTGCAGTGGTTCTGGCAAGTTAGTAACTCAGAGTTTGATGGCTGGACTTGACCATGAAGGCTTTCCCAGCCCAAATGAGTCTATGATTTTAAGTATGAGGGATAACGAGAAAATACTCACTTGAAAATTCAGCCCACAATGAAACCAAAGAGTGAGCATTTCAAGAGTGACAATTTCTGTTTTTTTTTTTTTTTTTTTTTTTTTTGAGTTTTTCAAATTGAAACAGCATTTCAAAAGGCATCAGATATCAGACATTCACAAGGAAATTAATACCTGAGACTCCACTCATCCTCTCTCAAAGACCCTCTCACCACCCTGGTAGCACTGGCCTACAGTCAGAGCTTGCAGCCATCCAAGTGCCTCCACATAGGGTTTGCATCACCTGGCGGCTACTGGAGCCAACACTGTATTGCACTTGCTGATAAACAGTAAGAAAAAGCGTTGTGAAAGAATACATAACTGCATGCCTACTACACACGTGCTTTCCTCTCCATATACCTTCCACATGTTCAGATCCTTTCTCCAGCATTCCAAATATTTCTGTGATTCTGTGGCTCACACCCTTCCCTGCACCGACACATCAAGGACAGCAACGCCTTGCACCAGTAACAGGGTGCATACACCACAAGACCCATTTCATCTTTAACTCACCCTGTGACCAGAAGAAAAAAACTCAATAAAAACTCACCTTGCTGGTTCCTCACGGGGTTCCCAAAGCAGTCCTTTTTCAACCATTTCCTGTGGTATTCTTCCCTGCCTCTGCAGCAAGGAGGGATGTAAAGCAGGGGGCCACGGCAGCCATGTTAGGGAGCTGGCTGGGGCAAGCCACAACCCCTTCCAGCCAGCTCAAGCACTGCTGGAAACAAACCTCCAGGCCCAAATCTTGTTAAGAAAGATCCTGGTAGCAACCTTCCCCAGAGGGGATATCATAATTGAATAGAGTTTTCATGAGGAGAACTGCTGCCTCAGCACCTGAGGGGCTGCTACTGCCCTGTGGAGGGAAGGGGCAGCTGTGAGGGGAGTGCAGCTGTGGCCCTGATAGTGCACTCAACAAATCTGGGCTGAGAGAGAATAGCAGCAAAAACAGGAAGGCTGAGACTGGGGAGGACACGCATTTTTATGCTTCTGTAGCATCATATTGCTAATAGAATGATCTCCACACTCACAAACTCCACAGATTGTGTTAAGTTTAGTGGGATAACACTTTGGTTGAAGATGAGCCTGCAAACAGGAAGTTTGGGGGTTTTGGCAATAAGAAACAAAAGTTGTTATTTATAAAACTTAAAGCCATTTTTTCAGGTAACGTGCATAAAGTAGTTCTTCTCTACTGCTGGATAATCTACCTCATTAGCGCAATGTACACATAAGGCTGCTACTATTGCAGCCTTCCAGTATCTAAAAGGAGTGCTGTAAGAAAGAAGGAGATAGACTCTTTAGCAAGATCTGCTGTGATAGGACAAGGGGAAATTGTTTCAAACTCAAAGAGATTTTGATTGGCCATAAGGAAAATGTTTTTTATGTTGAAGGAAGATAGTGAAAGACTGGCATGGGCTGCCTAGAGAGGTGGTGACTGCCCTGTTCCTGAAGGCACGCAAGGTCAGGCTGAGCAGGACTCTGAGCAACTTAGCTGTTTGTAGGTGTCCCCGTTCATTGCAGGGGAGTTGGACAAGGTGGCAATTAAGGGTCCCAACACATACAAATCTATGATAAGAGCATATGCTCTTATCCTTGGCATTTATTTTAGGTGTATATGGCTGTTCCCTGATGTCCAGGATAACACAGATGTAGGTGACTAGCAGCTGGCATTTTTAAGAGTCTGGTTGCTCTTCATGTGGAGAGCTCAGGAAAAAAAAAAACTGGGAGTCTGAGCATGCAAGAATGAGCTCCATAATCTGGAAAATATATTTACTTAGAGGTCAAAGAGGTCCCTTTCTTCTATGTAATGTTTGTGTACAGTCTTTATGAAAAACCTAACTTTCGTGTTACATTGTGTGGATCAAGCATCTAGTGTGGGCTGCATTTCTGTTATTTACTCAGCCAGATTTTGCTGAGAATTTCAACTTCTAATATTGCAATTGTGAAGAGAGAATTGTATTTCATTCATACGTCCTCGTTTTCATCTGTGGAACTCAAAGCACTTTAAAATCATCTTTTGTATATTTGGGAGACAAGGCGACAGGTACAGATGTAAAGATGTGTTTGAAGTCTTCCTGCAGACCAGTAGCCAGAGCAGGAACAGAATTGAGGGACTCCAGTCTCTGGGTATACTTCTCATTTGCAAGAATTCTGAAGTACCTATAGTAACTGTATTTAAGAGGGAATTCACAGATGAAAAGTACTATGATTAGCAGTGTAGTTCATTTATCTACATGAGACACTGAATAATGAATATCCAACTATGGAAATGGCAGTCATATAGCTTGCTACTTTTTTAAAAATCTTATCTATTCTTTCATTTCACAGGTAAAGGAGTTAAAACTTTTACATTTAAAACTGTACGCTAATTAACTGCTTTTTGTTTGCAAGTTCCACCTGTTTAATACTGGTCTTGTGTGAAAAGAAGTCAGATTTAAGGGATAGGAGATAAAAAGGAATTTCCATGTCTTCTTATAATCCTTAAGCCCAGCACAGGATTTTAACACTCTTTCTCCTCCTCTTGTGTTCAAGCCCTTAAAGCTGTGTATCAGAATATTGACTGACAATGCATTTGCTGATAACACACCAACAGTAATGCTCCACTCCAATGTGGGACCCCTTTCACAGCCTCGGCTTCTTGTCTGTCTTTTGGGGACAGCAATCACTGTTTTCTTTTTGCTTGTTTGTTTTTAAACAGAAGGAATAGCTTTCAGAATTTCTGGATGCAGGATATGTAACGTTCTTACTTGTACTGAAGTGTACAGAATACCATGATGTTTGGGCAATAAAGCGAGAAAGGAAGATGAGCCCCTCAGAGACTGTGGCACAGTTAATATCCTATCAAAAAGAACGTGTTGCATGTTCAGTGAAGAAATATTCCTAATGTATTGGAAGTTTCTGCCCTCTACTGGCATTCCTGAAGATCAGTCTCAACCCAGCTGTGGGAGTCTGTGATCATATCCCAGAAGAGTCATCACAGATTGTGATGGAGACCAGCTGTATTTATGAAGCAAATCCTTTAAAGCATGGTGCTTCAGGAAGTGTAGGAATGACAGTGTCTGACAGGGATCTAAATCTCAGCTGACACTGGTACTGACTTCTGCAATGCTTTTCAGATGTCTGTCTACTTTTCTCCCATTGCTCAGCACTACAAAGGTTAGACTGACGCATCTCCGCATACTATTATAGTCCCCATCTGTTTTTTTCCATGCAGCCATTGAAGGGAAGAGGAAATACTTTTTGCTACTTTTTGTTAAGGTGGGGGTTTCCATTTTTCCATTTCACTACTGGAAGGAAAAGAAAAAGTGCAAGTTTAGTATAATGAATTATTTCAACAAATGATTTCACTGTGCAATTTCAGGTTAATTTAAAACTGCACCTGCTAACTCACTCAGATACCATCATATTCAGAAACCATTTCATGACGTTGAAGGAGGATCATTTCTTGGTGTGCAAAGCATAATTTTAAATCTTCATTTTGTGGCAACTGTTGTTAGCCAAGTTGCAGAAAGCTCATTTTCTCATAAAAAATACACATTTGAAAAACTAGTTAAATCTGTTGATAACTGAATTCTAAATGTTTTTTATCACTGACTGACTTCATGGTGAAACGTGAAAACATTTCATATGCAGCCCTGCAATGATCCAATAATCCCTGCTTCTGTAAAGCAACTGGTCTGTATGTGGATTGTGCTTCACAAGATGGAGAGCTCAGACTGAACAGCAGCTCGAGTTCTCACCCTCTCATGCTAGAAATGTTTAAAACAGCTTATTATCCAGTATTCTCAGATACTTTGATTTTCAGTGATACTCTTCCATACAATCTTATTTTGCACTTGTGCTTTATTAAAATTGATGTTTTCTAAATCTGTAGAAGAAAAATATTTATGTAGATTGGACCTGTCCCTGCTGTTGAGGAATTCAGGAGAAGTTATATTTTAAGAGGCATATCTGTACCCAGTGCTACTGCGTCAAAGTTTGCTGCAATTCAGAGTAACAGCACCTATGTATACATGAAGGTACCATGTAATTGCATCACCTTTTTAAAGGCACCTTGGCTCAGGTCTGTAAACATTCTTTTTCTGAGAACAAGGGGTAGATTGCTACATCTGTAGAACAAGAAGGAAGAGGCTTAAAGAATCAGAGCAGGACTGATCTGCATGGTATTATTTGGGCTTTACTTTTCCCCAGACTTCACTTCTTCAATAAGTAGTATTACGCATTTTCAGAAGATTGTATTAAAAAAGTGCCTTACTAAACCGGCTCTATACATGTGAATTTTTGAACAAGACACCAGTTGTATTATGCTAAATATAAAGCTGCTACATTAATCTGCTTAATACAAGCATTTCAGTTAGCACATTTCACCACTCTCCCATTGCTATAGCCAACATGCTGAATTTTCCTATTAGATGTATTTCCTCTTCTTACCCAGCACAAGCTGAGTGAGGACACCAAGGTGGACACCTTTTGTACAGTAGTTATTTTCTACCATTCCTCCCCCTTCAAACAAGAGTGAAAGAAGGGAAGCTCTGTTGCAGATGTGCCTGTTGTTACATTCACATTCAAAAAGGATCCCATATCATTTTCTTTTTTGATATTTTGATCTCTTCAGCAAAACAAGACTTAATTTCCACGTCTCTCCCTGTATAATCTCAGGGTTGGTTATTTAGAACCTCCAAGTTCTATTGGCACATGGCAAAAGCCATTGCCTTTTTTCACCAGCTTAATAACAACTTTAAGGTAAAGGTATACATTTGTAATTCAAAGATGCTTGAAGAGCCCTTGTAGCCTCTAGCAAATAAAAGATTCTCTGTTCATGTCTTAAGTCCCATTCACTGCATTACCATCTCCTCTAACAGCATGTTCTACAAAAACACCTGAGCCCAGCTGTGTTTCCAATTCAAGAGTTTGATCTGTTCTTTGGGGAAACTTCTGAGACCCAACTCAGTAAATTTGCAAGGCAACACAAGCAAATTGAAAGCAACTTGGAAATTTAGATAGCTTGGCAAAGGTAAGCCTTCAAATGATCTAAGTGTGTAGTATGATAACTTTTCAGTTTTCCAGAATAGTATACTAACACCTTGTGTTTCATTCCTCATCAGTGCCTTACCATTTTTATCTGCACTCTCAGCCTGAAGAAATTGCAAGTCAAACAGAAGGGTTGCTAGTCATCCAGTTAAGACCAAAAGCAGCTTCATAATTTGACAGTTCTTGACTGATTTGACAGGACATCAGATTTCCCCTCCATGCTATCCAGAAAAATAAAAGGAATAAAGGGACTGGCATACAATAAGAGGCAATCACACAGCCATCTGATCTGCTGAAACTGGCATGGACATATGTAAGTTTTTTTCTGTTGGGAAGTGGGGAAAGGTTTCCTGACATACGGCAATAGATCTATGCTCAACACAACCGAGAAGGCAATAAATAAATAAATACCTTTTTTTTTTTCTAAGCACATAGATAGAATTTGATGCAACTTCGTGTGTTCATTTTTCAAGACGTTCCCAAAAAACCTTAATGTTGGTTCCATGAAAGCCTGTGCTCAGAAGCAGCAATACTTTCATTCTGCAATCAAACTGTATTCCCACATAATGTAGCTGGATTAAAGAACATATTTTCTCCATCTGAAAGCCTGCCCCTATGCATGATTACCAGACCTTCTGCATCTCTACTACATCGTACACAAGCCTACTTTACGCAACATGACAAATATAAATTCCTTTGCCATTTCTAAACTGTAAATTCAGCTAACAAATTGATCAAAATATTACAGATGTTTGGATTACAGAGACAGTTCAATATGTAAAACAATATACATTTATTTAGCACAAAATATCATGTTCAAATAGAAGTGTACACTTTTTCCTAATATTTATGTACTAACACAAAGGCATTTGGCATAACTGCTGTTTTATCCTAGAACTGTAGGCCTGACAGCAGTTTATAAACTGTAAGGCAAATTAGGAACTCCTTCTCAAATTAGTAATCCCTATACAGCTCCACTAACTCCAGCAAAACATACAGAAGGAAAGTGTTAGAAGACTAGGACATATGATCACAGTGTTTCCTGTAATTACAGACAACATAATAGCAGGGGTAGAGCTATATTCCCAGACAGAGAAAGAAAAGACAACTGAAAGATTCACGGTAAGTTGCTAGAAATGCTAAGAGAGGTATCTAACCATTACATATGAGATTACACAACATTAATGCAATTCCCATTTCAGAGAAATGACCATATAATTGTCAGGATTTAGGACATCTGCAGACCTCAAAGCCTGCACCTTCAGATTAGAGACAAATGCATGATATATTCTGGTAAATAAGTGCAGATAGCTCACAACAAACAGTGCAGAAATACTACTTGAAATTTGATTCCAATAATGGCATCGTTACAATCACTGGATACAGACGACCACTCAAATTATGCTGGCAGACTTCCCATAGTTTCTCCTTTACTGAAGTTCCACTCTCTTAAGCATCCGACATCAAAGATGTGCTGGAACAAGTTCAGTCTTCCCTCCTGCAGTTATCACCTGGATTAGACTCCCTGAGTTTGGTCGATTCTTTCCTGTTATCCAGTCATAAAAGGTTCTATTTTTAAATAAACAGATAAAATAGGATGGGGAGGATAAAAATAAAAATACTATGAGACGCATCAACAGGAAGTATAAAATAAAGGCCCAATTATTTTTTTCTATCCCCCTATAGCAATTTCTACATAACATCAAACATTGCCAATGTCATCATCGGATTCAGAACTTCAGTCAGATAGGGATCTGGAGAAATCAGAAGCCCTATAGAACACACACAGGATTTTCAGAACACCTCAAAGGAAAAGGCCAGCTGTTTAAAATATCAAAGGTTTGCTCAAGTTGGAAAAGTAAATACACTGAAAGGGGGAGGCAGGAGCTATATAAGTTGCCTTTATAGTATACATCATGAACACAGACTTACGGCTAAAATAGGATTGGTAAACCTTGGAGCTGTTAAAAGTTACGGGTTAAATGACTGTTTTTTGTTCCCATCTCTCTGTATTCTACTCCTATTCTCTCCTCATGCATCCCTTACTTTTCAGCCTATGCAAGTACCCTTTCTTTACAAGCTGTTCTTTTTTAAACCATTATTCTGCCAACAGGGTGTTTTAACTGTGAAAAGAAGTCTTGGCAGAAGCACAGAAAGTTTAAGATATCAAAAATATGCCAAGTAAGATGGGCTCATTCTTGACAGCACACCAGAGCACTGCTTAACAAAATTAATAAAGAAAAAGTATTTTTCAGGTCTATCAACCTTTCTGTCATTGCAGACATAGTAGCTACCATTTTGGAACATCCAGCCATCTGACAGAGTAGTTTCCAGAATACAGAAGACCTCAAAATGCAAACACGATATGAGAAACATCCTTCCTGAGATGGAAATGTTACCAATGTTTAACACCACTGGAATTATTCCCTCCAACACCAGTGAAACTGTCAGTTTTCAAAACTAGATTCACAGTTAAGAGAATTAGAAACTAAAAAAAGCAAAACATTCAACCTAATTGTCCCACAAGGAAAATGATCTTTAGAAGTTAAAAGTTAATTTGTGCATAGACAGATTGTTAGGGCTTTTACAATACAGAACTTTTTTTTGAACATTTTTAAACTAATTGAAATCAACTGATTGGACCCTTGTAAATAACCACATTGAACAGCTGCACAGGCTTCTTGCACCAAAAACTATTTTCCACTCTGACATGCAACTGAAAAAAAAAATTCACATCACAAAGAAATCAAATGTCAATACTAAACTTCTCTGAGCAATCAGCATAAGGTGAAAAGGTGAATGTTATTTCAGTGTCAGTTTTAAAAGCTTTTAAATTTGTAAGAGAAAAGACATTTTGACCCCTACAACGTGTGAAGGCAGATATATCTGTCCTCAAAAAGGCAAGACAACTGCATCCGTGCTTTTCTGCTTTTATGCGACCAACCTCAACAGAATCATTGCTACTCCCCATCACCTCACAGAAGGCAGTACTTACGCACCTTCTCTGAGAGCAATTAGACACAGCAAGTCTTTTAGTCTCAGCCTGTTGTCCAATAAGCTACAGCTGAAATTTCTGCATTTTGCAACATTATGCAGGACAAGCCTTTATGGATAACAGAAGAAACAAACAAACAAACCTCTGACTGAATTATGCTAAACAAAACTAGGAATTTTTCCAGCTTTAAGAAGTGGATTACACCAGAAAGTGGGCAGTAAGAGATATCAAAACAAATAAACAATGTCAAAGTTTACATGCTTATTTGCAGTTTACCTTTTAGCTAAACTACTGACTCCTGCACCTGCAATTTAATTTGTCTAGAGCCTCTACTCTGGATTTCAACTGCTTAAGACCATCTTATCATTGTAACTGATGTAGAGATGCTGAAGTTGATGGAGCTGGGCTAATTTAAGAAGCTTGCACAGTAGGCCCAACGTCATCTGGAGACCTACAGAATCAGGGAAATTATGGGAAAAAATGCCCAAATCCACGACGGCCATTTAGAAAGAGCAGGCAGGAAGATGCAACAGCAATGAATGCAATCAATATGAAGTTGGGTTGGTGGCTCATCTTTGGGGTTAATTTCCCTTTTACAAAGATTCTTCCAGCTGTTTTGCAGCTACTCCTGTTGTTAAATTTGTGCACACAAAGCTGCATCTACCGTGACTTTTATAGTCATTCTCAAAGTTAAAATGTGAAGAACAAGAAAATGACTACCAAGCTGGTAAGAACAATCTTTTTAATAGAGCAAAGAATTCGCTGAATGCTTTAAAAATTAAGCACTTTCTAAGTTTTAGGGGTTGGGGAGCAGGTTGATCATATCTGTTACAGGACAGCTATAATATGTTCACAGCCAGAGCCTATTTGTAGATTCTTAATTAAGGATTTGTATTTAGGAGTAAACAATATGACATTATTGTCATTGTCATCATTCCAAAAAAGGTGTCATGCAGTAGTTTCTAAGGACAGATGTAGAGATCTATTCTGAGCTATTCTTCAGAATATCAGTTCTAGAGAATGGAAAGGTACAGAAAAAGAATAGTGAGGAAGCCTTTCTCGCAAAGTGAGATGATTGGTCTGGGCAGCCTGGTCTGGTGGTTGGTGATCCTGCACATAGCAGGGTGGTTGAAACTAGATGATCATTGTGGTCCTTTTCAACCCAGGCCATTCTATGATTCTGTGAAAAGCGACAGTAAGAATTACTTAGTTATCACGTGCATACTCACTCAGCAATGAATTCTAAGGATGTCCAAGAGCTGAAATCTGCATCAGGCATTGATTTCCTGTTCGCTGGTGTATCCAAGGTAACTCTGTGATTAAAACAAGATAAACCTTTATTTATTCATCATGTTTCTGATAAGAGCCACCTGCTTCTTTTCATTGCTGTAACATATGCTTGAATTTTATACCATGCAGGACAAATCTCCCTTGCTTTCTCTACACGTTAACAGCATATAACTATCAGTTTCAATGTACATCAAAGGCTAGAGCCTGTAACCCCTTAGTTCCCTGCCTTGTTGATGAGATCCAGCCCACCAGGCCTATCACTTAGCACACAACTCCCTCCCAGCCTCTCTCACACAGACAGTCTGTAGCAGTAATATTCTTGCCCATGTGTATCACACAGCACGTGCCCTACTACTATTGCCCTCATCTCTGCACTTGCAGCTCGATCAAGTGAGTACGTAGGACCAGTCAGTTTTGACTTTGATGACAGTAAAGGCTGAAGTCTTCAGAACTGTCTTATTGCTATGCTGTTGACAATACAGGGTATAATTACACTCAAGAACTCACTCAAGCATAGAGTTTTGCATGAGACCTGTGCAAATCCAGAATGGCCAAAAGTGCAGTGTTCTTGGTATCTGCCTGTCTGCAAAGCTCTGCAGAACACTGTGTTAGTGATCCCAGCACTCTTAGTGCTGTTGTTTTCTGACCTGAAGGAGTGTGCATAACAGTAAGCGTACTGAGGAAAACATGCAGCTAGATTTTGGGCAACATTCCAAATACCCATACAAAACTGTTCAGTCTTAAGTTTTGGCTCCAGGTATGGACCTGGCAAGATAAATAATTCTTGCAGCAATACCAATGGACTTTGATATGGTGAAGACCTACCGGTCCACTCATTTTTTTACTAACTTTTCTCAAAGCATCAAAGATAGCTATGACAGGCAAACGCAAACTAGATTTTTTTTTCTTGCAGAATCTCAAAGTGACTAATTTTTACTGATCAATCCCAGGTGCTTCTGTAGAAAATTTTCATATCTTCAGCTGAGCAAAAACTTGTCCAGTAATCCTTTCCTTGCTATAACCACACAACTAAGTCTAAAACTGTGCTGAACAGTCCTTTTCATCTTCTGACTGTACTGAAAAAGTGACATGTTAATAGATGGCTACTGTTAGAATGTTTAAAGCTGAATCAAACTCTAGCCCTAATACCCACTACTGTTTCACACAGCAACAGAAAAAAAGTTATTCACTGTTAGGACAACTTGTGCACTGCTACTTTTATATGTTCAAGACACTTCTCAGTCTAAGCTATTGGAGTAGCATGGACAGGACATCACAGCCACACCAGTGGAACACTAGGTTACAGCAGTAATAAAACAATGCAGGCAGAGGTAACTTTTCAAGCACTTACGGTAAAATAGCAACAGCAGCAGAACCAGATGGCAAGCCGCTATTGGCACCAGCCAAACTCTGACACAGCTGGTGCACTGCTCCTTTAGCCATGCCATAGCCAACCATCCCTAGCAACAAAAAACAGGCAAACTAAAGCACAGTTCTCAATATCATCAGCAGTATGACACAAACTCACATTATTTAATTAATAATAAATTTTAAATCACTTACCATGGCCAGAACAGAATCAGATTTAAAACATAAAGAAATAAAGAAAAAATAACATTTAAATTTACAAAAGAAAAACAGACCCAAACAAAATCTTAATAGACATCCAGGAACAACGAAAAAGCTTTGAGCATTACAGAACTGGCAAACTTATTGCTTTCAACATATTTAATTAACACTTCCGAACATACCCTGAAGGACCAACAGAGTTAACCTTACTAGTTTAGTTTTGTTGTTTTCTAAGTGTGAAGTGACTTTAATCAAGCAATCACCTGTTAGCTTCGAGCACAAGACTGAAGTATTTACATGTTTGGACCTGAGCAGATACAGCACACTTCTCTCCAGAACAGTAATTCACTGCAGCAGCATCCTAATTCTGACAGGCCCTCTGGAGAAAGCTACAAAAAACTAACAAGCAGAAAACCCAGCCCTGGCAGAAAGCGTCTAAACAACATGCATGTAAATCCAGCTTCTTCAGGAGCACTGCTGCTTTTTAGACAGCCAGTACTCAGCAGTGTAAGATGTATGGGAACGAGAGCATGCAGTGTACTGCTCAAGTACAAGAGCTGGACAATCAAGGTGCTACAGATCTCGGCTGTCTAATGGTACACATCTGCCAAGCAGCCTAGACATGATTAAACACAAAGGAAAAAGATAAATGTATTCTGTCTACTCCAACTGGATGACTTTCTACCTCTTTGTACAACTCCTTTCCAAAGTACCCAAGTAAGCATTTTGCAATGAAGGTACAAAGATAATCTTGCATTATGTAAACGTTTCTGTTATATTCAATTAGATATAGTGTATAATATCCACATTTATTTGGAGGAATCACTCTCAGCAGTAGCTACCTCATTTTATTTTGCTTTAAAATATTTACACTTCTATCATATTCCCCTCTTGTGTAAACCAAATACCAAGTCTTCTTAAACCTTTTCTATGTTTCTTAACCACCACTGTTGAACTACTTCCTGTAGCTATTGTATTATTTTCAGTTTTCTTCACTTTGCATTGAATGAGTCAACTTTTTCACACAGAAAAAGAAAAATCACAGGAAGAGCAAACAAGAAGAAGAGGATCCCTTCCTTAATGGCTGGAAATAACAAGCCAGCAAGTCATATTTGCAAAAGTTGAGTAACAATTCTTTCCCAATTCTTCCTGAAGTTAATAAGCTGCATGTGTTTGCCCAAAGCACTGCTGTGTTTTTTGTTTTTTGTTTTTTTTTTAAATCCAGACTCATTGAAAACTGCTAGTTGAAAACATGAAAGCAAATCACCAATTCTTCTGTTGTGGTCCCTACCTCCCAAAAAGACCAAAAAAACATGAAAGTTTGCCAAAGTTCACAAGATTTCATTTGTAGATGGTCAGTCAGTAGTAGACAGTAAATTATGCATCTGCTTATTCACATAAAATAAGCCTTTTATCTTCAGACCATACCAGATGCAGCTGTAAACTTAGAAGGTAAATCATTAACTAGAAAATACGGCGCATTTCTCCTGAACCACTTTAGATGTGGCTTTCAGGAATATTCATTAATTTTGTAATGTGCTTTACAGCACTAGTAGCCACGTCTCATCAAAGTACTGTTAAGTCACATTAGTAAATTGGGAAATAAAAGCATTTGTCTCAAAAAACTTTCCTTGCCTGTGGGCTTGTGTGCCTTTTTCTTTTAAATTGTTCCCAGATTTCTTTCCCCATGCAGATGGGAGTGAGATTTTTTTTTAAAAAAAAACCTTAGAAAAGTTTGTTCTAAGTAGGTTGGAGGGCAAAGCTAAAGGTCAGCAAGCTTATCTGTGCCTGAAGCGAAGGTGGACTGGAATCAGAACATGAACAGGACAAGCACATTTAATAGAATCAGCTGAGTCATCACTAGTAGAAAAACTGGGCAACGAGGGACTTTACTTTTTAGAAAGCAAATAAGAGATTTAATTTTATTTAAGCACTATACTTACAGCTTGTTGTGTACTTAACTATTTTCCAAATTATTTTTTACTCTATCGTATATTAGCCAAGTTCATTTCACCAATGCATATCAACTATTAACTAAATACTGATTCTGTTTGTGCTCCAGCTTCAAGAAATTCAGTGTCGCCACCTGTAAAATTACACTTACCTTAAGCATTTCAGCAGCAATTTTCCATTTGTAATGGATGTCAAGAAACTGGTAAATGAAACTACTCTTCATGAACAATACTGCTCAGATTAACACATAGGTATAACTACTCATGTCTCAGTAGTTACCATACACAACGGCATTTTACCTGGAGTTCCAGATAAAGCAGCTTGAGCTCCTGTCAAAGTCAAGAGACCTCCTTCTTTCAGATGTTTTGTGGCTAGGTGACTGGAAATAGTGGATGTCCAAACACTTTGTTTCCACATCAGATCACAGTTTTTGTACAAAGCTGATTAGAAATAATTAGTTACAGTAACTATAAGAAAAAAGATCCCCAACTCTGGTTTCCTTCCTATCACACACAGTGCAACAGTACTACACAAAGTACTATAATGATATGCTTTCAATTATTTTTCATTTACACATTGAGTAAAATATCAATTTATATCTTTCCATAACTTCCCTGCTGGCTGCATATAGTTACACTCCACTAGAATGCAGAAAGACGACTCCAAGAGATAAAAGAGTTAAATAAAAATATTTCTTATCAGATTATATCACAAATCAAGAACAATACATGTGAAAATAATCTGTTGGTATAAATGTACTAATCCATTAATCTGTACTGTACCAAGTGTGCATCCTAGTGCCCCTATATACTCGAGAGCAAATTCTACTGTAGCAGCCCATTAGGACCAGGGAGAACACCGGTAACTTCGTAAGAAAGCAAAATTCAAGCACTCGTCATTGTTTTTTTCTCCTTTCCATGCAGGTACTGCAAAAATGACTAGCCACATCAAAGATCTTACTGTTCAGAAAAAATCCTTTTCAGAACACAGTACAGAAAAAGCATGGGCAACTCATTGAGAGCAACTCAGTGAGATAAGCTGACCACTTGATTGCAAGATACACTGCTATCCCACCAGAAGAATTAATATAAATCAGGGTTATGACCAACCACCTTATTTCCAATACCGTGCACATTTATTACAATCCAATATAATATAATTGTGGAAATGCATTCACTTTGATTAAACTGTGTATGCCTTTTTACATTCTATTCATAGGTGAAAATTTTGCCTATAATGTCTGAGCTGAGAAATGGGAGGAAAATACATTTTAACAGATTTACTCCATACAGAAAGCAAGGTGCTTTTTCTACTACTATTATTATTCTCTCCACTAGTAGGAAAAGCAAAAAATCACTCTCTGAACATTACCTGTTTAAAAGCTTTGTAAATCTATGGACTTTTTTTCCCTCTAGAGTAGTCTTGAATTGTTATCAGCTCTGAATTACATAGTAACAGCTCAGAGAATTGCAGCATGCAACTCCAGCTTTATCAGTAACATAGTGAACTGGGCAACAACATCCATGTTCAGCTCAGCTGCTATCTTATGTAAGCTGCCTGCCTTGTCAAAAGTTAGTTCACAGATAATAATACTGCACTCCTTTATATGGTGCATCAAGATTTACCAGTAGAAAATGGTGCATTAAAAAACTCTTCTGAGAACAGTGAAAATGTAATGGGCCCCAGTAATTCAGAAACGAGCTAAGATGCATTGTGATTGAGCTCTTCTGTACTGTTAGGCTAACATTCCCTTCCAGACTCTGAAAAAAAGATGATCTCAAAGACTTTTATAACCATGATTTTTAACAATTCCTCTGAGATTTCATTCCTATATAAACTGACATGCACGGGCTTACATTTAGCTTTGGCACTGCCTCCAGCCCATCCTCCTGCTACACATAAGATCGCATCCACCTTTTCTTCACCAAGCAGCTTTCCAATCTCTGCTGTCACCTTCAAAACACAGAATAAAAACATTCTGAAGCCACTGGACTGTTAAGACAAAGGAATAAATACCAATGTAAAGAAGTAAATATCAAGATCGTGTTAAAGTTACTCAACTATGTAACTAGAGGAGAAAAATACAACACAAAGCAATTTAAACAGCTGCAGAAAACTAACAGGATCCATTGACTTGGAATAACCATATAAGATGACAGTCAGACATACAGTGTGTGATGTCACTGGAAATAACTGATTTGAGCAGGATCAAGAGATCCAACCCTTACCTGCATCATGAACTATCTTTTTTAATTATTATTAGCCATTTCTTTTTGAAGGTACCTCTCTGCATGTGAGGTCCCATTTAAGCACACGAGACAAAAAGCTCCAGATCTGCACAGAGCCGCTTCCACAACAATTCTGATGACGGCACAAGGAACAAACAACTGAACATTTGCCTTCTCACTGCTCCTGCCTTAATCACGCGAGCAGCGCATCGCACCACCGCACCCGAGACGGAGGCTTACGGACACACAGCATCTTTTCCTCCACAACCGGTAACGCAGCTGGTTATAAATTTCCTGCGCCGCGAGGAAGCGGGACCCCATCGCAGCCCGCAACCGCGGCACCGCCCCCGCGCTCCCACCTGCTCGGCCTGCTCGGTGAAGGACTCGGCGGCTCTCACCACCACGCTGGCGCTGGCCTCCTCGTTCTCGGCCAGGTCGATGCTGGCGACCCACTGCGCGGCAAGAGAGCGGTTAGCGCCGGCCCCGGGACGCGCAGCTCCCCGCTGCCCAGCCGTCGCCGCCTCCCCGCACCCCGTCCCGCTCCCGCCCGGCGCGCACCCAGTTCCTGGACTTGAAGTACTGTACGCACTGGGACCCCAGGGCCCCTCTACCGCCGTACACCAGCACCCTGCCCGCCACAGCCATGCTCGCTGCCAGCGACCCGCCGCCCGGCAGCTCAGCTCAGCTCAGCTCAGCTCGGCCCGGCCCCCCCGCCGCCGCCTGCGCATGCGGAGCGGGGCCAGGTCCTGGCACGGAAGAGCTCCGCCCGCCCCCGGGGGCTCGGGCGAAGAACTCGAGTCTGCACGTCCCAGCGGCGGGTTGTGTTACTGCCCTCGGGGACGTTGGGAGCGTTAATTAATTAATTAATTGATCGATCAGTGGATCTATAGGGCTTGAGTAGCAGTAACCGTAGAAGCCGGCCCGGCCGTGGCTGTGTGCAGGTGGGGCACGCACAATCACAGAATCATTGCGGCTGGAAAAGACCTGTGAGATCACCTAGTCCAACCATCAGCCTGTCTGCACATGACCAGGTCCCTCAGTGCCACACCTCCACGTTTCTCGAACATCTCCAGGGTCAGTGAACCCCCGCCTCCCTGGGCAGCCTGTGCCAATGCATCACTACCTTTCTTGAGGACAATCTTTTTTTGTTTTTAATTTCCAACCTGAACCTCCCCTGGCACGTTCCCTCTCATCCTACCGCTGTTACCTGGGAGAAGAGACCTACCCCCACCTGTCCACAACCTCCTTTCAGGGACATGTAGGGCGATAAGGTCTCCTCTGAGCCTCCCCTTCTCCAGACAGAACAATCCCAGCTCCCTCAGCTGCTCCTCTAAGACCTGTGCTCCACATTAGCAGTCCTGTGAGCTCTGGCGGCAGTGACATTTAGGCTGGCACAGAGTAAGCACCAGGAGGAGCACGCAGCAGAGATGTCAGCAAAATTCTGCTGTCGATTTCCATGCTTGTAGTGCTTTGTAGCTAATTATGCTTTTAATAATCTTAAATAAATACAATTCTACTCCTCATTTTCTTCCCGTGTGGTTGTGGTATAGATCTCAATGTCATTTGAGCAAGACAATTAAACCTCTGGTGAAACATTAGCTTTGCAATAGATATAGGATTACTTTCTGCAGAAAGAAGCACCGTGGCGCTGCAGGGTAATGAAGCCGATGTTTGCAACCATCTCAGGATGCTGTCGTAGCAAGATGTATTTTTGGACTCGATTTTTAACCGTACAGTTTAATTTCTGGAGCTTCAAAATATAATGAAATGTATTTCAAAATACCTGCTGTTCAGTTGTGGATTTTGGAGCAAATTGGGAATGTGCTTAATTGCTGCAGAGAGGCCTTGGAGATGACTCCCTGAGACCACTAGGATGCCTGGCTGTTTTAAAAAGACTTTATTTGCCTTGGCTTCTGCAATAAGTTTTGCATCTTTTATCTTGATTGTTGTTGCAATGGGGACCCCGAAGTGGATGACCGGGAAGATCTTGTGCAAAACAGGAGCTGAATTAGTCAATGCCACAGATCCAGAGCTGATCAAGTTCATTGGAGAAATTTACTATGGACTCTTTCGAGGCGGCAAAATACGTCAGTGTGGGCTGGGCGGGCGTCGCTCCAAATTCTCAGGTAAGTGCAGTTGTGGTTGAATCCCTAACTTGAATGTCTGTAGTTCAGCTCTAAAGGCACTCCGTTTTGTTTGCAACACTTGTAGCATGCAATTCATTATTATCAAACTGGCTTTCTTGTGGTCTGTGTGATTTGGGATTTGGGTGGGAAAATCATGCTAGATTTTTTTCTCTGGTTATGTTCCATAATCCTGGAATCAAGAAACAAAGCCCCTAGGGTTCGATTGAGAGTTTCCCTTTAGTCTTGAAAAATGAATGAAAGTTACTGCTTGTGTCCCAGGCTGAGCTGTATGTGGTGACCCTGTAAGTCACGCTACCCCCTTAACTGAAGCTTTCCTCTGATGAGTGTTGCTCTGCAGTATTTCTGTGCCTCTAATGTTGCCTCCTTTGTTGAGCTCCTCACTTTCTTTGTGTGCCTGTGGTATTTTTTTTTTCCTTTAAGAAGTGCAGATGTATTTAGCTGTCCACATTGATGCATTTCTCAATCTGTCCCAGTGCAGACGTTTTCCATTGCAGATCCTCCTAACTATTAACGTGTTGAAGAAGTTTGTAACTTCTTTTCTGGTAACTCTGAAGACAAAAAAATCATTGCTGAATGTGGACTAGTCACATTTCAGTAACCAAAGTGGCTGGCAAGTAGGAAAGCAGGGCAAAGTTGTCCTTGCTCTGCTTAGCTGCTGTTTCTTTGCAAGATATACAGAAATACAGTCCCATTTCCGTTAGCCTATCCACAGCAGTGACACAAAATGATAAAAAAGGTAGCCAATACCCTTTTCAGTCTTTCTACAACTTTCTGGACTCATCAGTATACTTTCTGATTAATTACAGTGTAAGTTGAGAGGAAGGCCTAGCATTCCACCATCACTATGGAGTGTATTGATACATATCTGGAGGATGTGATCCTATCCTTCTTGGACAAACAAAGCTCTCAGCTAATAAGAATTTTCCCAGTTAGAACTATAAAATTGGGTCATTAACTTCAGTGGACGCAGCTGTGTGGTTAGGAAAACAAGTGTGCAAGAGATTTTCCTTTTAAGTACTTTAATAGCTCTATAAAGGTTGAAAACTTTGCATTACTGGCATCAAAATCATGGTAGTACTACAGAATTGTTAGACTCACCTCCTCCTGGGGGTGTTTCATTCATACGGCGTCACCTATATGTGAATCATGTGGTTTTTCTGGAAGTCCTAAGGCACATAAATTGGTGTGAGATGCTTATGTTTTGACATCTGAATCAAGTGCTGGGAACGAGCTGGGGAAGCAGACATTTGTCTGTGTGCATGGCAGGCACAGCTGGAATGTGTCAGCAGCCCTCATGGCAATGTTCTTCCTGAAGATTCTTTCTTCTTTATTAAACCAGGCTTACTGCTGTTGGATTTGGAAGAGAAGCAAAAGAATCCTTACAACTACCCTGATGCTGGTTTATAATAAAGCTAAAAACTTGCTTTTTTACTGCCAGTTATTTTCCTGTGAGAAAGTAAGCCAGTTTCTGGCTTCTTATTTCACAGAATCACAGAATTATATTGTGAAACCAAGAAGGGAATTTGAAAAGTGAAACCTGCGAGATTAGGAAATGTGAATTTAGAGTAGATCTCACTGGAGCCAGTAGGAAGAGAGAGAAAGAAGAATCACATGAAAAAATAAATCAGACAGGAGCTACACCTTTTCAGGCAGCAAAGGCCTGGATAAGGAAACTGGGACTTCTGGACTTCTAAGAGATGAAATTAAAAGCATGGAACAGAAATGGGAGACTGAAAAAGAGGAGTTTGAAGCAGAAAACAAAGGTGATTAAGACATTAACATAACAAGATAAATAAAACAGTACTTAACCCTGAATCCTTACTCACAGGTCCTCTGTGAAGGATTTTTCCCGTGGCAGAATATATCCTGTTTGTCTGATACAGTGAGAAATAAAGCATAATGAACTGAGATTAGGGTAACCACCTGATTGCTTCTTTAAAAATAGCCCTGTTTAGGTATAATTTGAGTTTGTTGTATGAGCATAGTGTGCTGTTTTTATTGTTGTCAAGAAAAATTACACACTGAATAGATGATTTTTTTCTTGCCAGTTTTCCCACATATGGTGAAGAAACTGAATACAGGCCTACATGTGATGATAATAATGTTCCTTTGTGTGGCCATTTCCTTTTCTCTGGTCAGTTTTGGATTCTGCATTCTTAACGCAATAAAAGTTCCTTACCGAGCTATTAAGGGTCCAGCAGGAATATGCCTTTGGAATTTCCTTGCAGGTAAAATAATTTACCAGTATTTTTCATCAGGTCACATTTGTAAAAAAAAAGAAAAATGTTAACAGCTAAACTTCTGTTGCCTTACTAAATATCTCCTTGACTTAAATATTTGTGAATAAAATGAAGTTGCAGTTAATTCTCATCTACCAAAACAGATGTGTCACATGGCATTTCAGCTTATTGTACCTAGTCAACTTATTACATGAGCTGCAAATGTCCGTCTTTACAACCACTGATAAAGGGACTTCGTTGCAAGCACTGGTATAATGCTTGGCCGTACAATAAAGGCTCAGCATTTTGAAGATATTTAAGCCATGCCCAAGTCTACCTCATTCTGCTCACTTTTGTATTTAGTCAGTCTTTCTGAAGCACAACCAAAATGTTTTGACAGCAATGGTGAATGCTTCTTTTGTTTTGTTGCAGGTGGATTCATAGCTCTTGCACTCACCGGCTTTATGGCAGCTGTAAAACTTCACCGTCTCACAGAAAGAATTGCCAATTTTCGGGAAAATGTCTTTCAATTTGTTATCTTAGAAGAACAGTTTGAAGATTGTTTTTGGATTTGTGTGGCAAGCGCCACAGCACATGCAGTGAACTTGCTGCTAATAGCCATTAGTTGTATTAATTTCCCTAAAATTAAGACTAAAACAGAAGAGGCAAATGTTACAGCTGAAGATATCATGTACTAATAAATCTACTTAAGATTTCTTTGGTGAAGAAAACTGTCATGTTAGAAATGGCTTCTTGGCTTTTCCGCTTCTGGCTTGGATGGAGAGTTTTGGTTTAGACATGAGTAAAGTATGCCAAGTATGCAATTCTGCAGTATTTTTTAAGGTCAGTCTACAGCACCAGCAATTAGCACACATGGAAAAGTAGGATGAACAAATGCTACAAACATTATTTTCAAAAATGATCTGTATGTGCAATATATGCTGCTAACAGTTTTGATAAAACATTTTAAATACTTTAGAAAAATAAGGTGAATAATAATTTCTCCTAAACCAAATGTCTTTTTCTTTTTTGTTTATAAAGAAAATATGTTCAGCATAAACCTTTGAAAACAGGATTATTACAGAACAAAAAGACTGGAGGTTTGCCAATTACCTTCTCAGAATTATCTGGAAATGTTTAAGAGAGCCAACAAAGACATGTTTGATGATGATAAACTGCATTGAAGAAGGAGACCTCACTATCTGTGGGGCTAAACTTAGGGGGAAGCACAGGCTAAGAGTGTGTGATAGTGTTTAAAAATAGAAATTATCAAACTCCACAAAGTACAGAGGTGAAAAGAGTAAAGTTTATGGGATGCTGGTAAGCTATGAATAAATGACTAGCTGTATGATGAAGGTTTCATTGCAAGTTCTGGAAGTAAAGTAAATGGAATCTAAGTAACAGTGCTTTTAAATAATCTGAAAAGTGTAACGTTAGTGATCTTCAACCTCCTGTCAATTCCTGCTTCTGTCTGAAATCAAGCAAAATAAATATATGATGAAAGAGGACAAAAATGAATAAAAATGGTTACATGGATGGAAGATACCAGGAAGTACCCTAGTTCTGACAAGCATTTAAGCAGTTCTTGCACCACAAATAATTAATACTTCACTGAAAAGAATATGCCATTAAACGTGTCCTTTTTTTCTCCTTTCATTACTATAGTGAACATAGCAATAGGAACTACAGAAAACTTATGAATCTCTTTGAATGAATGAAAGGAGATATTATCTAAGTTAATGTAAATGAATTATTTTGTAGTCAGTTGCACTTTGTCAGACCAGCATGTTGTGTGACTCCACTCTTGTGACAAGTTCTTTGAGAAAAATAGTAACATTTGTAGGTTTAAAAGTGTTTTTAAAACATCTCAAGATATATAAAAAAAAAACAAATTACTTTTTCATTTGAAAACAGCTCTTCACAAAAATAGTAAGGGTCATTTTCAGTAGTGCCTAACACTGTGTTTTATGTTCCCAAATAACTAGTTTTATCACTGAATTGTGCAGAACCCTCAGTAAAGCAAGTTACCAGAATAAGCTGATATTTAACATTTTTGCTGACTAAGCTGCTTATGTAGGTATTTAAATGAGGATAACTCAGCTTAAGTCAATGAGTTTAAAATCTCTGACCCAGATACTTATTTTCCTCGCTCTTTTTACTCTGTTTACATCTAAAGACCAATGAAAAAAGCTGTCTTATGAGGGAAATTCTACTTTCAGTTGATATTTTTATAAAATACGTTTTACTATTGTACACAGCAGACTCAAGCCACTGAATGCTGCAGCAGTTTATGTGCATGCTCTGTGTGAGGTAAGAAATTAAAACGATTCAATTCATCTTCAGCACATACTCAGCATGACCAGCAGGCATTTGGAAAGGCAGTATCACAGTTTCAAAGGAAATGTCATAATCCAAAGTCAATCTATAGTTGTACTAAGCAGTTTCTCTGTATACCATCTCTGGTTTTGGTCCTACAAGGTCAGCAGGATTATGAGTGGAGAACTTTCTGCACCTGCTGTTGCAACAGGTATTTATAATCTCTTTTCTTCAATGCAGTGTTAGCCACTCCGTTTTTCTTTAGGAGCACAATAAATAAATAATAAATAAATAAGAGTTTCAAAGTTTTGGTAAGTCTGAAGTACTTCCTATAATTTTAGCATAAAGATAAGGTAGAAAAAAAAATGATTCCTAATTTATACCATATACTTCAGCGTTCAAATTTCAGTGGTGTTTTCATCCAACTCTACAGTAAGTCACAACTGCAGGAGGATGGTGCCATACCCTGTTCATGGGGAAGCAGCAGGTTAACCCCTTCTGTGATGGTGCCTTTGGTGCTAAGAGCACAGTGCTTCTGTGGTACCACCACCTTCCCCTCCCAGAAAATTCAGAGTGGCTCTGAAATGCAAGACCTTGAACTGACAGATAACTGCGCAAACAGAAAATGAAATATCTGTTATTTGTAAACGTTCTATGTACATATAATTCAGAAGTAGCTGTTGTACAAAAATAATTATATTGTGACATATAACTTAGCCTCCACTAAATGTAACTCTCTAGGAAGTGAAAAGGAAGCAGATTAAGAGGTGCACTGTGCTGAAAGATAACTTTGGCAATGCTTTTCAGTAGTAGTTGTGTGTACGTACTCCCAGACATTTTCCTTACTGCCAGTGGAATATGTAATGCCCCTAAGGCTTCCTCAACAACTATCATTTAAACTGTTACTGAATAAGAGCTGTGGGACTACTTACTCGGGTAATGGCAAGATTGCTGGACTGTTGAACTGGATTCCTTGGCAGGCTGCAGCAGCTCTGAAAGAACCAAGAGAGAGAACTGTGTAAGAAAAGGACAGCTGTGCTGACCAGCTTTTGAATCTTATTTTGAATCTACTCAACAATGGAGCACATTGTGCAGTAATAGTCCAAAAGATGTCTGACACTAGAGCTATGAAACATTTCTGAATCTAACAGGGGGATGTTATAGCTGCCTGAGCTGAATGATGAAATAGCATTGCCATCCAATTACTGCTTGTGAGAAAACAGTATTTTCAGTTCTCTTTAAAGTGAACAGAAGTATTACTTTGCATGAATCAAACTGAATTGAACATATATACAGCTAAATTAACATTTCAGCTGCACAGGTTGTCACAGTTAAGCACAGCTGAGACATATTGATGGGAAAATACATAGAATGTTTGCCCTTTTGTTCCCTATTGGGAAAAAAAAAAAAAAAAAAAAAAAAAAAAAAAAAAGGTTAAATGCAATCACACATAGTTAAGCTGTGTAATTACAAAGCACTTCTTAAGGTTAGCAACTGCCAATGTTACCACTTAGGCCTTTTCAGCTTCCCCTTTTACATCCTAAAACACTTTCAGAAAATCTGGAACTTGGTATATAAGGAGTGATTTACATCAGCTACACTTCAAATAGAGATGTGCCTAATCACATGCATACTCAGCATGTGGAAATGAAGGCTTCTTTGGGGGGACTTTTTACTCCGGAAGATTTGAAGCCCCAAGTGGGTAAATTTATGAGGTATTTGCCATCTGTGAAGTATTCGTCCAGAACTTTAAAGAGATAAAACATCAAATCCTATTCTTCCATAGAATTAAAGACTACTTCAAATGCTCTGAAAACATTCATATCCCTGCAGAGTATGGAGATGCTCTGTGAAGGAGGTAGGGAAGCTCAGGGGCCATTCCTCAAAGAACAAAGAAACTATTATTTGTTTATAAGAATCTCTCCAAAATAAACAAAGATAAGAACTAACTACGCTTTGATTCTTTATTAATGTTATGATTTAACGTTAAAAATAGATGCAATTTCCATCAGTCATTTTCTCTGAGTGACATTGCCCTTAATAAGGCTCTCATACCAATGATACTGCATATCAGCAAACCCCAACACTTCTTATCCATGTGGTGATTTTGCTAGATAAACATACATCTACTTCTAGCTGAATTTTTCTGACATAACCACATACATTTTATTTTGGAGGGGTGAGGGGGAGGGGGGGTGTAGGATTGGGGTTGCATTTTGTTGTTTAAATTTAATGCAGGGATTATAGCTGCTTTCTCTCAGAACCTAATGAACTCATGCCAAGATGTTATCACAGAATCGTTTGAATTGGAAGGGAACCTTACAGGCCATCTAATCCAAGTGCCCTGCATTGTGCAGGGACACCTGCAGCTGGATCAGGTTGCTCAGAGCACTGTCCAGCCTGACCTGGTGTCTGTGCAGGCATGGGGCCGGCACCAGCTCTCTGGGTGACCTGTGCCAGCGCCTCACCATCCTCATCATAACAAACTTCTTCCTTACATCCAACCTAAATCTCACCTCTTTTAGTTTGTAACCATTTCCCCTTGTCCTGTCACAACAGACCCTGCTAAGGAGTCTGTCCTTTCTTACAGAACCCCTTCAGGTACTGAAAGGTTGCACTCAGGTCTCCTTGGAGCCTTCTGTTCTGCAGGCTGAACAGCCCCAGTTCTCTCAGTCTGTCCTCATAGGAGAGGTGTTCCAGCCCATTTTTGTGGCCCTCTGGACGCGCACCAACAGCTCCATGTCTCTCCTGTACTGAGGACTCCACATCTAGATGCAGCAGTGCAGGTGATGTCTCAGCAGCAGAGTATTGGGACAGAATCACCTCCCTCGCTTTGCTGGCCGCAATTCTTTTTATGCAGCCCAGGGTACGGTTGGCTTTCTGGGCTACGAGGGCACGTTGCTGGTTTACGCCCAGCCTGAACACACAGCCTTCTGATATGGCATACAAGCAAACCCCTGTCCGTCGCGGGACAACGTCACTGCGCAGCCCCGGTACCCGCAGCCAAGCTCGCTCTCAGAGCCCCGCCCCCCGCTGCCCGCCCTCCGGCCCGGCCCCGCTCGGCGCGGGCTGATGAGGCGCGCGGTGCGCCGGGGTCAGGTGTCGGCCCGCCGCGCGGCGCTGCGTGCCATGCTGCTGCCGTGGGTGCGGCGGGCGGATGCGCGCCGCCTGGCCCGGGTTCTGCCTCTGCCGTGCGGCTGCTCGCAGCGGAGTCCCCCGCCGCGGGGCTACAGCCGGGGGGCGGGCGGGAAGGTGAGAGAGAGAGCCGCGCTGCTCGGGGATCCTGGCTGAGATCCACGTCTGGGGGCCCGAGAAGAAAAAGCTCTTTGTACTTGTAAATTACAAATTGGAAATGTTTTCGTTAGTAGATGCGCAAAACGATCGTTCCTTTAGTTACTCTGTATCTCATCTGTGGCTGTTCATCCTGCTCGACCGGCGTCGCTCTGCGCTACAGCGGGAGCGCCGTGCTCGCCGTCTTCCCCGATCCCTTGTCTGCACTAACGCGTGCCCTTCCGCAGGGCCTGTTGCTGGGAGCCTACGCGAGCGAGCAGGAGGGCGGCGCCGCTCAGCTCAGCGCGGCGGGGGACGCGTTCGACGGCCGCGTGTCCGGGAGGCTGCGCGAGCTGCTGGCCGCGTGAGTGCTGCGTGCCGCGCTGGAGGAGATGGAAGCGCCTGTAAACGCCAGCAAGAACGGGGCGATCTGCTCGGTCCTTGTTAGTGTTTAAACCCGTAACCCTTCCCAGCCCGCGCGGCTTGGAGGGAAGCTCCTAGGGAAAGAGATGCGCAGTATCTGTTGGGACTGCTCTTTATCGGGATGAGCCGGCGCGGTGCGCAGGAGCACTGTGTGGCTGTGGGGTGAACGCAGCAGCATAGCTTTGTTGCCATACGGACCTGTTCACTGAAAGAAGCTTCTTGTGTTCTAGATGCGGGCCCCCTCTGAAGAAAGGCAAAGCACGCATATTCCATGGTTTGCATCAGGTACGGACAGTGCGTTTTCATATGTGCATTTCTGATGTGTGAGATTTGCCCTTATGTCTTACTTTAAGCTTGGTTCATTGGTGTGCATCACAGATGTGATGTATCACCCGCTTCAAGGTACACTTCTGGTGCCATTTGAGAGGTCCTAGCACATCTCATGTCTCTGTATAGAGCTAGCAAATACGATTTGTGCCTTGCTGGAGTGTGCTAGGCAGCCGCTAGGTGTCTCCGTGTGAGTAATTGCATCGTATGTTAGGGCTATGTACATGATTTTAAACAAATCAGGTTGTAGGAATTATTGCCTGTCACCTCTAAGTTCCCATGTGCACAACAGACAAGCGATGTACCCAGCTGAAAGGCTGTCATGGATTCGTGGAAGACTCCTGAAAGGTCCCACTGCCCCAGCTGTACAGCCAGGATGGCTCCTGAAGTAAGCAGTAAATCTCTGCAGATGAATGCAGTAGAACGTGGCCTTATGCACTCTTCTAAATGTGTAAGATAATAACAGCTAAAAAAAGGTAACTTGAATCATTGATCTTCTGGGAAGTTTGCACTAGTTCCACATTTTGAGGATTAAGACACTGTGATGTAGTAGCCTGAAAGCCAATAGAATCTGACAGAGCTGCTATTTGCAATGGAATGGTAAGGGAAAGTCTAAAATTAAAGTACTGGAAAATCTATTCACATACATAACCTTGAGTATGGTTTTATACAAATTTGAATTCATCCATAAAGGTCTTCTTTCATCTTTGCCTTTTTGCCTTCCGCTTTTGGTTTGTAAGGCAAGTGTTTTTAGTTGGTTGTGCTACGTGGCTTGCCTGAATTCTGGATCTGCTTACCTCTGTGCAGCTTTGGTTTGGCACTTGGCTGATTGTGCCAGCTCCACTCCTGAGCTGAACTGGTAGGCTTAGGCTTTGAAGAGACTTTTTTAGATTGAATGTACTACTGAGCTAAAATGGTTGCACTTAGGCAGCTCACATCTGGCCTCTGTTCTGCAGCAAAAGCTGGATTTGTTTTCAAGGCTTTCAGACTTTCCCTTAGAAGTATCTTTTGCTGTATGGTGAGCATCAAGCCGTATCTGCTACAACACATGTAATTAAGTGGACAACCTGCCCAACTGTTTGGATCCCTGTGGCAAATGACCGAGAGTGGAAGACGGTGGCACCACACTTTTTTAAGAAGAAAATCTGTGTAACACAGATAATGTATTATAATGGTGTTTGGCTTGATTTGGGAAGCGTAGTCTTTGTAACAACCCTTTGGTGTGGCTGTAACAATGAGGAATCCATTTGTATGTTGACTTTGTGTAGGATTTTCCAAGCGTGGTTGTAGTTGGCTTGGGTAAGAAGAATGCTGGAGTAAATGACCAAGAAAACTGGAATGAAGACAAAGAAAATATCCGTGCAGCTGTTGCAGGTTAACTTTTCTAATTTTGTTAAGCCTTTCATCTAGTGAAGTCTTTTAATGGTGCAGCATATTCCATTATAACCACATAAGTTATAAGCTGAGACAAGAGGTCAGTCACACATATATGACAGCTCTTTGTCCCGAGAGCTAGACCAGACTATCTAGTGAGGCAAACACTTAAACTCTTTGGGTACAAAAAAAAAGAACATGGAATATGTTTTGGTTATGATTTTGTTTGTTTGTTTTATACTGTTCATAAAAGCATGGATAAACTAATTTGTGAGAAAAGAACAGTTATAGAGCCTTAGCAAAAACTGAATCACTGCAAAAACCTGATACCTATGCTCATAGTCCATAACACTCCAGAATAATGGAGGCTTTCTTTGATATGGGCCAAGCTTAATGGAATGAGAACAACTATGCAGTTTAGGGCATAATTGTAGGAATTTATCAAGTGATATTTTTCATCACAATTTGTCAGTATATGATAATCAGCATTTAAAATTATTTTACCACGTGGTCATTTTAGTTAATTTATTTATGAACTTAGGTATCTTAAGTACACTTTTTTCCTTGAGGCATTATATGGATCATATCAGATACCTGTTTTGCTTCTCTGTGCAATATGGCCTACTCATTCTGTACTGTATTTTTCAGTTGGTTGTAGACAGATCCAAGACCTGGAAATCCCCTGTGTTGAAGTGGACCCTTGTGGAGATGCTCAAGCAGCAGCAGAAGGTGCTGTCCTTGGATTGCATGAATACAATGAGCTGAAACAAAAAAAGAAACCTGTAGTTACTCCTCAGCTTCATGGAAGGTGATGGCAAAAGGAAAAGTTGCTTGTGTATTTATCTATTTGTCTCTCTCTTAAATTATGCATGCTTGTTCATGAGAAAAATGAAACTGAAAGAACAGAGCTAGCAGCAATCTCTCTCTTAACTCCTCCTAATCCTTTGAATTTCCTTAATTATTTTACACTCCAGGTATATTAACGGTGTTTGCTCCATACATTTTGTTAGTATGCCATGTTCTGAGGCTAAGGGTAAATAAATGCTGCATCGTAGAAAAGAAGGCCAAGGATAAAAATAAAAGCAAAAATTACTTGAAGCATGGTTACGATGTAAAAGGATTTGCACTGGTATTGCATTCCAAAACTGTGGAGCAGAGTTATCCTAAACTCTATAAATGAATAAATCCTTTTGAGAATTAGGAAATGCTGACAGAGACCAGTCCATGGATATGTTTTACATAGTTCACTTGTTATATTTGCATTCACAGAATAAAATGCAAGAAGAAAAGCTTGGCTTTTAAGTAGACCTCACTGTTGCTTGAGAGGAGAAAGCAGACATTTCCATTTCCTGTACAGTCAGCTCTGTCTTTTGCTAGTGAAATACTTGAGTGCACTGTGAAAGGAGATCCAAATTCCACTCTTATCATGTAACCATACTTCAGCAAAGTGAAAAACAAAATTGAAGGCTTTATGTGGTAAATGAAAACTTTCAGGAGTGTTGCAGTTAATGTGATTACAAATTTTGGAAGGCATACAAACCTTACGTTTAAGGATTGAAGCCAATTTCAGAATAGTAAGGATTAGGACAAGACCAAATGTATTAGGCAGTTTCACACCTGCCTGCTCTAGGATTCTTCTAGCTTTCTCTGAAGCACTTGAAGCAGAGATGAGAACTAGACTAGATACACCATGGATCTCACCCAGAATTCCTCACAGTAAAGGTAATGGAACATTCTTAATTGCCTTAAATTAATGCTGCTGTACTTTCAAAAAGGAGAGAACAAATGAACGCTAGCATCTTTTTTTAAATGTTGGTGATCTTGATTATTACATATTGTTTTGTTTCTTTAGTGCTGGAAATGAAGCCTGGCAGAAAGGTGTTATCTATGCGGAGGGTCAGAACCTCGCTCGATACCTTATGGAGGCTCCAGCTAATTATATAACTCCAATCAAATTTGCTGAATATATTGAACAGAAGCTTGGAAATTTTGCTAGCAATGTGAAGGTCCATATAAGGTAAAATCCCTTGAAACTACTTTTCTATTGAGTAAAAAAAGCTTCCATGCCACTGACATTAGTAGCACGCTCTCATTCTGCTATTAACAAAAGCAAGTGAAGTCTTTGTTGAAAAGGCCTAAAGGTGCCCAGACTGCAGGCTGCTCTCAGAATTAGGTGAGCAGAGTAAGCAGGTACTGTGACACAGCAAAATGATTAACTGCCAATTAGTCATGCTGTCAGTTATCTGCTTAATTGACATAAGGGCTGGGAAGGAGAAAGCCTGGTGAAGAATTAGTGAATAAATTACAGATACCAGATACCTTTTTTTCTAATACATCTTCTTTTATTCCCAACTGTTATATGTACCTTTCCTTTTATTGTTTTTTATTTGGATGTGGTAATTAAATATCCTTTATTGCTTTTTTTTTTTTTTTTTTTTTTGAGTTTTTAAATTGTTGAGATAGAGCCCTAAAAGCCTTTGCAATTGAATTTGCACAGCTAATGCTTCTTGTCCTCGAATTTCTAGTTAGTGCCCTTCAGCAGAAATGGCTGGTTGCATTAATAAGTGTTGGAGGGTGTTCTGGTGAAAAGGAAAAGACTGAGGAAAATCAACTGTATACATAGTATCTGTTCTGATGGGAGAAAGCAAAAAAGGGGAGGCAACATTGTTAATCCATGTGCCTTCAAAGACACAGTCTGATAGGCAAGTTGAAGGTTAATGTTTCTCATGCAGAAAGTACAGATTTGGTCTTCTTTAAAAACAAAAACCAAACATGAACTTTGAGGCAGTACTTTTCTGTTTCACAAAAGAAATAACAACAGTGGGATTTAAATGATGGTTTCCAATGTAACTAAAATTGAATTAATTGTGTACAAGCCTTCAAGAATTGTACTCTGTCAAAAACAAACACAAATTCCTTGGTCAGCATCCAATTAAAAATATATATATATATTTCTGTTCCAGGCCAGAGTCTTGGATAGCAACGCAGCAGATGGGAGCATTCCTGAGTGTAGCCAAGGGTTCAGCTGAACCTCCCATCTTTCTGGAGATTCACTATTTAGGAGGTGCTAATGCAAATGACTCTCCCTTGGTATTTGTAGGAAAAGGAGTTACGTTTGACAGGTACGTATGGTGATATTTTAATGGTTTGGGGACAAGGGGAAGGTATGGTTTAGATATTAAAGGATGGAGCTCAGATGGACTGTGCATAACTCAGACAAGAGATATACACTTCAAACTGTAATCCTGTTAAACACAGAGGTGAAGCCTTGCTTGTACCTTCCTACTATTTATGTTGAATGCAAAGATGCTTTTTCTTTTCCCAGCACATCTTTCAATGCTGTTCCAGTGAACTCTCTATGCAGCAGATTGTGGTGCATTTCCCAGGAATAAAACAAACTTCAGTGACTGAATGGTGTAGAACTGATGTGCTTTTGGCTTGTGAGGGAAAATGAAATTCAGGGGAAAGAAACAAAACTTTTTTAGTCTGAGCAAACTGTGGGATGAAGAATTCATGTACTTAAAATTGCAGTCTGCCCCTGGACACATAGATCACATTTAAGCCAAGTAGAAACAGTTTGTTCTTTGCAGCAGGTTCTCATGTAGGATAGAAAAAGCAGTTACACATACTGAAGAATTTATTCTCTGAATAAATTCTGTTATACTGAAGAATCTGTTCTCCTTCCATATGCTTGACTTTACCAAATCTACTATTCTTCTTTTGTATGCTCTGTTACGAAGACTGCAGAGTGCATGAGAACTGGTTTGTTAGCCCACTGCAGATTACCTGAATTCTTATGGTGCAGAGGAAGTAATTTAGGTGTATTTTAGCTGAAAATCAGTCTACTTGGGTGTTGTAAGAAGAAACCATGGTCAAGAATACTGATTTTTTTTTTTTTTTCATGCTAAAACACAATGATGGACAGAGTGTTTATGTTTATTAATGTACGTAACATCTAACACCTCCATGCTGGATGACATTTATTCTGCTTATTTCAGTGGTGGCATTTCACTGAAGCCATCATCAGGTATGGATGCAATGAGAGCAGATATGGGAGGGGCTGCAACAGTCTGTTCAGCCATTGTGACAGCAGCAGCTTTAAATTTGCCTCTTAACATAATTGGTAAGTATTTGTGTGAGAATCTGAAAACCTTCATTTTACAAGATTCTCTGTAAACAAAGTCATTTTCTGTATCAGCAATGATAACTTTTAAGACACTGTCTTACAGAAATGTCACAGGCTCTTACAGACCTGCTTCTCTTATTCCCTAGCTCAGCCTCTCGTCTGTTTTCACTTGCTTATCAAAAATCATTACCTTTGCATGAATAAAATAATGCAAGGCAGAATTAAAAAAAAAAAAATTAAAAAAAAAAAAATAAGGCATGATTTTTAGAACTTAGAAGAGGGACTGGAGCACCTCTCCTATGAAGAAAGGTTGAGGGAACTGAGCTTGTTTAGCTTGGAGAAGAGAAGGCTCTGGGGAGACCTCATTGTGGCCTTCCAGTACTTGAAGAGAGCATGTAAACAGGAGGGGGAATGGCTGTTTACGAGGGTGGATAGTGATAGGACAAGGGGGAATGGTTTAAAACTGAGAGAAAGGAGGTTTAGGTTAGATATTAGGAGGAAGTTTTTCACACAGAGGGTGGTGACGCACTGGAACAGGCTGCCCAAGGAGGCTGTGGATGCCCCATCCCTGGAAGCATTCAAGGCCAGGCTGGATATGGCTCTGGGCAGCCTGGTCTGGTGGTTGGCGACCCTGCACATAGCAGGGCATTGAAACTCGATAATCATTGTGGTCCTTTTCAACCCAAGCCATTCTATGAATCTCTGACTTGGTTGTGGATAAACCTGTTTTTAATGGGTTTTGCAGAAGTCCTGTTGCTTCGTTACAAGAAGGAATTTGGATACCTGTAAAAGCCATTAGAAATGAAAAGGAGTTAGCTGAGCTACCTCTATGTTTGCCAAAGCTGAGGAGGATGGTGCACCAGCTTTTTCCTTTGGAGAATGTCTCAGCAGAAATTATAAAACAACAAAATAAGCTTTCTGATACTGTTTTTAGTTATGAACAGTGGTTATTGTTTCTGCAGAAATGTTGCACAGTTAGAATTAAATCAGTTGATTCAGGAATTGTGGTTAAAAAACCATTCCCTGATGAGATGTAGTCTGTTCTAGGTTAAGTTTTATGTTTGAAAACTGTAGCTTTTCCAGGTAATATTTTAGTTGCTGACATGCTTCAACCAGTAGAGGGCAGCAAACCACACATCCTCACAAGATTCATACTTAGAAGTATCCCAAGGGAAGTACTAAGCAAAAATCAGCGGAGCAGAAATCTGTGTAATTAACTCCACTGAATAGCAGCGGTTTGCAGTTGTCTCAATCCTTCATGCTTTGGGCAGAATACAGGAGCAGGCTTTTCCTGGAATGGGGGCTGTCTTTCATCCCACTGTCCCATTCACTGTTTTCACATCGACTGAATCATCTGTTTGCTCTTATGGTTGGTATTCTATAGCAATTCCTTGGACCCCTCTTGACATTACACAGTGAGGAGAGCTTGAACAGCTCAGAGTTCAGAAGTCTGATTTTTCAGAAAGAAATAATTCCCTTTATATGTGACTAATTCTTCATATATGGAAGACATAAGATAGTACCTCTTGACAGAAGCTTCGGTGAATTTTAAAGTTCCTTTGCTTTCGCTTGCCTGAGTATGTAAAGTAGAAGTAAATCCTAGTGGTAAAATGATGTAGGGGAAAAAAGCTGTGGTGCAACATGCAGAGAAATCCCACTGATTGAAAATTAGACCATGTGACTTTCAGTGACCAGGAAAATTCAAATATTGAACAATTCAAGGTGAAAATACTACTGCTTTCTTAAGTTTGTTGTTTGTTTCCTAGCTATTTTTTTTAATCTCTTTTGAGAGAGATGCTAGTAATGCACTTTTTTCTTTTCCCCTCTCTCTGAGGTTTGGCACCCCTTTGTGAAAACATGCCCAGTGGTAAGGCAAACAAACCTGGGGATGTAGTTAGAGCCAAGAATGGAAAAACAATTCAGGTATGCCTATGAAACTTGGATTTTTGAGTACTGCGTGAATTGGTTCAATCAGGTTGCATGACTGTAGTCAGAGGATATGCAATGCAAATGTAAGTTATTTACAAATGTATGTTATTAATTAGGAATTGCAATCACAGGTTTTTTTCAAACATATGTTGAAGAGGTTAGACGTGTTCGACAAATCCCTAATAAAAACTGGAAAGTATGGTAACAATGAACATGCTAGAAAATACTGTCAGCTCAAGAGGCTGCAATGATGCTTATAAACACAGGCTCTTAGAATGAGTAACATACAGCTTGCTTCTGGCAGACCTTTGAGGACACTTACCTGCTGTCTGGAGTAAGATGTAAGTGCATTAGTTCCCTGCTGATGTAATCAAGGTCTTTACCATGCCAGCTGCTGTGTACAAGCAGAACTGAGCATCATAAGATCTGTCAGTTCAAAGTACTTTGCCATACTTCTATTTCATATTCAATCCAAGCTATACTAATTCAATATATTAAATGGTGCAGAAAGTTACTGTGCAGTAGACTGCTGATTCTGTGCAGAAGAAGATGGCTTACTCAGTATTTCTGTCTGGATTTCTGTGATTCAAGCTTTGACCTTGAGGTTCTCTCTGGAGTACTGAGTTTGGTGGCATTCAGCTTGGAGGGAGAAGACTGCATGCATATTCCTCAAGCAAGGAGAAATCTAGAAGAAATAGGTAGTGGTTCAGAGAGCATGCAATTAATCTTGTAGAATTCATTATAAGCTTTCTCTGAAAGGGGAAAGATGCAGAGGGGCTACTGATTTATTTTCTTCTTTAGATGAAAAAAGTTCCAAGATTCAAAGAGAAAGCAATATCACAAGGAACCATTTCCTGGCACGCATCTGTGTATCCTTGTGGATCCCCTTCCTTCACAGTTTCTATGAGCCATATTTCTCTGAGTAAATTTTGATTAATTTCCTTGGGCTTGTGACAGTGTAGTCACAATCTGACAACTGTTTAAGAAAATGTGTGAGAAATAAGTCAGTTAATGGGGTGTTTTCAGTAGTTAATCTCTTTTTATTGATTTTTTTTCCACCTGAAGGTTGATAACACAGATGCAGAAGGAAGACTGCTATTAGCTGATGCTCTCTGTTATGCCCACAATTTTAATGCAAGGGCTATTGTGAATGCTGCAACATTAACAGGTAAGCAGTCTCCCTTCCCTACTTCATTTTGGAAGCCAACTTTTTGTTATTCTCATTAAATGGTCTGCGAATTTGTTGTACTATGTATACAAAGTCAGCCTGAAGCTGAAAGCAGGTGAGATAACTTGGCATGTTGCAGGACAAGAGCTTGCACAAATTCTGTTCTAACAACTTGTACAGCTGCAGCATGTCTCTAGGACTGGGGGTATTGGCATGCATGGAGCACAGTAAGCAATATAGATGAAGTTGGGCCTGGCCCAGCTGAGCTGGAAAGGATAAGTCCAGGAGGACCCATGCAGACTTGGATGTTTCTGCACAAAGTTTTCCCGTGTTTCTGTTTCTGGCTGAGCTTAATAGTAGATTCCAGGCAATTATGTCACTCAACATCTTGCCTAAGCACATCCAACCCTTAGGATGGCTCTGTGGTGCAGAGATACTGGTGAAGCTGTGGAAAACTTTGCCAGTTCCATCTGGCATTAGCCATGCTGAAACCAAAATAACTTCTTTGTAAACAGCCTCTTGGGTGCCGGAGTTCTGACCTAGCCAGCACCACTTCTTCCATTTGCTGAGCTATCCCAATCTCCATGATCCTACTTAATAGGAGAATCAATACCATCTTCTCAGGAAGTCACTTCAGTGAAACATCACAGAATTACAGAATGGCCAGGGTTGGAAGGGACCTCAAGGATCATGAATCTCCAACTCCCCTGCCACGTACAGGGCCACCAACTTCTCCATTTAATACTAGACCAGGCTGCCCAGGGCCCCATCCAGTCTGGCCTTGAACACCTCCAGGGATGGGGCATCCACAGCCTCCCTGGGCAGCCTGTTCCAGCACCTCACCACTCTCTCTGTAAAGAACTTCTCCCAGAAACATCTCTTATCTCATGTGCATTTTGCATACTTGCAAACATAAAATATTTTCTTTCTTCTTTATAACTTCATTCACGTATAATTTTAAACCTGCAAAAATAGCACTGTGTATGCATCTCATGAACTGCAGCAACAATCTGTCATAGCTGAAGTGATTGTAGCTGAAATGTGAGCAAACATGGAAGAAGATCAGACAGGAGTCCACTGTTTTGCTTAATAAACAAGCTGAGAAAAATAATCACCTCTCTTTGCTTTAAATCATATTCCTCAAGCTTAACCTGTTCAAGTGTTTGGAAAATGTTTATAGAGAGAAGCAATGTTGATTTTAAGACAGTTGACTTGTGTAAAAGTATTTCCATGATAGGAGAAATGGGTTATTCCCACTCCAGGCTATTGTTTGGGATCCTTTGGCAGCAGGCAGGAAGGAGGACAGCTCCTGAAGAAATTTCTGACATTATTGAGAATTTTGCTTTTTAAATCTCCCTGGGATTGAGTGCCTGAAATAGCATCAGCGTTGGAGAAGCAGATCTGTGGCAACCAAAAAACTCTGTACGTGATCTCTCCACTTTAGGCATGGTTTATTATTTTGATGGTGATTAATTTAATTTAAATTAAATTTGCGTATGCTGTGCAACAACCTCTGTGAGTGAAATTCACAGAAGGGAAAGTGCCAGGTGGAAAATTGGATGAGTTCATAAACTTGAAAAAGTCTGATTTTCTATGTAGAAACTGTAAAAATTTAGTTTTTTTTTTTTTTTTTATTTTGAGAAAAGATTTATTGCTGAATACATTAGATTAGGCATATTACTTAAGCTAAAAACAGTCAAATTTTATGAGATCTGGAACGTAATTTTCATGAATTCTTCTCCTGTTAGTTAAACCTTTAAACAACTTTAAAATTTTTTAAAATAAGTGAAAGTGCACTAAAATCTGTAGGTTTTGTGGACTTCAGAAATCATTGGTAGTGAGAATTAAAAAGGAAAGTACTGTGAGGAGTCGTCTGTGTGCAGGGCAATAATTTAAGTCCACCTTTGCACTCACTGTATAACTTACAAGGTGTCTTTCTGTAGGTGCCATGGATGTTGCACTGGGGTCTGCTGCAACTGGAGTGTTCACAAATTCATCTTGGCTTTGGAATCACCTTTATGAGGTAGGCCATCAGCATTATTAACAAATGATAATTTTGTTAATAGCTGCTGTTACTAAAAAATTAGTGACTTTCTTTAAAGAAAGTCTTACCTAATGCAATTCTAATATGTTACTGTATTTTGAAATCTCATAGGAATGTGTTAGTATTGTATTTAATTGAAAAATACATAATTAAGACTCTTAATTGCTGGCTCCTCAGTGATGTTTTATATCACTTTACAGCACAAAACATGCATTGTGATCTTGAGTGGTGTTGGCATCCTTTGACAACATACTGCATGTGTAGAAGCTCTGGATTATTGACAGTAATTAGTTTCTGTTAAAAAGATAATTGGTATTGTTAAAAGCCAGACCAAAAGAGACACTCAGAGACACTTGCAAGTGCCTGAGGTGTGATGGGCACGGGGAGTCTCTGAAGGGGAGGATCTGTGAGAATGTATATTACCAGGAAAATGTATTATAGTGGAGAGAAGTATTCTTTGTATTTTCCTTTTTGACGACCAGCACCAAAATAGGATTCATTTTTGTTTGCAGTGTATTTCCAAATAGCTGACACTATTTTGGACCATAGAAAATTTTAGACAGAGTGGTCGAAGTTAGAAAAGGATAAAAATGGGCAATGCTGGTGTTTATAAATGCAGTTTAAAAAAGGGAGGGAGAGGGAAAAAACAGCAATCCACTCACACAAAAACAAGCAGGGAACTTTGCCCAGTGTGTCACCTTTTCTTTTTTCAGGCCAGCATCGTGACAGGAGACCGAGTGTGGAGAATGCCTCTTTTTGAACATTACACAAAACAAGTAACAGATTGCCCTCTCGCAGACCTGAGTAACGTTGGGAAGTACAGCAGGTAACACTGCACCATCCCTCACACCCTGTCCTTGCAGCCTGCAGCCCAGCTTTTGGGCTGGTGGTGTTGCTTTAGAAATGATTCCTCTTTCTGCTTCCTGCAGAGCTGGAGGAGCGTGCACAGCTGCTGCCTTCCTGAAGGAGTTTGTGACGGCCCCTCACTGGGCTCACCTGGACATTGCCGGTGTGATGGCCAACAAGGACGAGGTGCCGTACCTGCGGAAGGGCATGGCTGGGCGCCCCACCAGGACGCTGGTGGAGTTTGCGGCTCGGTTAAGCCAAGACAGCCACAATCCCAAATAAAATGCTTAAACGTTTATTCTAAAATCATCCGCACTGCCTTAAGGAAAAAAAATGCAGTCTGACCAGGTCTGGATAAGTGAGTGCCCCAAACACGCTTTCACAGAAGTGACGAACTGCACGTTCTATAAATCAAGAACGTCTCACCTGTGAGACTTTTCTTCCTCTGTTATACAGCTTAAAGTAAAAATACGCTGTTGGGCCTACCTGAGGTATTTGATACCAGACCCTGACCGTGGGAACTACTTCATGTCTAAAGGAAGCACAGTTCTTGTAACCAATAAATCTTTCACAGTGTGTTCTGACAGAGAGAACTGACAGCGGGGAGCGGAGCGGTGCCTGCTGCGGGTGCCTTCACCTCTGGCTGCGCTCCTGCGAGCTGTGGCTCTTAGAGCAATGCTGCAGAACCGGCGGTGCGTCACACAGCCCGAGCGCGATGTAGGATAGCGGTTTTGGTTTCGAGAACGGGGGAGGTCCAGTCAGGGAGGAACCAAAAGCCGAGAAAGAGGCGAAAAACCGCTGCTTACCTGTGGAACCGCCTGCTGCCCTCGCTTTCTCCCGTCTCCGCCTGGGCCCGAGGAACGCCCCTCAGGAGCCTCCCGCCTCCGCCGTCGGCCGCTGCGCGCATGCGCGGCTCCGCAGCCAGCAGCCGTGCGCCATGGCGGGCGCGCTGGGCGGGATGTTCGCCAACCAACCGCCGGGACCCCCGCCGCCCGGACCTCCCGGCGGGCCCGGGCCGGCCGGCCTCATCCCGCCTCCGACGGGGCCCCGCAATCCCAACAACACGCTGGTGGACGAGCTGGAAGCGTCCTTCGAGGTGCCGGGGGGGGGCGGGGTGGGGCGGGGGAGCCCGCGGCCGGGCGGGGGTCCGTCCAGGGCCGCGCCCTCACCTCCGCGCTTCCCTCCCCGCAGGCCTGCTTCGCCTCGCTGGTCAGCCAGGACTACGTGAACGGCACCGACCAGGAGGAGATCCGCACCGGTGAGCGCTGCCGAACGGCCGGGCCGGGCCTGGGGGCGGCGGGGCGCTGCTGGGCGAGGCGCGGGGCTCCGCTGTGTGGCTGCGCGCTCGGGTTACGCGCGCGGGTGGGAGCGCGTTGGTAGCGGCGTGGTGCAAAAGGGGCGAATCCTCCTCAGTGCGCTGCGCTGTAAGCCTTGCGCGGAGCCTGCCGCGTGGGCTTGCTGCTTGTTCAGCCACATTGCACGGATTATTGTACCGTGCTTTATCATTAAAGAAAACATGATAAGACTCCTACTGGGGAAAACAAAATAAAAATTCTTGCACCTTTAAGATAAGCGCTGAGAATTTGCAAAGCAGTGTTTGATGCGAAGAGTTAATACACGTCCTTGTGCTATTGACATGTGCCAGAAATCCCATCCAGAAGAGCAGAAGATTTATTCTAGGTGGTATAGCAAAAGGTGTGTTTAGCGGCTTGCACACAGATGCCACCATGGGCCTGCGGTGCCTTTCTGAGAATCTTTTCTGTCTTTCCCTGTAGGTGTCGATCAGTGCATCCAGAAATTTCTGGATGTCGCAAGGCAAACTGAATGCTTTTTTCTACAAAAAAGACTGCAGCTGTCCGTCCAGAAACCAGAACAAGTAATTAAAGAGGTATGCTAAATTGGTTTGCCTGTGTTGTGCTGGACCAGAGATGGTATCCAGCAGTGCAGGTAAATTGCCTCATCTGCACTAATTTTGGGTTTCTCACTGTGCCTGAAGTTGGTAAAACCTGGCTGTTAGTGTAGCTCTCAGCACAAACCTAAGGAAGTGGGATGGGATGCCTGCTGCTCTGGGGAGAACAGAGCATAAATACTATTGATTCATCTGAAGAAACAAATGAGTTTGGTTTTGCTGGAGTAATGATCATAGAACTGTTGGTTGATTGGAAGGGACCTCAGGAAACTTTCATGTCCAACCCCTGCTCAAGCAGAGTCCCCTGGTGCACACAGCCCACAACTGGCCTTTGAGTAAATCCATAGAAGGAGACTATGCAGCCTTTATCACCCACACAGCACAGAAGTGCTTCCTGGTTACTTCCCAATCTCTGAAATATGTAACCTAGTGTATTTGCAGGACCTTCTCACTTAAGCACTTTTAAGCATCCCTTTAAGATCAGCTTGAAAAGTCAGGCTTAGAAAGTTGATGCATGTTAAGCAAGGTTCTTTATTACTCCTAGCATTACTGCTTGTTTACTAATACCTGTTTTGTTCACCCACAGGATGTTTCAGAGTTAAGAAATGAATTACAAAGAAAAGAAGCATTAATTCAGAAGCATTTGAGTAAACTGCGACACTGGCAACAAGTCCTGGAGGACATCAGTGTACAGCACAAAAAACCTGCAGAAATGCCCCAAGGTCCCTTAGCGTACCTGGAACAGGCATCTGCTAATATTCCTGCTCCAATGAAGCAAACATGAAAACCTGATAGTCTTTTTACTTCATCTGCTTTTTGTATAATGTAATTTGTACTACAAATATTAACAGTTAAGATGGAATTAAGTTAAATAAATACTCTTTTTTGGAGAAAAAAGCACTTTGGTTTTATATTTAGGTTGAAAGTATACAGAGTTCCTGTTCAGAATGCTTTCTGGTAGAAGTGTACTTTCCACAATACATCCTGTTCCTTCTGGAAAGGATGGTCCTAGCTTTTCCCTGATTGTATCTTGCTAGTATGATGCAAATACACACAAAGGTTCTTGTTAGGATGGATGGATGTCTCTCTGCAAGTGCTTAATTTCTTCATGTAGCTGAGGAGTAAGATGGGATTCAAATCCTTCAGCAGTTGCAGATGAGCTATCCAGTCTATAACACTAGACTGCTAGTTGGACAATTCCCTCCCCCTGTGTTTGTTGAGGAATTACCTGAATGTTATTTTATTTGCAGGTGCCTTTTTTGTGAATAGCACCATTCCTTCCCAGCAATAAGGTGGTTAGTGTGGCTTGATAAATTCAGTCATTTTGCTGGGTGTCAGAACAATATGGGGACAATGTATGCAGTTCCCATAAATCTGGAAGTCTGTGCCTCAGTCTGACTCACACTTCAGCATAACAGCACTATTTTGCAAGCCATGAAAGTTGGTCACTTACAAGCGAGTTTTAATGTTCGTACTTACATACTATCCTGATTCATCAGGCTGACTGTTACACGTGTTGAAGTGCACCAGGAACATTACATGACAATACTACACCAAACAATTCATTAAGCTAAGCAGAAAATATTTCTAAAACAGCTTGCTTACTATTCTTAGATGTGTATCACATGCTGCTCAGCATAAAACAGCTTTAACAAGAAACCAGTTTAAAACAAAATTACATTACTATGCAGAAAAACAGCTGATGAAGCAAGCATATAAACCTAGAGAAATCACTTATAAATAATATCTTCATCTGGAGTCTGTAGCAGGACATTAGAGGACAAAATGAATATTTAATGTAATTGTGGAATGGTACATTCTCTTGAGTAAAAAGTCATTTTACATAGCAGTATTAAGAATTTTGCTTTTTCTTCATTTTTTACAGAGATTATTAAAAAAATGCATTTTGCTGAAATCTGTGCCTGTAATTCCATTATAATCAGATGTAAGAGAGTGCTGTTGTTACTAACAATATCCTTGGAAATTATTTCAATACTTTTCGTTGCAAAACTTATTAGATTAACATTCCCTAAGAGAAAATAAACAGCTCTTCTAGTAAATCTGAGGAGTATGTAAATGATTTGCTTTAAAATGAAAAGTATTTAGTAAACCATTCTTGATGCTCAGGGTCTTGTATTTGGTCATCTTTGGTTTGTGATGGTTCACTGCCATGTGTCCTGTGCAAACAAATAAATGTTAAGATTGTAAGCAATGCTAACAATATTTGATATGTTGGCTTTTGTTTTTTTTTTTTTTTCTCAGAAAAACATTAGAATCCAATGAACAGATCTGTGTTCACATGAACTGTGGGACCTGTGCCAGCTAGACACAAACTGGGCTAATAGCATTGCAATTAAGAGAAAGGAGAGTGTGAAAAGGAAGCTAAGCAGCAATGGAGGACCTTGATGGGCAACATGTTCCAGTGTCTCACCACCCTCACAGTAAAGAATTTCTTCCTAATATCTTGTCTAAATCTACTCTCTTGCAGTATGAAGCCATTTCCCTTCATCCTGTTGCTCCATGCCCTTCTAAGGGCCCTCTCCAGCTTTCTTGTAGGCCCCCTTCAGGTACTGGAAGGTCACTATAAGGTATCACAGGAGTCTTCTCTCCTACAATCTGAAGAGCCCCAATTCTATCCTTGTACGGGAGGTTCTCCAGCCCTCTGATGATCCAGGCCCTCCTCTGAATCCTCTCCAACAACTCCATGTCCTTCTGTTTGAGGCCCCAGAACTGGATGCAGTACTCCAGATAGAGACTCATAAAAGCAGAGCAGAGGAGCAATCACCTCCATCGACATGCTGGTGACAATTCACTTGATGCAACCCAGAATATGGTTGGCCTTCTGGGCTGCAAGCACACATTGCTAGCTCATCTTGAATCTTTCATCAATTGACACTCGCAAAGTCATATTGGCTACCACTAATCACATCACCTTTATTTTCCATGTACCCTAGTAGGGCCTTCCAAAAGATCTGCTCCATGATCTTGCCAGGCACAGAGGTGAGACTGACTGGCCTGTAGTTCCCTGGATCTTCTTTTTTGCCCTTTTTGAAAATGGGGGTTGTGTTTCCTTTTCTCCAGCTAGCGGGAACTTCACCAAACTGCCATGACCTTTCAAATAAGATGGACAGCAGTTAGGCAACTTCATCTGCCAGTTTCCCTCAGAACCTGTGGATGAATCTCATCAGGTCCCATGGACTTGTGCACCTTCAGGTTCTTTAGGTGGTCTATCTTCATTTGCAGTGCGCAGATCTCTCCCAGTTTTTACCTTTGCTTTCTGCAACTTGGACAGTGTGGATAGAGCCCTTGCTGGTGAAGACCAAGGCGAAGAAGTCATTGAGTACATCAGTTTTCTCCATATCTCTCCTGATATATCTCTCACATCTCCAGTTTCCTTCCAGAAAGGGTCCACATCTTCCCCGGCCTTCCTTTTATCACTGCTATACCTGCAGAATTTCTTCTTTTTCCCCTGTATGTCTCTGGCTAGATCTAATTCTACCTGGGTTTTAGCTTTCCTAACCTGATTACTGGCTGCTCAGACTTCTTTGTAGTCCTCCTAGATAACCTGTTCCTGCTTCCACTGCCTATAGACTTCCTTTTTATGCCAAAGTAAGTCCAGGAGTCCCTTGTTGATCCATGGAGGCCTCCTGGTATTCTTGCCTACCTTCCTCTTTCTTGAGATGTACTGCTTCTGGGCTTGCAGGAGATGATCCTTGAATACTGACCAGCTTTCTAGGGCCCCTCTTCCCTTCAAGGCTTTATCCCATGTCGTCCTGCCAAGCCAATTTATGACTGATGGATTTAAAAGAGTAAGAAGCAGCCAAGCTACTCTTAATGTCCCTATGTATTACTCTCTAAAATACAAATCTGATTTGCCGTGGCAGTCATCTGGCATGACACAGAATGCTTTCATCTCTAAGATGTAGGAATTGCCAAGCTGGTTCCAAGCCAGCACCCTGTGTTACTGTCTTTGGCAGGAGTCAGCACCATCTGCCTTCCAGGAAAGAACTCCACAGCATTCAATGTACAGGGTAATTACTGTCCACTAGGATGCATCTGGGAAGGCTGGCTTTTGTGCTGAAGTATAGTGGTAATTTTTTATGTGTATGTATAATTGTACCTATAATTAGTATTAACTACATATATGTTTAACTCTTTCTTAGAGTTAATTTACATTTGGAAAATCCTAAACACTTAAATGATAGCTCATAAATTTGAAGAAAAAATAAGCTTTTCAGCACAAACCCACTAAACTAAGAATTTGTTTGAAATCAAGAACAGCAAAAGATCTTGATATGGAAGATCACTGGAAGACCACTAAGTATCTGCTAATCAGTTTTTAAGTCTCTAAACCCTTTGCCAAATGATTAGCCTAGGGTCATTCAAATGTCTCCTAATATAAAAGTTCATCTACATCAACTAGGTGCAAAACAAGGAGACAAAAGTAAGAAACACATCTTTAACAGAATTACTGATAGGTACTCAAGGCTTTAAACAGCCACGTTCATTATTAAGCACTCCAATATTTTCAGTGCTTCTCCCTTTGTATCTGGCATGCTTGCAATGACAAGATCTGCTGAGCAGTTATTAGTCTACATTTGCAGTTAAATTCTGGGTCTATCTAGAGAAAATTGATCACATGGAATTCACTAAGAGACAGAAATCTTGCAGCCCTGTAATGTGCTTGAATGTCTACAAGATTCAGAATACAAATTCACTGAAATTCTTGGAAACCACATCAAAATAAACAAATACCTTGTGGAAGTGCTGCTGTCTGAAGTCTGTGCTGTTGGAGAACCCACTCTGAGGCATCCAGGACTCTGGTCTAAGCTTGTTGATTTTGTTATTTGAGGAGCACCTCTTTTTGACCTCAAGTCACCACTCAAAAAGCTCCTTGCGTAGGAAGCTAAATTTGGTACACTGACAACACGACTGGGCACCTCAACTGGTCTCTTCTGCTGCTTTTTATCATAAAAGAAAACTGTATCACACACACGTTTTTCACACTTATAGTATAAAAACAGGTGGAAAAAAAAAAAAAGGGCAACGTGGGAAGAGCATGCAAAAATGAAGTTTCTCATCTTTTTCTAATTTAGAATACATTCTCTTTCCAGGGTATGCTGTAAGTATCCATGGGGTTAGGTAGTCTGATTAAAACAACCTGTATATTTGACTTTGAGGTTTTAGATATACACAGAGCTCAGTTAGGTGCTGACCAGGGACAAACTGCAAATAGCACGAACCAAAATTCAAAATCCTTCTTGATACATACAACATCAAAGTAACTTCCAGTTACTCGCAAACGATAGTAGTGCTTAACCCAGTGGAAGACTGAGCTGCTTGAGAATCCACTGCTTTGTATTTGCTTAAAAACTTGTACCAATGCACTTCTGCTGAGTTTGTTTTACTCAGAACCTGCTCACAGGTGAGGCTACTGGAAAGAATTCTACTGAATAACATTACTATAGGTTCTGGTTTTCTGTATGACTCGAATAGGGGCAAAACATCATGATCTGTAATTTTAATTGAATTACCTATCTTACCTTCATAGGAGTCAAACATCCTGGATTAGGGGTGAAAGAAAAAGATCGATTTCTGTAAGATTCAGTACTGGCTAAAAGTGAATGCTGAAATTTTCTTCCTTCCTGATGGAAAAGAAATTTATATGTCTCTTTGGTGCGTAAACATATTTATGTTAAAGACTTGAAGAGCAGAGAGAAAGTATCAATCTGAAGCAATGTGCAAAACACTGAACAGTGCCTTCAAACAGATGCCAAAATATGTACGTACATGTAAAAGTATATCTTACCACCAGCTGCTTAATAATTTCTTCTCTCTCACTTAGTTTATCTTGCAGGCAGCTTATAAGGTGTATATCTTCTGGTCTGGACTCTGATTTTCTTGTGTTTTCTTCTAATTTTTTAAGCCTGTGTCAAAGAAAGGATGCAGACCAACAAAAATTTTCCTTAGGCCAGGTTCAAGAGATACCTGAGTTGTAGTTTAAATTCCAAGACAGGGACATAGTTAGAAGTCTTCAATAGAACAGTACTTTTAAAAACAGGCATGTGTGCATAGATTATATATAAACACAGAACACTGTGGAGTTCCAAACCAAATTGCCTACCCACTGTAAAAGCCAGCCCCAGTAAAATACTAATTAATCTTGCACATCATATTAACTATCTAGTTTACTAATGAGAAAAATCCGTACTGCTCTATCTATTCATATCTGTATCTATCTACTGTTCTCTTTCTGACCCAATAATTTTAGAGTCTACACTCCAATTCCAACCATATTTGACTGAGGTCTCAGAAATACAAGTTTCCTATAACTTTTATTTTAAAAAGAGGTTTGGATGGTCTGCTGCTTTTGTGAATCCTGTAAGGCAAAGCCTATAGTAAAATTTCTGTTCTTTAAAATGCCTCAATCAAGGAAAAAGATTCAAATTAGAATTTACACCTTCTTAAAGATGGTGTGGAAACATGTTTGATTAAACCATGAAAAAAACAACCGATTATTTCATCAGCCAATTTTATGAATTTTGCTGCTCAAAAAGCTGAGAGCCATGAAGTTCATACAGTGAAGCCATACAGTGAAGTTAATTACAAAATACCAATCACGCTCTTTTTTTTTTTTTTTTTTTTTTTTTTTTTTTTGGGTGAGAGGAAAAATTTGAGTAAGAAAAACCCCAATATTACACTTTTGATTTAGTGTATCTCACAGTTTAGATATGAACATATAAATGTTCAAAGACCTACCTAGTTGCAAGAAGGTCTCTGCTGGTGCTATGCTGCACAGCTGAGATTTGAGTAAATGACAATGCCAACAACAAAGGCTATTTGTGGGAGGCCTCTAACATACAGCCTGAAGAACCACAGAACTACTTACATCCAAAAAAGGCTGCAAAATGCATCTATTTACATAATAAAGTGGTGCTTGCAGTTCAAGAATATCCTGAGAAATTTGCAAGGGAGTGAGAATGAGCAAGATGATGGATCAAGGCCTCTGGAAGCATTTGTGACGAAGATGATTTTATACATCATAACATTGTAAGATGCTAAGTGCAGTGTTTAATTTATTATTCTAAAACTGTATAATGGTTTCCTTTAAACAGTAATCAGTTTATTACAATGCATCTGTATTTTTGTGTTTGCAAAGGAAAAACCTATACTTTTTTTTTTAAACTATTTTTTTAAACTATTTTTTAAAAAACTATTCCAGTGCTCATCATATTCTACCCATAAGTAATTTAAATATATACATACAGTAGGAATAATAATAATTTAAAACAGAACTCATTGCCAGTATGAGTCACAGCTTATTTAAATGACATACCCAGCTTCTAAGGAGAAGCTCTTTGCTTAGAGATGTGCCTGAGTGTTGTTGAAATCGGATAACAGTTTTGTTTTCCTTCTGGTGATCTTGTTTTAGTACATCCAGTTCTTTTTTATGTTTCATTTCGTGGTCTACTACCAGTAACCTTTCATTAGTATTAAAATATATCTGAATTCTCATGTTTTAATACTAGTTTATTAGTAGCATGCAGTTTTCAGGTCTTTTAGTGACTAGAAAAGCAGCTAACAGCACAGCTCTGGGGCTTCTGCTGACTGATCTGACTTCATCACATCACTTGCAGTCTGAGGCTGAACCACACTAACAGTGAGAAAGAGACAAGTTCTTTGGAGAAGAAGCACTTGTTCTGCAACCTTCAGGACGTGGAGGGGTTTTTTTATATGATAGTAGTGGCATTCTGTCTATGGTTAGTTTATACATCAAACCTAATGGTCAAGTGTGACAATAAAATATAGGAATTCATATTAAGTAAAATTGTATTGGAATCTCTGAGATTTTAAGATGAGACTTTTATGCTATATTTTGATCCCATTCTAAACATCCAACATTCTAAAATCCACCATTCTAAACATAGCAAGAAACAGTATAGAAATGCCTTCACATTGTCTTTAACAGACAATTTATTTTGAAAAATACTATTATTTCATTAGCACCATCAATCGAAAACTAAAAATGCCCAATACTTTTTTGAGCCCATCCATAACATTGCTTTTTGTTGCCAACCCCCAAGATGAAATACATTTACTGAAGAATCATATTATCTTACTGCCTTTTGTTTGCTACTGTTTTGTCATACCCTAGAGAAACTTTTTCATTTGGGGATTTGTTTTCCCATTAAAAACAAACAAACAAAAAAAACCTTTCACTGTTCTGATCCTAATCCTTATAGAATGTTTCTGTCCCTGAGGTGGAATTCTCACAACTGAGGAGAACAGAAAAGATTACTTAAAGCAGATTACTGGCTACACTTACTTGGCAACAGTAGCAATCTTAGTTTTAAATAATCAGATACAAAAATTTGGCAAATTTTGCAGATAAAAAGCCACAATGACTAGAAACAACTATGTAATTTAACAGCAGAAACAAATATATAACTGAAGACAAGGTCACTGTTGTTAAGGTTACAGTAAAAAGCTGTTATTTTTATACACTCACCAATTTAACTATTGCCTTACCTAAATTACTGTCCCTGCAAAAGCAAAACAAGACCTGCAGGCTAATGTTCCACATTTTCTATCAGTTAATCTCAGAACAGCTGTATCAGATGCCTATGACCATTTGAGCTCTTTGATTTTCTCCTCTTAGTTGAAGGATTTCTCCTTACATAATTCCCATTAATGCTGCTGCTGTTTACTACAGTAGAGCTACACCATCTATCCCCCTGTAAAGATTATCCTCCAGCCCAGCAGCTTTACCATTTTGAGGCCTTTTAGACCTCATCACTGACATGTGACTAATTCTTCTCTTCATGAACAGAAGCTCTCAACTCCTCCAAGGCAGCTGGAGGGCACTGATGAAACTCTGGTTGCATTTTTTTCTGTTGATCTTGTTTCAAAAGCTTAAAATGAAAGATGCTTTCAAGTATTCCTCCAAAGAGTGCAAAGCAAAAAACTTTCTCTCTCATTCTTTAAATATCCACCAACTGGTAGACAGCAATAGAATTACTCTGGCCACTCTGACAGCCTGCAGAGAGACATCTTATCCCTTGAGTGCATTTCTCTAGACTATGAAGCACATAATTTAAAAGCTCCTTTTATGTATATAGCTGGAGTAGTGAGGAGCATACATTCCACACAACTGCAGAAATGAATTGTGCCAGATCCCTCAATCCCTTTGCAAAGAGAGTGTGTTAAATATTATGACCTAGAAACTTCAAAGGATTCAATGGCCATAGAAATGTATTGGCCAACTGCAATCTTGTTTCCCACATAAAAAGTAAGTACTTCAGTTTCTTGTGAGGACATGGGGACACTGCTACTACTGCAACATAATGCATGCTCTGAGCCTGTGGCTCAGGATACTAATAGGATGCAGTCCACCTTCTACAAAGACAGGCAAGACTATGAGTTTGCCCTTCTGTGCCCTGACAGCATGTTACAGGTTCAGACTTCTACGAGCACAGAGGCTCTGTCAGTTTCTGCTCTGACTGCCCTCACTCTGCAGGGCAAAGCTGGCTGCTACAGCCATACTAGAGTCATACAGAGTACATACAGCATTCTCAGGTGTTGCTTTTACCATTGGTTTCAGCTACAGAGAATGGATTTAAAAAACTAACATTTATTCTCAGAGACTTCTACATTTTTTTAATAGGTCTTGAATGACTTTGGGATTTAGTGTTTCCAATTCAAATTCAGTCAACATTATGTGGCTTTTTTCCTGTCACTTCTGTGAGGCCACACTGAACAAATTTCTCTGTGATGTAGAACTGAACAATTATTTCAAGTGCTTTTCAGTATGGTTGGAAAAAAGAATATGATACTACTGGTTTTGCAGAACTCCCAGCATCTATAAGTAAAATTAGTACTTGAGAAAAGAAATTCTAACATCACAGTTAGAACATCTCTAATGCTAGCTTCAATAAAAGACTCCCTAGATATCATTGTGAAATGAAATTAAGGCAAACCTTTTGTGTTGTCTCTCCTTATCCTGAAGCTGTGCAGATTCTTGCTTCTGTGTCTCCAACTCAGTACTGAGTAATTCCATTGTGTCTTTCAAAAGTAAGTTCTCTTTCTTGAGCTCAGAAATTTCACTCTGACATTTTTCCAGTTCATCATGAAGAGATCTGATCTGGCTCTGGCTGCTTCCTTCCTAAGAAAAAAAGAAAAAACTATTTATTCATAGCCTCTTATTATTTAACCTGAAGACCTCACTAGACTTGCGTGCATTGATTTTGAGTGAAGTGATTTATCAAATTTATGTGAAATTCTATGTGCATGACAAAATCTGTGATAACATTTTCCAAACATGCATTATATTCTCCATAAAATATATATTTTTTGTAATGTTCATTCATTTAATTGTGTTGAAGACTCAATCTTTAAATGGAAAAAAGTCTGCCTATAGGGAAAAGCTGATAAGCAAGGTTAACATTTTTAAGTATGACATGAAGAAAGGAAACTGACTGTATTTCTGCAAGATAATGTTATTATGCTTGGAGAGAGAAAAGTGATATTATTGCTTTCAGAAAACATAATAAGATAATGAAGTAGGAATTGGATTCTTGCCTGTTGCTTCTTCAAGGTCCTCACACTCCTCAACTCCATTTGGAGCTCTTCTATTTGTTTTTTGAGATTAGTGCATGATGTTTGTTGCTCAGAAATTTCTACCCTTAGAGATCCTAATAACAACCAGAGAGATAATAATTAGTGCAGTCAGAGCCAGGTGGGCAGGGGAGGCAGATGTAGACAATGTTGATGCAAACATTAATACATTACATTTTGCTTTCTCCCTTGGTGCCTTTGCCATTAGTAAACAGTAGTAGAAAAAAGGAGCACACCCTCTCTGGTAAAAGGCAAGCCTATTAATAGGCAACTCAACTAAGCATTAGCACAAAGATGCAGAGCTACAACTGCAACAACTCAGTGTCAGAGATGTAAGGTCTGTGTCAGCTGTTTTTCAGACTAAATCACTGTAATTGCTTCTTCTAACCTTGGACTTAACTGCCGCACTCTTGAGCTTCATTGTAAAGTCCACTGCTGTTTTACAAAAAGCCATAATGAAGGCTGAGAGCTCTGTGTTATCGAAATGCAACACTTAAATAAGCAGATCTGTCACGTACTACTATTTTGTAGACTGTGTAAAAGTTTCAGGATGGATCAAGTACTAGGATAAATGTTTGCTTCTCTCATTCTTACAATTTCCCTTGAAAAAGCAGAACATAAATTATCTATTGAATGTATTAACTTTAGAGAGCAACAAATCTTTCTAATAAATTTGAATGACTGAAAAAAAGCAAGAACAGATCCTCTTTATACTTGAAGTACTTCTAAACTATTATTTCTATAGTTAAAAAGCATTTTATAAATGAGCTTTAATAACCTGAATGTAGGCTTGGAGATATTACACGTTCTCATATGCAGTGTTCTGTTTAGATCTGAACTATTCAGGGAACTTTGAAAACTGAATAAAGAATATGTATGGAGCCACAGATCTCTACTGCTGAACTCAGCAGAAAGACCTGAATCACATATAATAATTCTCCACATAGAAAAAAAGAGGAAACATATATACTAACTACAATTTTCCTATTCAATACATCCATTATATATACTTGTATGCTGTATACAAGCTGCTGACAGCATAGTGAGGTCAACAAACAAAGGCTACGTATGTATTGCTGGAAGTGTAGGGTATGGGAAAGGAGATGATGCAGAAAATGGGAAGGAAAATGAATGGGTTGAATACCAGCATTTCAAAGCATATCATCAAGCAGTAGGAGCTGTGTATGTATAAGACATTATACCTAGCAACAGAGTTTGCTGCTTCTGTATCTGCTCGAGTTCATCCTGTAATTCTTTCTTTGCTCTCTCTTCCAAGGTTTGCATTTCCAGCCTATGAGACTGATGTTGGATTTTGAAAGTCTCATTAAACTCCTTTTTCAAACGCTCTTCTGCCTCCTGTAAGCAAATACCCCCCCAAAAACAAAGTAGTCAGAGCCTACATATCACCTTGTTTGTTTACTTGTAAACCTGGATGAATCTGGTCTTTCACTGCAGAACTTTTATTATTTTCATCATCATTTTATGTGACACTTCATCAACATAAGAATAAAAATGACCAGAAAATGAAAAAGAAAACTTAAAAGGGACAAGATAAACTATCACAATATCTTCTATTAGATTTGCTGTGCAAAATGAAATAATAACACTGACATACTTATTTGGCACTAAAAAGATGTTTTACCATTCACCAAAGTCCCAGATTTGACCTGAATACCTTTTCTTATCACACTGTGTCAGACAAAGGCTTCTATCTTTCATTTAGTCTTTCTTGGACAGAACTTCCCACCGTCACTGGAAGTGCTACTGATACATTGCTGGAGTAGTTGCTCTGTAGTGGCTCTGAGAACAAGCTCCTATTACCAGTTTCATTTTTATTAGCTCCTGTCTCCAGCTTGTTTTGATAAAGCTGGAATTTGATTCTCAATATGTAAACAAGATATTAAATCATTTTTATAGGGGTTTTACCAAATGCATTTACAAAGGTTTTCCCTAACGTATGTAATATAAAAAAGAGACATACTAAATCCATGCTACAAGTGCATGTAGATTTTTAAGCTTTTTTTTCCCACTTGAACAGCTACTTACATTCAGTACCTCATTATACTGCATTAACATTTTGTCACTGAAATAAATCCCCTTGAACCTTTAGAAGCTTTCGTTATCTACTTATAGAATTCATTTCTTGAAAGCATCTAAGCCAATACTCATTGCTATACATGCATACTATACTTCTTTTACACTATTTATATATAAATGAATAATAGATGAAAAATAATAAAAAGTGACTCCTATTAATATAACACTTAGGAATTCCCTTGTATTTGTGAAGCAGAGCACACCTAGAAGAGTTTACATTCATCCTAGCCTAACTATAGACTAGGATACAGTATTTTATAGAAATAATTTCATTCATACTGTGATCTCAGTAAAAAAAAAGTTAAAATGAAAACACCACCACCACAAACCAACAAAAAACCCAACCCATAAGATAAAAAGGTTTCAAAATCACAGAATAGCTCATTATGAGCCACAGTGGCAGCATATAGTTAACAGGTAAAAAATGAGCTCATACTCAGAGGTTTCTAACATTGTTTAGCCCATGCATCTGTTTTTCTAACTCGTATCTCATAAACTGACCTTGAGTTCCTGTTTTTTGTTTTTCTCCAACATTTTTAAAACTTTCTGATGTGATGCTTCCAGCTGCAGTTTAACATTCTGTTTTTCTTTAATGGTGTTTTGAAGATCCTGCAAAAGCTTTTCCTTTTCTTTGCTGGACTGCAGATTGTGTTTCTTCAGTGATTCCTTGAAATTATCTGCTTGTTGGTCTAATATTTGCTTCAATTGAGCCACCTACCAGAAAAGCAAGAAAGGATTAATGGCTACACTAACAATGGAGAAGAATTATGTAAATCTGAGTAAATTCTATGATTTTGTGATGACCCGTGAAAAATAGATTTCAGTGAAGAAGGGAGCTAAGTGATTTTTTCCAGATAGCCAATATAGTAATCCAGAATGGTTTTACTCAACTGAAAATATTCAAAGATAAATTTTAAAAGCTTTTTTTTTTCATAGCAATGCTATTTAGTAAGAAACTTTGAATTCATCATTTGAAACATATCATTTAGAAATTTAACTTTGTTTCTTTATTTAAAACGACAGCAACACTTCAAATAAAACATTAATTAAAACTTACAACTTAAAGACACTCTTGAATTTTCCTTCAACCTTTCGTTGCTTTTTAATTTGATCAACAAGCAGAAAGCAAATGATTTGTGCAGCTTTAATGAGTACTTAAAAAAAAACCAAACAACTGAAATCACTCCTTCCGAAGAACATCTTGAAGCATTGGAAGCAAGAAAAATACAACGCTTCTTAAAGTTCTTTTGGTAGGCAGATACCCCATCAAAGAGAATCTGGTGAAACAATAACATACCTTTCGCATACACTGCTTTTTGTCCATCAAGTACTTTTCTTAAATTAATTCTTTTCAGATCATCTTCATCTTGTATACAGAGCCCATAGTCCAACTGGCACAACTGGGGTACAAATCTGGAGGCAGGCTTAAGACTGAGCTTATTGTCAGCATTGAGATGTAGCTGTGAGAGTCCATTTCTAATGTAGTAGACTAGAACTAATGGAAACAGGAATTCTGCACATCACACCAGCTGTTTTTTTTTCCTTCCTTTCTTAGCTTAATTACTAAATACAGTAGACATGTCCGTAGTAGCGGTCACAAAAGCAGAGCTCTCTTTATAAGAATAATGTTGTGAATTTTATATTTTTTCAGGGGGAAGAGAAGAATGAGTCTGCTCTCTTTCCTATTCAGTAGGTTTTTAAACATTCACCAGCAATTTGTATTTGCCATCCTTCCTAATTTCATGAACATCCTGAACTTTCTTAGAACCTCAGAGTTCTTTTGCATGAAAGGAAAATGCATACCTAGTAAGGTCAATTCACATTCTTGCTGCTGTATCTTAAGCTTCCAAGTCTGCTTTCTCACTTTCCATGCCTCCTACAAAACCTTTACCTCTCTTTTCTTTTCAGAAGCATGTGAAAGAGTATATGTCTGTACTTCATGTTTTTCGTACTTGTACTTTCCAAACATAGAGAAACTGAAATCAAACTGTGAAAGGGAGAAGTTTGCTTACAATTTCATATGATTCAAATGATAAATCACACACTGCTCATATTACTTTAATGGTACAAATTACATAACACACATCTACAAGCTGGATACAGATTATAAGCGGAGACTCCTTCACGTTCTTGCTTTCATATTAATACATGTTCTTTTTCTCTTCTTCAGTATTGCCTTGATTCCCCCCTCCCCCCCCCCGCCTTAAATTGCAAACAGATTGCTAATTGAGGAAGCACTTAAGCTAGTTAAACAGTTGTTTGTAACTTCAGCTACACAGTCATGGTCCCTTCCCATGCAGCATCGCAAAATCTGAACGAAGCATCATTCACATTTCATTCTTACAGCGCATTCCAGCGTATTTTGTGTTACACACAAAAACAGAAAATACACTGTGCAAAAAGCCCTTACTTCTCACTAACTTTTTGGCCACAGGCAGCATTGCACTATGTAAAGGGAGATAAAAACAAGTTATGCCATATTTCCCCAAATCCTAGGAATACGTTCTCATGATAACTAAATATATTCCATTTTATGGCTCTTTTCTTCCTAAAGTCAGTTGAGCATGCTGACTTCTTTTCTCCAAAGGATATATTCTCCTTCCCTCTCTTGAGGCCCTTCTCCATTCCCAGATGGACTGCAGCCCCTATTCAAGTACTCTCAAACCCTATACTTCTCACACAGGTTCCCTGCACAGACCAGTGAGATCTACAGAACAGTGCTGAGAAGGCTCAAAATGCTGCAAAACAGCTATAAGTGAGTCGCTGTTCCATTTTTTGAGTATGGTTATGGCTGTACAACTGCAGTTCTCTACACAGGCCAGTTTACTGTACTACTTCTACTTAAATAAATTTGCTCTTTCCTTCAAATCAAAGTCATTTTTCTTTCTCCAGTTAATTGATGGTGGCCATTACTGATCATCACTAATCTTAAACTTTTTCCCTTTGAACTGCCTCCAACAGTCTGCTCACAAAGGACCAAACCAGTATTGTGGTTAACACTGATATCCTTTACCAGATGGGGCAGTGCACTATATTTGAACTTCAAAGTTTCTTAGCTTATCACTGATATTTCATGTTCTGAGATCTACAGCAGTATCAGTAATTTAGACACGACAGAAGTCTGCAAGCAGAGATGAATTTTGTTAACAACAACCCTTTAGCAAACTTGGGAAGCTTTTTTCTTCTTGGTGGAAAAACTCAGCGATCAGTAAAACTTCTTGAGTTGAATCAGGCCAAAGGAAGTGTTTTTGAATGTACAAGTCAAAATGAAAAGTTAAAACACATTCCCGTCAGACTGAATTCAACATATTGTAAACTTAAATTATTTTACCACCTACATAGAGGCCAGTGACTTTATTCACAGCACACAAGGGAATAAAAGACAGCAATGTTGGTTCTGCTGTGCATATGTAAGAGAGAAAGCAAGCAGGGAGGCACAGGAAAAAACAAGGGCAAGAGAGCATGTGCATGTACACTGAATGCAAGTGGGATACTTACCCAAGTGATGGAGGCCTAGGTTGTCCAATGACAACTTAACACACAAATGAAGAAGTGGCAACACGAGACATGATCTTATAACCCAGTGAAAAGGGAACACTTTAAATGGAGAGAAAGCTGGCAGAAGGGAAAAAAAAACATGATGCCCAGCTCCCCCACACTTCATGGGAATGCTAGGTTGGTAGACAAGAAGAAAACAAACATTCCTTCACCAACTGTTATGTGAATCACGTCTTTTTCTTGTTCTTTTATAAAAGCCAGAAAATAAGTTTTACCATCTCCCAAACAGATTCAAACTCACTTGGCATTTTTAATTTCCTATCTGTTTTGGATTGGCAATTTTGAAAAAAAAAAAAAAGCCATCAAGTTTCAACCGTCCCTGACTGCGAGTTTAAGTCAGGGACAATCTTACATTTGTTTGTTGGCTTTTCCCTTTGTGTCATTCCACTAGTTGTCTGTACAAGAGAAGAATTGATTAACATTAATCTTAAAAATATTGTCTTTAATGTGTCTATATGATAAGATCTGTCTGTGGGCTGGATGTACACCAAAAACAAGCAGATGCCAGAGTCACTTGCCAACCATTACCTTCATTTACAGAGCTGCTGCAACTTTTGTTTATGATTTTCCACAAAGTAAACTGTAAATCATGAGAGGTAACCAAATGACATCTCATTTTGCTTCTCACTGTCTTCCAAGCAAAGAGAAAATAATCAACTATCAATAGAAGACATAAGTTTCAAAATATTTCAAGTCTTTCAGTTTTAATTATTTTATAACCATAATTATATGTGTTTCTTGATTCTCTTGAAGCACCTCTTAAAGTCTAATAGCTAATGGGCAAAAATACTGGGCAAATATATGGCTGTGCATATTTGCCCTCTGACTTCTTTGCTTATTTCAATTCTGTGTTTCCAGATTCTATGAGTATTTGAAGCCTCACTCTACCAGTTCTCTCCTTCTTATATTTGTTGTATCTAAGCATGAGCTCTCAAAGGCAAGATTTAAGTTGGAATCAGAGAGAATATTTTGACTTACCATATCTTTTAAGTAGAAAGATTTCAATACATTGCTAGAGTATGAATTCATATAAAAGACTTAAAACTGTCTTTTGATGTATTATACCACATTTGAGAGTTTGTTCAGAGAGACAAAATAAGGCACTCAGATCCTACTCAGTTTTACTCATACTATGCTGCTGTTACATCAAAACAGTAACACAGTAGAAGTAGTAACAACATAATAACAAAATGCTATTTTATTGCTGTCTTAAGGCTTATTTCAGTTACAGAATCACAGAATGGCCAGGGTTGGAAGGGACCTCAAGGATCATGAAGCTCCAACCCACTTGCCACATGCAGGGCCACCAACCGCCTCATTTAATGTTAGACCAGGCTGCCCAGGGCCCCATCCAATCTGGCCTTGAACACCTCCAGGGACAGGGCATCCACAACCTCCCTGGGCAGCCTGTTCCAGTACCTCACCACTCTCTCTGTAAAGAATTTCCCCCTGACGTCCAACCTAAATCTCCCCTCCCTCAACTTAAAACCATTTCCCCTCATCCTGCAGTTATCAACTCTTTCAAAGAGTTGATTCCCCTCCTGTTTGTAGGCTCCCTTTAGGTACTGAAAGGCTGCAATGAGGTCACCCCGCAGCCTTCTTTTCTCCAGGCTGAACAAGCCCAGCTCCCTCAGCCTGTCTTCGTAGGGGAGGTGCTCCAGTCCCCTGATCATCTTCATGGCCCTCCTCTGGACCCTCTCCAACAGCTCCCTGTCTTTTTTGTACTGGGGGCTCCACACTTGGACACAGTATTCCAGATGGGGCCTCACAAGAGCAGAGGGGAACAATCACCTCCCTGTCCCTGCTGGCCACTCCTCTTTTGATGGAGCCCAGGATACCATTTGCCTTCCGAGCTGCAAGGGCACACAGCTGGCTCATATTAAGTTTTTCATCTATCGAGACCTTCAGGTCCTTCTCCACAGGGCTGCTCTCAAGGACCACTCCTTCCAGTCTGTAGAGATGCCTCGGATTCCTCCAGCCCAAGTGCAAAACTCCGCACTTTGCCGTGTTGAACCTCATCAGGTTCACCTCAGTTAAGTTCACAGTTAACTGCTTTCCAAGATTTATGGCAAGTCCTGACTGGAGGGACAGGAGCAAGCACAACAGGCACACCTCTATGCTGTGATTATTTGATGATACTCACAAGCCTGCCACCAAGGTTCTGATGAATCCTGCCCTTCTATTTTATGTACCTTATAATTCCAGAATAGTCTCTTTACAGTTGTTGAACAGATCCTGTGGTGCAAAAGTAAGGGATTGGAGGACTGCAATTAATTAACATTCAGTCCACATGGGACTTTATATCTTTCCTTCCAAGGCACCAAATAGGTGCAAATCTGGCTTATTTATCAAGAAAAAAAAAAAAAGTCAGTGATATGGAAATACTGCAGTTTTGAAGCGAGTCCCCAGAGAAAACTAATTATCATGATTCTGTCTACTCTGCACAGTACTCTGTCAGCCCAACCAAAAATATGCCTTATGCTGCTAAGCAAGCTATTTTTAGATGTGAAATATCATCCAGGTTAGAACTGGATTAGTAACAGCACATTGCCTCATCTCTGAGGCGGAAGCTCTGGGCTGAGCCACTGCAAAGTTCCCAGCTGGGAATCATGCCTTCAGTGAAACATAATGTGATATAGTAAATGGTTGTTTGTTGGCTGTGAATAGCCAAATATCTATAAAAGGAAAGTACTGTATGTTGAAACTACTACGTTTCTCTGGTGAAGTAATTTCAATTGCTTAGAGGCAATATCTCTAAGAAATTGGTTCAGAAAATAACAAAAAGAATACCAACAACAATGCAAATTTTTGCTTCAGAGGAACCATTTCTATTTTCACCCCACTGTTAGACTGCAAGATGCACTGAATTGTTTTTTAGTGCATTTGTTCACACTTACATGATGTTGTGAATGTAACATACAATATGATGTACACTATATTACTTGCCTTATGTAGTTAGCAACAATATTTTCTCAGCACCTCTTGCACCTACTGTGAACTCACAGTATCACAGGACTAGCAGATAGGAAACAGGCTGCTTCTCCTGTTGTTCTGGCCTGAATTCATGACTTCAAGAAAAGTAATTTAATGGCTCACTGCTTTACTTTTTGCATCTGCAAAACCTGAACAATAATTATTTCAAGAAATAAGCCTTTTGATTTCTTTGAGGCCTTCCAATAGAATATATATGCATAAATATATGCAATATTATCAGGTTGGACAGTACCCACCTCTTTCCCTTATACCTCAAATCTGTACAACTTTCAGGTACTACATACTCCAGCATACCACGATAAGTTTTCAGCTTTGAATAGACTAGGATATTCTTTTCTCTTAAGGGAAGTTTAGAAAAGGATAAAGATGACTGATTTCTAAGAACCTGCATGTTGTATTAGATGCAAGGAAGTCACTTGGATAGACCAACACAAGTTGGATTGACATGACGTTCTCCCAGTGAAGAACACTGTAGAAAACAGTGACATGCAGATGTGTAATAAAACCTAAAACCAGGACATAGCTAGAATTTTAGAGCATTAAGAACTACATTTATATTCTGCATTTGTAACACTGCATAATGGATAGACTGTCAGAATGCAACTGTTTGATACCAAAGCATGTATAACTGCATTACAAGTGAAATGAAAAAGGACTATACTTCATTCAGAACTATCACGGCTGAATGGGGAGAAAAGCAGATGTTATATAGTAAATGACCACAACACATGCCGTGATTGCTGAAATATACCACACACCAAGTAGTATAAAAGGAAGGAGAAAGTGAAAGCAGGTGGGAAACAACATCTTGCTTAGGCTCCTGATGGGTCTATCTGTCCTTTTTCTGACTTTGAACACCAAAAGAGGTCCTATTACAGCCACTGAAATTACAAAAACCAGCTGAGAAAAATCTAGGGTTTCATCTCTTGCTGAGCTATTGCCATGCAAGATCCTACTGAACTTCCTGGAAGTGAAACTGCATAGAGGCAGTGAAGATACAAAGTGACGGAAATTACAGTCCGTCAGTCACAACAGTGGTTATCTCTAATTCACTAGTTCAACAGTGTCAGCTACCTAACTCCTATTGCTGTCCATTACTTTAAACTAAACAGGATTTTTGGTATTTGGGAATATTCTGATTTTCTTTGGTAACATTTTGGCTTCTTAAAACCCAGATTGACAGGAAAAAGTAGAAAAAAATTGTCATGATGAAAGCACTCTTTACCTAGTTAAGTAATCGCTTTACAGCGGTTCTGTTTTTGTTTTTTGTTTTGTTTTGTTTTTGGTTTTTATTTTTGTTTGTTTTGGTTTTTGTTTTGTTTTTTTTTTCAGAAAATTATCAAATCATGACATTTTATTGTACAAATATTTTGGCAGATAAAGTAGTCTGGAAAATTTGCATTGCTTGGTCTGCACCTAACTATACACACAGGTGGATAATTTAATAGCAAAACATCTCAGGTACTCATTTCCAGATTAGTACATGTTAGCAGATTTCTATTGCAACTTAGATATAACTGGAACAGGGAATAGTACATAAGGCACGTAATCCTAAAAGTTACTTTGGAGTCATGATGTTTTTCTACTTCATTTTTGATATTGAGAACGTAGACACGTAAATAATTGCTAATATATAAACTTCTGCATGCTCTAACCTGCTTCAGTCACCCCATCAGCTACTTCATCAGGCAGGCAGAGCAAAAATAATGAGCCACTCAATCTTTTTTACCATTCAATTTTCTTGCTTAAGGAAGCAAGCAAACAAGAAAGCCCTTGTCATGGTTTTATGTTTTTTGGTTTTCAGTATTCCACATCAAAACATCATGCACTGGAATTAAAGTGTTAATGCTCCAATTCCAGGTATCTATTCCTATACATTACAGAAGTCATGGGATCTGACCCTTCCAGGTGGGGTGGTCTCTTACTGCCTGGCAGTGGGTGCTGGAGGGTGCTTTCCTAGCGGTTCCAAGCTTTTCAGGTTTGACTCTGTCTCAGGAGCTCTCTCTCTCCTACCTTATTTGATTTATTAGTCTCTATTTCAATTAGACTGCATTATATTGTGTTATCTTGCATTCCGATAGTTAGTAAAATAAGTTTTCCTCCATAGATTGTTGCCGCTGTTTTTTTCCTCCCTCCTTCCTTCCCATTTTGTGGGGCTGGGGGGGTGAGAGGGGGGGGGCAGGGGCCTACTACCCCATGTCACAGGGATAGATTGATCTAATTAACTCCGTGACAGCCCTTTTACATGTCTACACACACAAACAAGAACAAACAGAAGATGATTTCAAATCCACATAGCCCCATACGTAGACAGTCAGAGTCACCATCCAACACAGAGCCAAATTCCTTAGCATAAAGCCATAATACAACACCAAAGAGTGGTATATTATGAAATTTATCAAAATAAATAGGCATGTCAAAAATCTTCATAGACATTAAGGAGCAGTGTTTTTTGTTATTTCTATCGTGCATATTTTCTTGAATGACAGTGACAGCAAACATGATTATACAGAATTATAGAATTGTTTGAGTTGGAAGGGATCCATAAAGGTCATCTAGTCCAGCTTCCCTGCTGTGAACAGGGACACCTACAGCTGGATCAGATTCCTCAGAGCATGGTCCAGCCTGACCTTGAACATCTTCAAGGATGGGGAATCCATCACATCTCTGGGCAACCTGTTACATATGTAATCAAGAATCTTACAGAAATAAAAATGAAAAGCCCTTTTATTACTAATTTACATTTATGACTAAGCTTACCTCAAGTGAAGAGTTTTGAAGCTTCCCAGTTAGGGCTTCTTTTTCTTTCTCTAGTTGCTTTATTTCACACTCAGATTTTCTTTTAAATTCCTCTAGCTGCGTCTGGAGTTCCTTAAGTCCAGAAACAAAAAAAGAAGACTACACAATTTACTCAAGATATCCTTAGTACCTTTCTGCAACACTTTAAGAAGAGATGATTATAAGCAATAATATTTGTTGCCTAGAAGTAATAAACATCTACTGGTATGCCTTTTTTTTTTTTTTTAAACTAAATTATGAAATGATCAGCATTTAAGTTTGATCTGACTTGTGTGAAGAGCTTGTCACATCATTTTAAGTATACCTTGTACAAACCCAGCCTCATAAAACAATACTGCATGTAACAGATAAAGTCCTTCTAGTAAGGCTTACAGTTGATCGTGCAACTATGTTCCTTGAAACACTGTATCTTAACACACAGATCTCTCACAGCCAGATAAATTAATTTACTCTCATAGATTCCCTTATGAGAAGTGGTACTGCATAAATGCATGAACTTCAGCAGTTTCATAAACAGAAATGAATTCTTCTGAAGAGCACTTAACACAATTCCCAATCTCAAGAATCGGGAAGGGACTACAGAACATAGCATTAAGTGACAGGACACGTCTTTCACGACTTCAGAACTCATCTGCAAGAGTTTTGATTATTCGCAAAGAGATCTTGAACTTGGAAAGGTACAGCAGCATTAAAACTGAGAAAAACAAAAAGCAACAATAGAGGTCTATAGAACACTTGGCCAGTCTGATTGTTCAGTTCTACAATCTGCTCTAATACATGTTTATTTCTTTTGTCTAATAAGATCCTGAGAAACACATCATACAAAATACAGTAGATGAAGAATAGATTTGGCCTTAATTTACACTCTAGTTTGCTACACTGAGGTGTGAGCATCACTGCACATTAAAGCACATGCTTAAAATTAAACACATTTTCCTACATTTTAATGCATTTCTGCCCCCATTTGTGTTCCTACTGCACAGAAACATTACAGACTGCAAATCTACAAAGGACTCATGCTGCTAGGTAAGATAACAGAATTTATCACAGTGAGCACTTCTCATGAAGGTGGAATTCTCTGAAGAATGTCTTAAGTCAATTGTTGCTAATGTGCACCGCTCAGGATACTTGTCTGAATCCACAAAGACAATCATTCTTTGTGACTTAACTTAAATAAGGTCATGCATACACACTTATGTTTTCATTTGACAGTGGTCATGTCACTAAGAACACCTGCATTCCAAATCCACTTACTAACACTTTTTAGAATTAGCTCCTCAGCCTAAACAATGCCAAATTTTGATTAAATCAAAGGATTTGAGTATTTCACAGCAGAGATCCATGGAAATTTAAGTCAGAAATTGGAATATACCCACAATGCATATTTCTTCGGGAGGGAACTCACATTTATCACTCCAACTGTCACATGAAAAGCATGTAATTCTAAGTGTTGCTAAGAAGGCAGTTTGTCACATCAAGGATAAAGTCACCTTCCTGCCTCTGGAACTTTTTGCAGAAATACATCAGCTTGACATTTTTTTCCCCTCTATTTTTTTCTTTTCCTCTCAGTAAGACCATAGCAAGAAAATCCTTGCATTTTATGATTCAAAATGCCTCCAGTGAGGATAAATCAAATGATGTCACTGTGACCAATAAGATTAAAAACAGATGAATTAGAGCATCTATAAATAGAACACTTCTACCTCCTGCTTTTTTCAGCTTGCTTGAAGTTTTAGATTAACTTGATTACCTTCATATGCTTCATTATGAATCTTCCAACCCATTTAACAGCCATTCCTTCAGACAAGTCTTTTCCTTATGGAACTGATAGTTGCCTTTACAATGTAAGTTCTTTGTGTCTTTTAATTCATACCTTCTTTTTAATTAGCTATGGCTTCCACTATTTATAAATCACATTGGTTATATAACTTGACAAAACTAAGGTAGAATTCTGGGGACCGTCATTTTGTAGGGAATACTCTATTTCAGTGGGTATTCTCTGTTGAAAAGTACTGTATTTTAGTAAACAATATTGAACTATAACCATTCAGGGTTGTATGACTCATCTTCAGTCTAAGTCTGGTTGGTTTTTTGTTTTTTTTTTTTTTTTTTTTGCTATTTCGCTTCAGCTTTGGGTGTGTGTCTCATTTTCAAGTATGGAGGCTTCCTCAAGGACAACTTCAGATCTTTGGAAAAGTACAGAGGGTGATTTGGCTTTTTGTTATGTTTCCAACAGCAATTCTAATTTTACACAGTGCTAGCATTAACAGACTTTCAGGTATTAAATATATATTTCTGTATCTATATATACATACACACACACAGAAGGTTTGTGTCTGGACAATCAACAGGGGAAAACATTGTACAGAGGGAATTCTCAGGATACAAGCAGTCCTCATTGTACTAACTATTTCTGTTTAGTTTTCCAGAAGAACAGACTCCGTTCTCTACTAAAAATAATAATTTTAAAAGTTTGCATTTCAATTTAACCTCAACAGAGAAAGTCTGACTTGTTTCCTTACACTTTTTAGTTACAGAAGTTGAATGCTATTCTGGTCTAGATCAATTTCACTTTAAGGATATCAACAGTTTCTTTGCTATCACTGAGCAACTCTTGAACTTGAAGTTATGACCATGAGTCAGCATTCCATTGAATGAGCCTGGAGGTCTAAGAATCCCACAAGACTGATTTCTATAGAATAACCCAAAAACAGAAAAAACATTGCAAGAAAAATGACATTGATTCAGTATATTTTTGCATGCTGTGCCTTTGAATGTTTAAGAGCAAACCACCTGATTAAGCTCTCACATGTGTTCAGAGCCTCTCTTATTTTGGCTTTGTTTGGCAGAAGTCATTTGCTGCAGTTGTACTATTTGATGTTTTTGTTCATCTACTTCATTTGCAGCTTTGCTCTGGGAATTCAATAGAGCTTCCCAACCTTCCACAGAAGAAACATTTGCATTTCAAATAGCATAACTAACTTGCAGAATTTCCAATGTGAATGACTAACAAGGGAAATAATTCAGAATGACATTAATGAGCATTTTACCTGCTTTTTGCAGGATCTCCTTCTGCTGAAGTATATTCCTCTCTTTGACTACACTTAGATCTTCCTCCACATTTTTTTGATCCCAGAATTTCCTACTGTATTCCCTTAAGCTACACTTCAAAATCCTAAAATGTGTATTGTGCTTTACTATATACATTCATTTTTTTGTTATCTGAAATAATCATTTTCTCTTTTGGTGCAGCTGCATTATAATGATCTTTCACCAAAAGAGCTTGTTCAAAATAATCTTTTTCTCTTCCATGCACTTAAATTATCTCTGCTGCCAGAATATTTGTATCATGGAGCCATTGGCATCATTGTAAGGTGAACACCCATCAAAGAGTTACCATCTAAAATATGCCTATAATTACTCTAAACTTGGAACAGGCCATAATTCCTTTAGTTTCCTGACAATTTGTATTAAAGGTTAATAAATGAGATTTCTGATGAAATTCATTTTTCCTTCGTCCTTGATTACAGTTGTTTCACAAATATACACACTGGCTAATAGTGATTATGTGAATAAAATGTGACAATTAAGTGAAGAATATTTATAAGATCTTAGCAGAGAGAAAAGTCCAGTAGAGAGACATGTTCAGATTTTTTTAATTTAATGTCTATACATTCCATTTGAAAATCTGCAGGTGGAGTATTTATGCTGTCTGAAAATGGAGTCAGAAATACACTAAGAAAAACGCTAACTTTTTTGCAATCTTATCACAGTGGAAAGCACAGCCGCATATTTTCTGCTGCTCAAAGAACTGTGTTTAGCCAATGTATCTAAATCCCTAACAGTATTTGCCATCAGTGGAGTTAACAGCACACTGTTCCCACTCCATGTCCTGGTTTCAGCCCAGATAGGGTTAATAGCACACTGATGTTTGGTCACTGCTGAGAGATGAGTGCTTGCCAACCACTGGCCACTGCTACAGTGGCAAGGGGCAAGTGGCACGTGGGCATGGGATGGATGCACCTGCTTTGAAGATTCAAGGCAATGTTCTAAGCTGGTCATAATTCAGCCTTATTTCACAGTCTTAGAAGATCTGAAGTGTACATGGGCCGAGTGAGTATATGTCTATCAGAAAAGATTTCAGTTTTATCTAGCTGATACTAAATGTAAAAATCAAATCATCACAGACACTATTCGCTTAATTCCAGCTTCTACTGCATTCTAATTTTTATTCCTGAAACACTGTGTTTCTTACATTGTTAAGCAAAAAAATAAATCACACACCTAAATTCTCATGTTTCCATTGTTCATTACTCCTGAATGCTATTTACTAATTAATCATCTTAAGTCATTCTTTAAAACTCTCTGCACTATAACCTTCCATTTGTCCCAAGTCTCAAGCACTGCTCTAATACTTACAAAGCGCTTGACTCAAAATGAAACTTACATCTCTCCTTCCCCAAATTTTAGAGAATTATAATTTGCACTTTAATAGGCAGAGATAAGGATCACAGTCTTGAACTTTACCTGTATTCTTTCTTTCAGCTTCTGGGAATGTTTCTTCCTCTCATTTATCTTCTGGCTTTTCTCCTCTAGGTCTGCCTCCAGTTTCTTTACCTGCTGCATCCAAAAACCTTTCTCAGCCTCTGAGCAATTCCTTTGCTCCATTTCTCTTTGCTGATGATGATTCTTTGTTTCTGTCATAGATTGCTGTGTAGACTTTTTCAAAGACTCTCTTCCCCTCTCACAGGAAGCTTGCAGTTGATTTGTTTTTTGAGTATATTCTTTAATTGCTCCTTGGTTCTCACTCCTCAGATTTTCCATTTCATTTACTAGAACTCGTCCTTCCATGCTGAATTTTTCAGCTAAAATTTCTTCATTTAAATTTTCTCTCCTAGATAATTTCCATTCATTCAGTAGTCCATCACTCTCATTTAAATGCAGAAGTTTGTTTTCAAAGCCTGCATTGGTATCTATTGTATCTGTGGATAGGGCCACGTGAATGAGTTTTACTTCTGCTCTTGGTTCCTTCTCTTCCACCTGCTTCCTGCACAATGTTAACTCTGCCAAGGCTTCTTCCTTTAGTTTCCTGTGTTGTTCTACTGCAGTTTCAAGGGCTTGAATATGTTTTCTCAGCAACTGCTCTTCTTCAACTTTGCTTTTGTACTGGAGAATTGTTTCCTTCATCTCAGCAAGAATGTGCTGAACTTCTTCTTCATGAGCTTCTTTCAGAGCCTGTATACTATCTTCATGTTCATCATTCTTAGTGTTCAGGGCATATATCACCTATACATGAAGAAGAGCAATAGGAGATAATAGAATCTAGTAAACAACAGTGTTATAAATTCAGTTGCTATATTTACCAAAAGAACTACACCACTATTAAATATTTTTTGCCTTTTTTTCCCACTAGCAACAGAAAAGATAATTACAAACTACAAATCCTTACTGAGAAAGAAGACAATACTGTGAGATTTTTTTTTTTTTTACAGATTTTTTTTTTTTTTTAAGAGAATGCTTTTTTTTCCTCTTGGCAAGTTATTACCTCATACATCAGGTTTAATCTTTCATACAGAGCCCCTCCTCAAGCTAACTGACTCACATTAGTAGTTCAATTCATCTCACCTTCATTCCAGCAGCACCTTCTGCCACACTGCCTTTAGCATTATCAAGTGCTGAGCACCTACAGTGGCAGAAGTCCAGAGCCTGTGTTGTATAAAGCCTGAATGTTTTTCCTGGATTACTGAATTTGCTTGGATGTGTTTAACCATTTTTTTGTGCTGTTTGTACACTGAATAACTTATTCCATTTCAGTTATCCATAAATGAAAACAAACAAATATATCTTGTGCAAAGTTAACTTCCTCTTTGGCAATAACGAAATAAATCACAGAATCACAGGGGTTGGAAGGGACCTCAAGAGATCATTGAGTCCAAACTCACTGCTAAAGCAGGCACCTTGCAATAGGTTGTACAGGTCTTGAATATCTCCATAGAAGACTTCACAACCTCTCTTGGCAATCTGTTCCAGTGCTGTCACCCTTACCACAAAGAAGTACTTCTGCGTGTTTGCACAGAACATCCTATGTCAGGTTTCATGCCGTTACTCCTTGTCCTATCGTTACACACCACATAGAAGAACCTGGCTCATCCATTTGTTTCCCATCTCCCTTCAGATATTTATAAACATTAAATCAGATCCTCCACAATCTTCTTTTCTTGAGATTACTCAGTCTTTCCTCATGTGGGAGATGCTCCAGGCTCTTTAACATCTTTGTGGCCCTCCACTGGATTCCTAGGAGATTCCTGTCTTTTTTGAACTGGGGAGCCCAGAACTGGACACAAATATAGGAGCTGTGAAGAGTCACAAATGCAAAACATGGTCTGGATACATTTCTAGATAAACATGTGGCAAAAGACAGTAATGACATCATATTCTAGAATACAAGCAGAGAAGAACTCATAGCCTACATTTAAATATATGTATTGTTTGACCTTAGATTACATGTTGTAAATATTTCTGTTATTTTGATAATTTTTTTCTATGAAACAGAAATAGTTGCAGGATACTAAGCAGAATCCTTCTCACTGCAAATGGTTACTGAAATCCCACTACAAACTTTTTTTTAAACCTCCTCAGGAAACAGACTTAACACTACAAGGAAAATGTTAATTTTGCCTGTGGCTTTAGAATGACCAGTAATTATCTCAGGCAACTCTTCTAACTAACTAGGTCAGAAATGAGTGATCACATCTCTGTATTTGATTCCAACAGCAAAACAAAAGATAAGCATTAGAACACCCAGCCTTTGTGATTTAAAAACTTCTAGCCTTAGCAATGAATTTATCTAGTAAATCCACCTGTCTTGTATTATGTCATATTTGGTCTGACAGTAGAATTTGGATTCCTCCAAAGTCTGACTTAATTGCCAAAGTTCCTCAAATTCCTCTGAGCATTACTACAAATTCGAGACATTCTACATTAATGGTTATCACCAACGCCTTAAATGAGTCATCTAAAAGATCTGGGAGAAACTCATCTCCCTGCTCTCTATCAGTTATTCCTATCCATCTGTTCAGTAGTGGCTAGAATCACAAGGAAGAATTCTCACTTGAAAATTCATGGCTTTCAATTTAATATTCAGGCTTGACTGTTGAAACCAATTCTTCAGTATCTTAACCTTCTTAAAAGATTTAATTTTCAGAGGGCTGCTGGCATGTACTTTCTGAAATTTAAGCCCCTCATAAATGCCTTTCACTCCCTACTGAATATAGCAACTGCATTCCTATTCCAGCCACCTCATTTAAGAGACTAGAGTTATGTGTAGATGAATCTGGGAGTTTATGTGCATTCTGCTGTAAGGAAAAATATTGAAAAATTATTTCAACACCTGCACACTGTAGTGTACACACTGCTGACTAATGTGGTACAAGACTCTCAACAGCTGTGTTGATAAACAGTTCTTTAAAAGTATCTCTAAAATGGATTGGTTAGAGAGCATAGAGAATTGCCTTCAAATGAAAGGAGCACTAGTTCACTCCATGAGTAACCAGCTTAATAGCAATGGCAGCCAGTTCTCTAAATGCATTTGGGTATTGTACTGATTTTACAACAACTGAGTTATATGACAGGTTGGTAAAAACACTATTACACAGTATACACCACCAGAGCATTATCTGCACAGTGAATGTGTCTAATTAGCCCTATTTTATTCTCCTAATGATGTAAATCTAAATGGCATTTTATTTCCCTTCTGCTTTTCTTTATGCTGCAATAAAATAGCAAAAGATAAAATAATCAGCTCTACCTTATTAACGAAGACAAAGGTAAAGTATTCAAACTCAAAAAGACATCTGTATTCCTACAGTAGCATTAACAAATACTATTATTACAGTAGCTTAACTACCGTAATTAAAGAAACCGGTTCTAGCAGGTTGCCTTACTAGCTGAATAAGAATTGAGACAGTTTGGTATGGAAAATAAGGATGATAAGAAGCAGATAAAGGATTGCAGAAGGTCATCTTTTGGGCCCAAGCTAGTATACAAATCTTTCCTGACTGTGACAGCCAGGAAAACAAAAGAAACAGAAGGAGTCTGGATCCTAATGCCATAAGTTAACTAATGAGAAAAGGCCCTGGAGAGGGTGCCAAGCAGAGGAACTCCTGGCAGCACCTCAAACAAAACTGGGAAGGAGACAAGTTTCAATTGCTAACTAGCTTGTTAATCTCAATGAGGCATCATCTCCTGTTCAGTAGTAGCAGTAGTATCTTTTTTTCTTCTCACTAGCAAAAGAAATTGTTTCACTGAACTCTTATTTTGTATATTTCCCAAGGAGATTACAGGATAATGAGATATAAAAACATATCAGCCTTTAAAGGGTCTCTTTTAAAACAGAGAAATTATTACAGGAAATTATATTCTTGTTTGTTCTAATGCAGAAGAATGAATGTTTCTTAATTAAGGCACAGAGCAAGGCTATGATTAGCCACAGCGCTGCTGATCCAATTTCAGACTGGCTCACCTGTGCTGATTTCAGCTGAATGACACTGTTGTAACATTGCTAGGGACCTCATGAACCTGAACCTCAAATCTCTTCCTCTGTTTCTCTGTGTCTTCCTGAAAGCACGGGAATCATTTCATGCACCTAAATAATTGACAGCAACTACTGATAAGATTATCCGTTTGTGTATTTTTATGAAAGAAGCCTTAAAAATATTGGCACCAAGAATTCAGAAGGGTTTCAGAGCTTAGAATTATAAGATTAATTTTAAAATCACAAAGAATTTTTGCTTACAGTTTTTGTTGTAATTTCCTTGGGATTTTTCAGTCTTTCAAGTGTGACTTCAGAACTTTAGAACACAAGCTAAGGAAATATATTTTGTTCTGAAGTGAAAGCTGAGCCCCAAATGAAATACCTTTGTTTTCTAAAAGTGGAGCTGCAGGGAGAAATACCAAGAATTTCTTCAGTAAGTTTTCAGATTACATAGCTTACTATCATCACATTCAAGAGAAAAAATATGCTATAAAATGCAATTATTTTCATAAGAAATTCATGGCTTATTTATCCACTCAATGTGATAGTACATAAAAATCTACTTGAATCAACACAGACCATATGAGGTTGATTTTCACTTGTAAAACCCAATAAAAATACCTTATTTCAAGCTTTTAATTGTCAGCAAGTTAAAAATAATTTTCCAAAGTTTCCCACCAAACTTCTCTCCATCCTTGCGTAATAGGCACAGCTAACAATTTAACAAAGGCAGAGATGCAAAGAGCATAGGGCCAGCTTACCTTCAGTGTGCTTTATAAGCTCAAAGTCAGAGCTGGGAATCCTGTTCATGGTGCCAACATGTATATTTGATGTTCCACACAGTGGAATATCAAATATAGAAAACCTTAGTTTAGTGGCCTACGTATTGCACTTGATCTATCTGCAATTGAATATGAAATTAGCCTCGTCTAAATCTCACTGCAGAGACATCCAGCTTTCCCTCATTCTTACTTTGTAGTTTCTAAAAGATAAACAGAATAATTACCAGGCAACTTCAGAAGGAGGAAAGTAAAACTATATTGCAAGAATGTTTCCAAAAACAGATCAGTTACTCTAAATGGCACCAATGCCATGACCCAACAATGGCAACAAGGTTCTATAGAACCACAAAGTTTAATTTCAGAAAACAATTTTTCTGCTGGGAAACTTATACTTGGTCTGTGATTCCGTGATTGGTCCACAATTTGCCTGTTTCACAGAATGGCCCAGGTTAGAATGGACCTCAAGGACCATGAACCTCCAACATCTCCCCCGACACAGGCAGGGCCACCAACCTCCACATTTAATACCAGACCAGGTTGCCCAGGGTCCCATCCAACCTGTCCTTGAAAACCTCCAGGGAAAGGACATCCATTTATTACTGTTCCTTCCATTTTGACATGGAAACCCTAAGAAACAGACGACTACCTTAAAGCACAGCTACCACAGAAGGTCCAACGCAGTCACCCGTAATTACTGCAAGAAAATAGTAAGAAGGAAGTTTCCTATACAAGAGAATGGATTAATCTCCCCTAACATCACTCATTCCATCATTACACATCTGATCCAGGTTAATCAGTGGAGAAAGACAGGTGCCTCCAAAAGGCAACATTCCTGTTTCCAGTGCAGTTGTCTAGAACAGATAATGTAAGTGAAATGAATTCTTCCTGGTGTTTGACTGGTTTTCCTGTTTTTTTGTTTCATTTTCATTCTGCATTCCCAGATTCCCAACTTTTTCCTCTCTGTAGAGTTGACAAAATCATATGTAGAGGGATGAGATCAGTTTGAATTCTTAAAAGCTAAGACTGCTTCATTTTCCTCTGTTCCTTTATTCTATGAGGTTTCTCTGTATCCTACAGAAACATCTCACTTCACACTATTTTTATGTCTGTACATCCACTTCATATTGCCCTACAAAGTAAAACATTTAACGTTCAGATACTGTGCAAATCTGCAAATTGCAGGATCTTGGAAAAGCAAGCCTTTTGCAGCTTCCTTTTGCTTTCCATCTCTATTATTTTTTTCTTTCAATCTTGTTTTGGTGTTTATGACTCTCCTTGAATTAGTATCACCTGAGACATTTAGTATGCTATTTGTTTTTACTTCCAGATAATTAATTTGTGAAAGAAGGTGAGCTCATGCGCAGATGATTTTAGCATCTGCTCCCTACAATCTGTTATCATAAACTTGTTTTTTTTTTTACAGTTCCTGACTCATGTTGCATCTTCTCTCTCAAAATCCTTTCATACATAACTCTGAAATCATTTTACAAAACTTTTTACAAAACAACAAAAGCACCTTAATTTTAGATTCTGAGTGCAATTAAAAAGCTGAAAAAAAAATCAGCTCATGTGACATTTACATGAAACTTATTTCTATTTCTTCACTCTCCCTATGATGAATCATTAAACTGAAGTATTTATCAAGTTGAGCAGTATTCAAATGCTGCCATGGAGAATAATTATCTTTCAGTAAAAGTAGGTAAAATCTGTGTAAATTAAAATCCACAGATTAGATGAAAAGTCTTAAAATAATAATGCTTTCTCATTGATAAATCCACTGATGTGTTTGATATACAGATACACATAAAAGCAGTGGCTAGGAGCAAAAAGATTTCAGAGTACTTTCCATTTACCTACTGCAATCTCCATCTTGGCAAAATTCTTGCATAACTCCTTAAGATTTCAAACACCCCATAAATCTTTTGCTTTTACAGTTCCTGGTAAGTTCATCTTATGAAACTGTTTCATACAGTTAATATGCAGGAAACAGATACCTTTGAAAAAAGTCACTTTTATATCTGTCCCATCTGTCTGCTTTAAGATCATCGTAGTGCAGGTGAATTTTCCGTACAAACATTAAAGAGTCTATGTTAAGAAAAGGAATTAAAAGGCCTTATCTCCATGTATGTCACTGGGAATGTTAGTTGTTGGGTTCTTTTTGTTACATACCTAAACCAGAGCCAAATTCAGTGCAGACAGAATTTACTTGCCAAATTAACACTAACTATTGTGAAAGTGTTTAATCAAGTCCCAGATTTTAAAATCTTCAATCTTCAAGGGGTCTAAAATTGTAGTTACATATTTAGTTGTATCAAAGATTTGTGAGACTTTGTTCTGTTTTGCTGATTATTCTAGGCACGTAACTGAAACTTCAGCCTTTCAAAAGAGCTTTAAAAATCTTGGTACAGATTACTATAATGCAACATTTCCCAGTTTCACAATAAAAGAAGTAAATTAAGTATGAATTTCATGGATTTAATTTCTGCTTTTCCAAAATATTTCCTTACTTCAAATGCATCAGAATTTTCAAAACTTGCAGATACAAGCAGCAGAAACTTACAGCGTCGTATTTATGTTGGAAACAGTGACTGCACTGCAGGCCCAGGAAGCATTGTCCTAACTGTGACCAGACTGTACTGCCTGGCTGCACAACTGGGCAAAGAGCTGTACTATGCTTCATTCCTCATCTGGAAAATCAGTGGATAAGAACAGCAAGAAGCACTGCCAAGAGCACCTGTCCTGTAGTTTTGAGACATTTCTTTATTTTTATGAAATTTTTCACTATGCTGAATAGTAAGAATAAAATTTAGCAATAGCACTTACAAATACCAGCTGTTGTTTTAAACAGCTCCAATATCAAATTCTAGCAGTGAGAAGTGAAAGATACTCAACTGTAATCTCATAAGTACTTTTAAAGGTAGATCTCTTATAACACTCTGTCAGTATAAGTCACAACCAAACACTGTAGCTTCCAAGTTAAATTATAATAGAAGACTCCTCTGGTAGCAATCTGTTTTAAGTTATAACTGTCTTTAAGTACTTAAAGACCAAAGTCACATAAAGTTCTGAGCAACTATATTAAGAGTGGAATGAGTTCATTATCTTAAGAAAAAGTCCTATCTGAAAACAAGTTAAAGTTTCCTTACAAAATAAAAGAAGTGCTTCCTCAGTAATAGGGTTACATGATGCTCTGCTTTCCTTGAGTACCAGAAGACAAGTGAACATACAGAAGCAGCACAACCAGGCCTGAGCTAATGTGCTCCACTAAATTTACACGCTTTGTGATGGTTTTAAATACCAGCAAGGAAAAACTCATGTGTCTACTTGTTTCTAATGAAAGCATTAGTTAAGTGGTCTTCAGCAGCAAATAAAGACTGCCTGGTTGTGTACACTCAGGAAAAAGCAAGTGAACTGCTATGGTGAGACAGCCAACGTCATTAAGATCTGACTGTAGATGCATGCGTGCATCTTTAAATGTTAGGGAGCCTAAACATATAACATTAGAACATTTAAATGAGAATGTCTTAAACTGGCCTTTACCTCAGGTAGAATCTTCATTGTAAACCGTTGACCTCCACACACTGCTTACAGAAATTGTTAGTAGAAAGGTACAGATATAATGTCACTGAAAACTGTACTTAACGTACCTATCCATAAAGAAAAGATAAAATGTGAAAAACTATAACTTTGCAATTCTTCTCTTAGCAATTAAGGTCACTAGATATTTTATTACTCATTGCCTGTAACACATATATTAATAAAATACATTTTGTTTATAAACAAGTAGTTCATATAAGGTTGCTTCAAATACTAACTTGAATTTAACATCTAGTTTCTACTATAAAGTAGTTTTGCTCATTGATTACTAAGGTTACTCATTTTCTGCAAAATGATCAGTTATAAATTTGTATGTTCAGAAGATGTAACACTATAATGTGATGGAAAGTACAGCAATAATAGTAAGGTGGCAAAGTCTCTGGCTGCAGTAAATGAGAACAAGCCCAAATACAGCAGCCATGGATGCAGAAACAAAGAAAAAATATTGCTCACTTTTGGATGGCCTCAGGTAGGGAGAGATCTCCAGCAAGATCCCCTCACCTCTAAGGCCAACCCTTAAATGAGGTCTGGGAAGGGGTGGATCCTGGCTCCATTTCTGGTCACTCAGGTTCATTGCATGCACTGGAGCTCCCCTGGATTGGCCCTGCCTTCCCACCAGGTGCTCAATCACTGCTTCAGGCTGTGACTTTGCATTTCTGATACAGAAGGTAATCCCCATAGCTAGATATTCTTGTACCTTTAATTAATTTAAGTGGCAATGTCTATCCATCTAAATAATAAGGTTCTGAGTAACTTCCTAATAGAAATGGTGGTTTTAGTACTGCTTTTGAGTAGTTAACACAATTACGTGATATTGTACATAGACTGAATGAGCTGGGAGTTCCCATCCAGTTCTGTAAGGAAATAATAGTGCTGACAGGTAAAAAAATCTTAGTCTATACATTTTCATCAGTTGATAGGCAAAAATAATGTTATCTTTCAAATGCTGATAGAAAATTGTACATAAAAATCATCAAAACTAATAAATCATCAAGTAAAGTACATGGGAATATTGACAGCTGATGATCTTTTTAGGACCCATGATAAGCAGCTTTGTAAAATGATTCTTTCCTTCTTTCTTTCTTTGTCTATGTGGAAACCAGTTTTTTTTATATTCCTTGTCCCAAAAGTACTGTTGCTCCAAAAGCATGATCCTAATTTTTATGCTGTTCCATTTTGCTTCATTTCTGTAGAGTACTGAATACCTCTCCAGAGTACTGGCATCAAAAAGCCTCAAGCACACAGCAGAGCTCTGGTAGCACACCAACTAAATGCACATCAGCTGAGTCACCCAAAGCACTGGTTACTGAGTATCATCAATACATCATAATAAATAAGGTCAACGAACCCAGCCAAAATTCCCAAAGAAAAGCAACGTATTTCAACTGGAAACATGGGTAGATAAAAGCAATTCTCAGGCAGCTACAGTTGCTCAGCTGATAAATGCTTTCAGAGTAAACCACTGGAATTTGATCATGTTTCCAACCTAAATATATCAGTCACTTTTTATGATACATAAAACAGGAAAGAGAAATGATCTGATATGCTGCAAAACACTGCAATGGTGTAAACAGCTGATGTGCTCACACATGCACCAGACGACTTGGTAATTCTCTCCAGAATCTTACACCTCTAGAAAGAAACAAATTGTCATGGGATACTGTTAATTTTCTTAACAGACACCTGTCTGATGCCACATTTTGGATTTTGGATGATAACAGTTTTGATATGTCTTAGTTGATGGATGGCAGTACTCACACAGAGCCAAGAACTCTTTTACTTCTTGCACTGCCCTGCCAGTGAGGAGCTAGGGGTACACAAGGAACAGGGAAGGGACACAGCCAGGACAACCGACTCCAGATGGCCAAGGAGATGTCCCATAACATATGGTCTTCCAGGCTCCAACCATACACTGCTGGCTCATGTGGCTTTTTGTCCACCAGTTCCTCTGCAATCCTCCTCCAGAGAGCTGAACAATAAGAGAGTATATTTCACACACTTTTGTGCTCGAGTTAGACATTCTTCCTTAAATAACTAATGAAAATGGCTTTACGTATCTGGCTGATTTCCCATAGAAGCTTATTCAATAATGCTCACATTTTCTACTCTGCTGACTGAGCTGAGGGGCAACAAACCCCCTGGTGACTGGTGGTCATAAGCAGCCAGAGTACATCGCATTTTCAACTGCTCCACATAGAGCCATTAAAGAACATATGCCTATGTTGCTTCTTGTAGAAAAGGAATACACTCTCCCACTTGGCATTTCTTTCCCCTGCAGGTGAAAAAAAAAAGTTCTTATTGTAAATTACCAGCAATTAACTTTTCCCTGCATTGGCACTCTGTTCCTCCATTTAATCCCACAGCATTCAGCACGCACAGAATTCTTGCCAGACCACTTGACTGGTTTTAAATAAAAATCTGCTTAACCAGAAGTACTGAAATTTAAAATATATTTCTTGCATCAAGGCTCCCAACTTCCCAATACAGTCACATGAACCCCCTAGGGAAAGTGAGTAACTATCTATTTTCATTAAAAATACTCCACCATTGGTGTCCAGGAAATTGTTTCTTAAGAGGAAAATGACACGAGTAGCTCTGCTAACCAGGTAAGATCACCATCCTACTTCTTTATGCTAGGCTTAGTGCCAGAAGTACAGTTCAGAACATTAGGTTTATTTGAGCTCTTCTGGCAGAGGTTTAAAAAGAAGCCTGAATAACATGGATATCTGTTATCTGCTCATTATTCAGTTCTTGTGGCCCTGCCCAAACTGCCTTTTCAGTGAAAGCTGATCTCTCCTCAGCACTCTTCTCCATGAGTTCATTTGCATTTCTCATCTCATTTCAAGCAACTGGGACTGTCCTGAGAATCCGTAAGCACATGAAAGTCCTGGAACAGCCAGTGGCTGTTAGAAGAACTAAGCTTGAGACAGCCAGGAACCCATTGCTTGCTTATAAAGTCACCACACATTTTAAACGCTATTATTGCTAAACACACCAGAAATACAAAAAATTGGCATGCACAGAAGAGCATACCAGGGGTGCAGTGTCTGATGGAGAAGACTAAACTTAATCTCTGGTATAAAGTTGCGCCTTCTGCTACCACTGCGAAAATGCACCACCTTCATGTCATTCAAATGCACAAGTGTTGCAGAAAGTATCCACCAAATAAGTGTGTGATCACAGAATCACAGAATCACAGAATGACCTGGGTTGGAGGGGACCTCAAGGATCATGTAGTTCCAACCCCCCTGCCTAGCAGGGCCACCAAACATACACCTTTACTAGATCAGGTTGCCCAGAGCCTCGTCCAACCTGGTCTTGAACACCTCCAAGGACGGGGCATCAACAACATCCCTGGGCAGCCTGTTCCAGGACCTAACCACCCTCCTAGTAAAAAACTTCCCCCTAACATCCAACCTAAATCTTCCCTCTTTTAACTTAAAACCATTTCCCCGTGTCCTGCTATTATCAGCCCTTATGAAGAGTTTACTCCCCTCCTGGGAGTAAGTTCCCTTCAGATATTGAAAGGCTGCAATGAGGTCGCCCCGCAACCTTCTCTTCTCCAGGCTGAACAAACCCAAATCCCTCAGCCTGTCCTCATAAAGTGTGATCTGTATATAAGAATGACAACTACAGATGTGCATTCCCATCTGGAAGCAAAACTTTCTTTGTCTCTTTTGAACTCTTTTGCTTCTTAAATCTCATGAGCTTTCTTCTTGAAACTCAAAGCATAGCTCACTGGGACATAGCTGCAATGCAATCTGTTTTAATGCCAAAATCTAGAAGAATTGTCATTCAAATTCACTAATATTACCAGGACTTTTAAATTTTTTACTTGCATCCATGAGAATAAAAAAAAAAATATCAGGTTTTATTTCTTAATTTCTTCTTTAATATATATATATATATAGTTTTTTTGGTCTTACTCCTTTAGCATTGTGAGCTGATGCTTTAAAAGAAGAAACTCAACTGTACAATGAACTATAAAATGCTGGCACGTACTCATTGCTACAACTACTCTATCACCATCTGAGACCTGCACACTTCATTTCAGACTCCCAAGCCCTAAGTTCCTGCACCAGGAGAGCCCTGTGCTGGCTTGGCAGAACTGAGTAGATGCAATGCAGTCTATGTTGGACATGCAACAGAATAAATGTGCTAAGTGAAATGTCAGCAGTGGAAAAAGTCAAGCATCTAAAAACACTGCTAAACAGCCCCTATATGGGCTACAAAAGCAGTGGTTTGCTGTCTGAAGAAAAATTTGTTTTTGTATTTTTTCTGCAGAACAGAAAAAACAGATCATGATAGGAAGTATAAAAATTATACTTTTTAAAAGTATAAAAACTTCCTGTCCTTGACCTCTCCAAAAGCAGAAATAGCCGGGCAGTACAATGAGAGCTGCTTTCAAGATCTGTGTTTGGATTACTTACAGACGGTCCCAGCACCAACACAGGTCTTAAAACATGATCAGCACCTCATGCAGGGATAGAAACTATCACCTCAACCAGTACAGTTCTGCTACTGATGACTGCACACTACTCCTCTGCTTCTGATCAGGAGGCAGTAACTGCTGATCGGACAACACAGAAATGGAACACAAGGCTGCCTCTGTATCATACACCTGATTAAAACATTCTGTATTTATTTATCCTCTTGGCACAATGCACAGTGGATGAGTAATCAGATTTTATTTCCCCATCAATGAAATCCTGTCATAAGTGGGACAGAAAGTTATAGCTGTGTATCAAAAGACAGCAGTATTTCATGCTACGTTAGAAACAGGAGAGTACTACAAACAAATCAAAGTCAAATGGGAATTTATGATGATGATACATCCTGACTGTAATATCAACAATAAATGAGAGTAATTCAAAAGGGAGCTCTAAAAGTTCCTTGGCCAAAAATGAACATACCAAATGTGCCATAAAGCAATTCTTCAGCTAATGCAGTCTCAGATCTTTCTTCTTAGACTATTACTATATGAACAGTAAACATCTAACTCAGAATATAGAAAAAAAAGCCAATTATTAGAATTCCAGCTGTGTCCTAAGTTCTCTGTAAGAGTGGCACTGGAGCAGAGAAAATTGGTACTTAAAAGGTATACTCTAAAACAGAATAGTTTGCTTTTCAGAAGAACTTCTTGAGCTTCGAGTATAAGGCATCTTTATTTCAAATGACTTAGTAGTACTCAGATGGGGAATTCAATTAAAAGAATAAATTGCCTCATTCACTTTTTAACAGTAAAAATTCAGCAGGAACATAGAATTTGATGAAAGCTTTCCTAATGTTATGCCAGGATGCCGTGCACTGAGGTGAATTTTTTGTCTTTTTGCTGCTAAAATAGCTTTCTAGGTATTTTTCCCCCAAGCCAAAGACTATAAAGTAATATAACAAGTTTTAGAAAGGAATAACGTATTTTTTTCCCCTCGAAAATACAGTTGAAATTGCAGAAACTTCAAAAAGAATTGTGTTATATAAAAAGGAAAGCACAGAACTCTGTATGGAAAATGAGTGCAGCTTTGGAAACTTGAACAAGGGTTTCATTGCTCAGATCTCATTGTTATGCCCTCGATCTGCTGCTGAGAAATGCAACACTCAGAAAGAGGAAGCTGGTGACTGGTCAACTCTTCTACTGTGAAGTACAATCACAGAATCACCAAGGTTGGAAAAGACCTATGAGATCATCCAGTCCAACCATCCACCCATCACCAGTAGTTGTCACTAAATCATGTCCCTCAACACAATGTCTAAATGTTCCCTGAACATCTCCAGGGTCAGTGACTCCACCACCTCTCTGAGCAGCCCAACATCAGTTACCATTTAATTGAAACACAGGTGTTGCTTATCTGTTGAAAAAAGGGATAATGTGATTTTTTCTTCTTTTGGAGTGATAGTTACAGACAAATTTTACTTAATGTGCAACTGAGTTCTAGACTGAAAACAAGGAAACTAAGGAAAATTTAATCCAATTTACAGTCACATTTCACACACACTTGACTGTAGTTGAAGACACTGTAGTAACAGTGTTAATAAACAGAAAGTGCTCCTCTCTGAGAATAATGAAGGAATGCTCACCTATTTGGAAAGACAGCTTATCATCACTGCAGTATCAAAGTGTACTTTAAAGTGAAATGCACATTCATGGGCAAAAAGTAGGGATAAAATTAAAACATACAATCAAAGCACCAGTAAGTAAACATTTGGCATATTGCAATAGACTAAAAATAATATAACTAAGCATACATGTAAGTACAAGTAGCTCTTGTGTATGCATTCATACACAATGTACATTATCACATATGGTCATTGTTGGGAGAGAACAACAACATTGTAACTAGCTAGCATTTCTAACTCCAGCAATTCAATGACTTCCTATCGTTTGATCTGCATTTGCAGTCAGTGTTCTTTCACTGCAAAAACGTCTTAATCAATTGCAGTGAGGTTACAGAACATGTAAAGCTGGGTTAACCAACCTTGCGAGGAAATGGCTTTTTCTGACCGACAACGGTGTAACACAAAAATAGCTTAAAAGGTTAACAGCCACCTGCTACAGATTTCCTCTTGTTTCTTAATGTAGGGTAGGAAGCATCCAAAATGCTTCGTATCGCAGCCTGGTATTAACTAGAAGTGGCAGTCCCGCACGGTACGGCAGTTAGACAGCGAGTTCTCCTCCCTCCCGTCCCAAGCTCATCAAAGCAGCCAGGTGTGAGCCGCGCACCGCCGGCCGCACAGCAGCACCGGCCGGGGCGAACCGCTCGAACGAAGTCAGAGCGCAGCGGCACCGCGGGGCGGCGGCTCCCGGCCCTCCCGTAGCCCCGAGCGCGGGGCAGCCTCACCTCCCCGGGAAGCGACTTACCTTGGTGAGCTGGGCGATCTTCTTGCACATCTGCATGTGAATTTCCTTACTGTATCCTTCTGCCGAACTGCTGCGAGAGGCTTTAGATCCATCGCAAGTCCCGGGTTGCCGGCTCTTGTTTATGCCGGAGGCCATTAGGCTTGAAATATTCTAACCGAGTCCGTCCGTGTACGCTCCGGGCTGCGCGTTCCCGTCCTGCTGCTCGCCTCCCTCAGCTCACTCCAGCCAAGCCCCAAGCGCTGCAAGAAGTTCAGCCCCAGCCCCGGGCTGGAGCAGCTGCTTCTCCCCTCCGCGCAGATGTCCCGCTCCTTCAGCACCGCACCCGGCCGAGGCAGCGAGCAGCGCGTGCCAGCCTCACGAGCGGGAGTTCTTTCTCCTCTCCTCTTCCCATGGTGCTTCCGCAACGAGGAGATGCCAGCGGCTGGATGCTACGCTTTCCCCACGGGACACGCCAATACAGAGACCGCCTACAGATTAAATCGCGTTGTCTTTTTGGGCTGCTGCAGGGATCATCTGAGAGGATGATTCGGGCACCTTTCATCAGCTCTGTTAGTTTGGCAACCCTTTGCAAGTCCAGATGGACCAATAAAGTGGCGAAGAAAATCTTGTTCGATTTTTGCTGTTCTGCTGAAAGCAAAACGAAGCGGTGCTTCCACCTCCACCCTGCAGCTGAGCCCTGGTGGGCCTGCCTCAGCCACAGGGGCTGCCAGCTCCCCTCGGCTGCCCTGCGCTCACATGGGAAAGGCAGGTAGAAAGCTGACACTGCTCACTTGTCTTCATCTGCAGCCATTCCCTCTCTTCAAAAGGCCAAGCATTCCACATATAAAAATAAGAAAAACCGCTGAAAAAAAAAGCAGGCAAAAAGCAGAAATATGCAAGATATTAAAATAACTTTTTTAAAGAAGAAAATGGTTAGTGAACATGTTTAAACAAGTCTAGGAAAGGAAAGGAGAAGAAAGCAAAGTAGGGTGGAAATAAAGAGGTAAAGAAATGATGAAAAAGGAGAAAGAATAGGAAGGGAAGCTGAGTGTTGCTCAGCACCCTGTGATTGTCAGTGCAGCCAGTAGTAGAGAGCCCACAGAGCAGGGCAAGGGGCTTGCAGCCGCTCAAGGGAACAGAGGCTACTCCTGCCCCCAGACTCACCTCCTGGCAGTGCCTTCCTTCCTCCCAGGCTAAAAGCCTGTGCTGGGCTTGAAAAAGAGCTTCAGAGCTTCCTCAGGGTGCTCAGGATTGGAAAAGAGGATTATCCATAGTCAGCTAAGAGCATGGAGAAAGGAATCTGTGAAAAAGAGAAATCCTCAATGAGGGCAAAAAGAGATAAGGCACTGCTAAGCATAAGCACTCAGAGAGAAAGACAGATTGGGCAGAAGAATGCCTGAAGGCAGCAGGGCAGAGAGGGAGGAGTGAGAAGATGTAGGAAGAGAGGACTTGGGACACAGAAACCAAACCCTTTAATTGCTGGGAGAAAAAGAGGGACCTTAAATGAAGGCTGATTGAGAAAGTCATAGGAGATAAGGGCCGAGGAGAATGGAGATCATCAGAGCTATTGGGAGATACTAAACTGGGAGGAGAATTAAGCCCAGACAGAACATTCATAAGAAAGGCAAGAAACATATAATCTTTGCACACAGTAATGACATTCATCGGCAGCAGTGACTAACATGCTGCTGCTTGAGAATAGAACTACTTCTGTGCATATGGCATAAGGACACTCCATTGTCTATTGTCTGCTCTCTCATATGATGTGATAAACCTTCTCCGCAATCCTTCTCAGCAATTTGAAGGAAGAAAAAGGTAGAAACTTAATTATATGCACAAATTTGATAAAATTGACAGGCTTATTAATTAGTTCTCTGGACTTTCCAATAACAGCATCTTCTTCCTCAGGAAAAATACAAACAACAACAATGCACAACACACAAAAGAGTGAAAACAGAACACTATTTAAGAAGAATGCATTGGGTTTTAAAAGTACTTACAATAACTTACCTGTGTTATTGCTCTAACACAGAAATTAGCAACCTTTTTCTTTGTTTGGTTTTTCTTTCTTTCTTTCTTTTTCTGATAAACAGCAGAATTTATGGCTGGACCTGAATGCATGCCTGGATGGAGACCTGAGACAAAGCAAGGATGCCACAATGTGTCATTCAAGTGTGTGCTATACAAAAGTGGACCTTATGTGAACCCTGCAGAACCCATAAGTGAATGTGAAAATTTTTCTTGAACTTAGAGCTGTATATGGCAAAGATACAGTTTAGAATAAAAACAAGAGCAGTTTAAACTGAACTTCTGCTTGAATTATTATTGTAGCACTAGTTTTACATTCATTATGAGAGAGAAGATAGTTATCACACTATCATCTCTAAATCTGTGAGTAACTGTATATATGACTGTTTATGAGGGTGGCTAGTGATAGGACAAGGGAAAATGGTTTTAAACTGAGACAGGGGAGGTTTAGGTTAGATATTAGGAGGAAGTTTTTCACACAGAGGGTGGTGATGCACTGGAACAGGCTTCCTAAGGAGGTTGTGGATGCCCCATCCCTGGAGGCATTCAAGGCCAGGCTGGATGTGGCTCTGGGCAGCCTGGTCTGGTGGTTGGTGACCCTGCACATAGCAGGGGGTTGAAACTCAATGATCGTTGTGGTCCTTTTCAACCCAGACCATTCTATGATTCCTTGATATAGGTTTATAGCTTTACTGCTCAAGTGCATGGACTGATTTACTTTTAGGAGTAAACAACTGTTTGCCTTCCACTTTTGGTACCTGCTGCTTGTTCTATAAGCTGACTATACAGATTTTGAAATCTATATCCTCCTTTGCAGTTGTGTTCACTCAGCCAACTGTGGTTTGCATACTGTACAGACTTTCGTTCCACAAGCTTCAGTCTTCTCGATGTTAGAGTTTAGAAAAACACATTACATAAATTATCATTACATGAGATGATGTTCTTTCTCTTACTTTGATGGAAGACTGGGCTATTTTACATTAAAAAAACAAAAAACATTCTGCTCATTGTACTCTCCCAAAATTTGTTAGGTCTTTTTTTTTTTTTTTTTTTTTTTTTTTCCATAATGTAGCATTGAGGTAGTATTTAATATCCTCATTCAGTATGGAAGTCAGTAGGACTTCTGATGAGCCCTTAAAATCAATTTCCTCCTTGTTTTAAAAAGCGTGTGTAGGAAAACAAGCAAATAAACTAAACAAAGGTTCTCCTTCTATTATATTTTTATACCTTTCTTCATCTGTTTGAACAAAACAAAACAAAACAATAAAAAATTTAGAACAAAACCCGAATGCAATGTAAGTAACTTTTGAGTTCTCATTCTTTGACTGTGGTACCAAAGCAATTTGACATTGCTCAGTTAACAGAACAGCACCTTGTCCTGTCATGTATTTAGATTATAACAGTGACTCGGATGTCAGAAACATTCTCTGATAGCTGATCAGTCAATGTCAGTAAATACATCAATAAGGAAAAAGCCCTAAGTTTACATCATTGGGCTCTCATCCTGATTTCAGCCACCCAGATACTGCTGGGAAACAATGTGGTGAGCTGCAAGCGGTCCAGGAGACTCCAGGAACCTATAGACGCTAACTTTGTGGTTCAGGTATTGGGCAGATTGATTGGAGGTGAAGCGTTGCTGGTGCTCACCAGTGTGAAGGAGGTCATTATAGACATATAGATTAGGCAGCCTGTGTTGCAGCAACCACGTCCTGGTTGAGTTTGTGACCTAGAGGAATGTGGGCCTGGCAAAGAGTGGAGTTAGGACCCTGAACTTCAGGAAAGGCTGTTTAAGGAATTGTTGGACAAGATCTCAGAAGCTGTCCTTAGAGACAAAGGAGTGGAACAAAGCTGGCTACTCTTCAAGGATGCCTTTCTTAGAAAGCAAGAGCTCTCCATCCCTCAGAATAAGAAAGCATGCAGAGGAGACAGGGAATAGGCATGGCTTGGCAAGGATCTGCTGGTCAAACTGAGGGAAAAGGGCATGCACAGGCAGTGGAAACAAGGACATGTCACCTGGGAAAAATACAGGGATTCTGTCCAGACATGCAGAGATGGGATTAGGAAATCCAAGGCACAGATGGAACTGAACTTGGCAAGGGATGTTAAAAACCACAAGTGGTTCTATAGGTATACTAGTAAGAAGAGATAGGGCAAAGAGAGCATACCTCCTTTGAAAAATGAGAAAGGAGAACTGTCTACAACAGATATGGAGAATGGCGAGATACTCAATGAATCCTTTGCCCCCGTCTTCACTGGCAGCCAGGATTCTCCTATTTCTCACATCCCTGAACTCTTGGCGGGAAAGGAGGGAGCAAACCTGCCCCCACTGTAAGGGCAGAGCAAGTCTGAGATCACCTCATGAGACTGAATGTCTATGGTGCACCCCAGGGTCCTAAGAGACCTGGCTGATGTGGCTGCCAAGCCACTCTATCATATCTGAGACGTGGCTGTCAGGCAAAGACCCCAGTGATTGGAAAAAAAGGAATCGACACTCGCATTTATAAGAAAGGGATAAAGGAGGACCTGGGGAACTACAGGCTAGCAAGATTCCCCTCTGTGCCTGGGATGACTATGGTACAGATCCACCTGGAAGACATGTTAAGACACATGAGGGTCAAGCATATGGTCTGAAACAGCCAGCACAGCTTCACCAGGGGAAGGTTGTGTCTGATCAATCTAGTGGCCTTCTATGATGGAGTAATAGCACCGGTGGACAAAGAGAAGGAAACTGATTTTATCTACCTGGACTTCTGCGAGGCCTTTGACATGGTCCCCCACCACATCCTGATGTCTAAGTTGGAAAGATGTGGATTTGAAAGGTGGACCATTTGCTGGATAAAAAATTGGTTGGAAACTTGCAGCCAGAGGGTTATGGCTCCATGTCCAAGTGGAGGCTGGTGACAAGCAGCGTCCCCCAAGGGTCTGTCTTGGGACAGATACTCTTTAACAACTTCATCAATGACTTAGATGATGGGACCAAGTGCACCCCACTGAGACTGCTATGACACCAAGCTGAGCAGTTAATATAGCAGAAAGAAGGAATGCCACCTGGAGGGGCTTTGACAAACTTGAAAGATAGGCCCATGTGAACCTAATTAAGCTCAACAAAGCAAACTGCAAGGTTTTACATTTGGGTCAGGACAATCCCAGATATGTATGGGAGAACTCCTTGAGAACAGCCCTGCTGAGAAGGACTTAGGGATCCTGATAGATGAAAAACTTAACTTGAGCCAGCAGTGTATGCTTGCAGCCACTGCAAGCTGGAGGCCAACGCTATCCTGGGCTGCATAAGAAGATGGGATGTCAGCAGGACAAGGGAGGTGACTGTTCCTCTCTACTCTGCCCTTGTGAGGCCCCATCTGGAGTACTGTGTCTAGATCTGGGAAGAACAACACAGGAAGGAGCTTTTGGAGGGGGTCCAGAGAAGGGCCATGAAGGAGATCAGAGGGCTGGAGCACCTCTATGAAGACAGGTTGAAAGAACAGGGCTCGTTCAGTCTGGAGAAGAGAGGCTGTGGGAAGGCATCATTACAGCCTTCCAATATTTAAAGGGAGATTATAAACATGAAGTCAACTTTTTACACAGGCAGATAGTGATAGGACAAGGGGGAATGGTTTTAAACTAAAGGAGGGAAGAGTTATATTAGATGTTGAGGAAAGTTTTTGACCAAGAGTGTGGTGAAGTGCTGGAACAGGCTGTCCAGAAAGGTTGTGGATGCCTCATACCTGGAGGTGTTCAAGGCCAGGTTGGATGGGGCCCTGGGCAACGTGATCTACAGGCTAACCATCCTTCCTATGGCAGGGGGATCAGAACTTGATCCTCAAGGTCCCTTCCAACACAAGCCATTATCTGATTCTCTGATCAGAATTAGCAAATGGGAGAAGGTGCAATTATACATATTTTTATAAAATCCTTCCCACCAAGCGTATTAGCTTTTTGCTCACATAGCTATATCAAATGTCAGGAAGGCTTTTGTAATACATCTTTCTAATTCTTAACACCTTGTGTGATTTAAACATCAGTATAATTAAAATTAGGTCATCAAACTCATCCATTTTATCTCACTATCTCAATTGAAACCAAAGTCCATCAACTCATCATTATTTACTGCCTACACATAAAAATCTGTGTGTCATATGCAAGGTAAGATCCACAAATTCAAAATTCTAAGACATGAAGAAGATAGCTCTGCTGCAGATGTTTAATGCATAAGCTTGGTCCTTTGTTTAGTGCATTACAAGTAGCTTTCACAAACCACCATTAATACAGAGCCCTACTCTGCCACTATACAAGTTTCACTGAAGTCAGCAGGATTTTTTATGTGATGGCAAAATTAAACTGATACCTCAGGTTAGACTGTACTGCTGTTTTCCAGCTCAATAAAATTTTCATTTGAAAATGGTACAACAATACAAGTAGTCATTAACTGTCATGATACATTTCAAATGACAGTATCAGTAAAAAAACAGATTTACAACTTCTCAAGTCAGTGTCTCAGCAGAGGAAGATGCTAAGTCAGATTCCAATTTAATGCATAACTCACTATCTTCATTATTAGTCTCTATTTAAATTCATCTTGATCTTAATAAAAAATTCAGGAATGTTTTTTCCTTTTATCAAGGAAAAACAAAACAAACAAAACACTGTAAAGAGAGGTAAAAGTGTCCAGAAGACCCATAATAACAGCTATCCTTCCCCATTTAGTTCACTATGCTATTTCCTATAAAGCTTGTTTAGAGGTTGAATGACAGAAAAAGGACAAGTAGTTCAGCCACCGGTAATTTCAATGATGGGATTATATAACTATTTTACAATTTTTCTTTCCTCTCCCCTCATAAAGCAAACAAGCATTTGAGAGCCTAATTCAAAACACACCAGAAGTGGTGCTGATTTCCTCACTGACTAAAAATAGTAACTATTTGGAAATGTGTGTACAGTTTTATAGCTGACAAACACAAGTTATGGAGGAACAGAATCTCTAATTACTCCTTCATAATGATGGTCCTATTATGATGAAATATTACTGTGTGTATTTTTTAATATGGAAATTGAAACAGGAATCAACCAGATGCATGTTATAAAAACCCTGGCACACAGAGGAAATAGGATAGCATCAACTTTCCTTTTTTATGCTGTTCTTTACCCAGTGACCTACAAGTGAAATTACTACAGAGTGAATGGCATGCAGCACGTCTGGCTTACCCTGTGTCATTCTGTATCTGTTCACACACGACTGACAAAGGAAGAGAAAGGATCTGAAACAGTGACATCAAATGAGGTAGAGACAACCAGAAAGAGACAGCATAACAGATAAGATGACTACATAGAGGGACAAGGAGAAAGTCTTCATCACTCTTCCCTCCAAAGCCTGGTGCAGCACACAAGTTTCTGATTTTCATCTTTCCTCTTCACGACCTCTCGGCTGCTCACTCAGGCTCTGCAGAACTAGGCTTGAGCTGCTGTGGTCATTACCTCCACACCTGTTTTGTCCCCCCCTCAGCTCCTCCTCCCTCAGGAAGCAGCTGGCTCCCACTGAGGTCTGACATTTAGCTCAGATGGGAGTGAATCCCAAAGGGTGAGCTGAAGTGGGGGACATGGGCCTATGGGTAGGATGTGGCTGGAGGCCCTGGGGAGACTAATCAGGGCCACATTAGCACACCTACGGCTCAAAACCATAACTTGCAAAAACTTTGAAACCAAATCTCTTCATAAGTTAAACAAAGGAGCTAATATCACAAGGACACATTTACGCTTATGGGAATCTGGATTCCTGTGGCATATTTACCCTGAAAGACGCTATGTCTAACCAGACTAGACTTCAATTTGTCACAACAGAAGCCTGACTTCCATTTCAATCTTGAAATAAAAAGCCTTACAGAAATATTTAAAGCAGACTGAAGAAATAAATCTCACATCTTGGATGAAATCAATCATAAGGAACAACAAAGTATTCACAAGGGAAAATCTCCATTTGTCCATCTGACATTCTGAGATGCAGGCAGACATCATGAATCTAAAGTAATTCAGTTTGCATTCTTTGTTTAATTTAAAATAAAAATCCTGGGTTTTAAAGCCACCAGAATCACTTTTCTTCCTATTTCAATCTTGTTCTCCATAGCTAGACTTCTGTATTGGAAAAAAGCTGCATAAATTCAATTTTCTGGTACAAATATATTAAATGGAAAGATGATTACACTAATATTATCCTAAAAAAGATGAACTTGTAATCAAAACAAACATGCACAATCCAAAAAGGAACAAAAAACCCTCAGTGAGGGTTTGCTGTTGATTATCATATTTTTATAGTGTAAGTATTTCTCTGACATTAAAAAAAAAATTTTTCTTTAATGTATAGGATTCTATGTTATCATTATACTTGAGCATATAGAAATTTATTTCCTTCCCCCGTAGAAGCAGAAGAGGATTAATCCAGAACAGTAGATGTGACAAGTTAATACAAACTACCAATTACTTATCTAATAAAGAAGGTATCTACGTAAACATATAGCAGTACATTTATATGTGCCACATCTATAAATCATTTTAAAATTTATTTTTTATCTATTTTTTTTCCCTGTGCTGTCCTCCATTCTCCATACAAACTCATATAGTCTTTGACATATTTGTAAAGGCAAAATCATTCAATTACTTCGTTGATAAAAATCTATTATTTAAAGAAACACTGTGACAATCCATATATGAAACAATACTGACCCCTAGTGCTTACCTGTTTAATTCGTTGGATTTTTTTCTTCTCAAACAAAAAGCGACTTTTCTTTAGGATGGGTTCTGCCTATTTCATGCATTTTTATTCATGATGGTATATCATCCATCCCTACTAAATAACTGCTGTCACTAGAGGTTAATCAGACATGTTTCTCAAGCCCAAACACAGATAGACATCAGCGACCCTAAGCTCCTACTGTCCACAGTTCAATACTGTGGTTCACATTTTTAAATGTTTCCTGTTTGAAATTAGTAAGCACTGAGAATGTTTCCTCTCAACTGATCATCCACTACTTTGCTGCTTGTAAACTATCATTTCCTGTCTGACAGCATGTGCTGTAAACAACAAGTCTGGAGTTTCAGCTTAGTTAACTCTGCTTTTTAAGGAGATACAGAATTTACTCTCGTGTTAAATAACTTCTGTGAAAATATTAGGTTCACAACAAATAGCTTGAATATTTAGTGGAAAAAAAACTCACATTAGTAAAAGACGCAATTTGGAGAGCAGAAATATTCTTCCAACAAGGCAGGTAAGACTTTTTTTGCCCCATTAGAGCTGAAACAAATTAGAAAGACGTTTCAGTAAGAAACATAGAATCATTAAGGTTGGAAAAAACCACTAAGATCACCTAGTCCAACCATCAGTCCATCCTCACCACGCCCACAAACTTGGGCCCCTCAATGCCACATCTCCACATTCCTTGAAGGAATCTGGGGACAGTGTCTTCCCACTCCCCTGGGCAGCCTGTTCCAATGCCTCACTGCTCTTTTTGAGAAGAAAATTTTCCTACTATCCAACCAGAACCTCCCTTGGCACAACCTAAGGCCATTACTTCTCATCCAATCGCTGTTACCTGGGAGAAGAGGCAGACCCCCACCTCACCACAAACTCTTTGCAGAGAGTTGTAGAGAGCAATAAGGTCTCCCAAGAATCCTCCAGACTAAAGAGGAAACTGAGTAAGACACAGAATTTATTATCATGTTTAATTAAAGGATTTCTTTGAAAACATGATGCTTACAACAAATACTTAAAAACTGGGAGGGAAACTCACACCAGTAAAAGATGCAATCTAGGAGCCAGATGTACTCTTTTATGCCCCCTCAGAGCTGACAAAAAAACAGAAAGGTGTTTCAGTAAGAAACATGCAGTCTGCAACCTCCTTTAAGCTTTGACAATCCACCCAGACAACTACACAGACACCAACTGTACCTAGCGAACTTGCTTCCCCTTGTTACCCAGCTCTTTACAAAAGGTGAAAATAAACTTTAAATAGGGTAAAAAACACATTGCTGCAGAGCGTTTTTAGTTTGTCTCACTTAATGATCACTCCCCAAAGGATTTTCATTACGTCTGGACTCAAGCTGGCCTGCCTTGGTTTGCCACCCCACTTGCTTGGCCTGAGGCTCCCGCTGCAAAGCTGCCACTCCACCGTCCTTCCACAGCTGAGAGGGCTCTGGGGCAGCGGCTGTGGGCAGCATGAAAGCTTAGCGCTCACTCAGGTCAGCCACGTGTGCCATTAAGCACGTTTCTCGGCACTTAGCGCGCATTCAGACTATTACGACGTCCCATTTTAATTCTAGCTTATTACTGACCACGCATAGAAATCCTCCAACTCCGCGCCTCTCACAGAAAGATGGCACCACCCCCAATTTCTTGGCGCCCCGCCCCGCCCGCCATTTCCCGGCCTGACAGCCGCGCTCAGTCGCGAGCGTGCGCGCGCTCCCACCTTTTCTCGCGAGACTTGGGGGCGGCGCTCGCGCCGATTTTGAAGCTGGTGGCCGTTGCAGGAGGGCCTGGCTGCTCTCCGGCTGCGCTGCGTTCCGCTCCGCAGGGCTCCGTGTGGGAAGGGCGGCAGCTGTGGCGCTTGTGCGGGCGCCAGCGCCCTGCTTGCAGCCATGTGTCCGGCGAAGAAACCGCTGCAGATCCAAGAGGCGTTCCAGCTGGCCCAGAAACCTCACCAGAACCGCGCGAAGCTCGTTGTGGCTTTGAAGAGCACCTACAGCCAGGTACCGGCCCGAGCGTCTGAGGCTGAGGGGAAAACTGTGGGACTGCTTCTGAAAGGTGACCCTGCTGGTTATCAATTACTGTGGTTTGGTGCTTCTTTCAGTTAAAAGATAAGGAAGACTTCCATGAAAAGTTCGTTCATTTCCTGAAGTATGTCATGATCGTCTACAAGCGGGAGCCAGCCGTGGAGCAACTGGTCGATTTTGTGGCTAAGTTTGTGACTTCGTTTTATCAAATGGAGAAAGAGGAGGGTAGCGAGGAAGGAGAAGACAATTCGCTTCTTAATTATGTGTTTAACTTTCTGCTTGAGGTACAGTAATACTTGCTGTTAAATCTTTAACATGCAGAGTGGAAACTTTACTTACTGGAACGGGCTGCCCAGAGAAGCTGTGTATGCCTTGTTCTTGGAGGTATTAAGGCCGGGTTGGATGGGTCCTGGGCAGCCTGAGCTGGTGGGTGGCAGCCCTGCCCACAGCAGGGGGTTGGAATAGGCTTTAAGGTCCCTTCCAGTGCAAACCATTCTGTGGTTCTGTTTATACACAGTGGGGAAAACTTTCTTGCATTATCTACAATCTGGAAGCTTAAAAGTGAAAGCAAGGCAAGGATAGTGCTTTATGATTTGAAAAACTAAAACCAAAACAATGTGTATGTAAAACACACAGAAACAAATGAGCGGGCAGTTGGTGGTGGTGGTGGATGGTTGGAGTAGGTGATCATAGAGGGCTTTTCCAACCTTAATGATTTCATGATTTTTATGATTATGACAACCGCAAAAACCCTCAGCAAAACAGATCTTAAAAGTTAGGTCTGTGAGGAAAATATGACTTGTTTTCTTATTTGACTATCAAACATGTCATTTAATGTATACAAATGCACCCACAGTGAAACATGATATTAATTTATACTGTTTCATTGACAAGTAAAAATATTAAAATGCTTTTCACACAAATGATTGGCACTCGCGTTATTAATTCCTGCTTGTTCCAGGAGTTTATGTACAGAAAGAAGACTGTCAATTCTGATAGTGTGATATCACAAATAAAATTAAATTCTATTAAATTAATGTTTTGGCATGGAAAAGTTATCAGTAATGTCAAGAGCACTAGCTAGCCATCATCCCTATTTTCTTTCTCTTTTAATATTTAATGGGGACAGGAGGAAGCTAGCTCATGTAGTTGTATTCTGATTAGTGGTGTAGTTTTCTTCCTTTCTGAGGGCATTGCTAATTGTGTACAGTCTGCTGCTGATGTAAATGATGAGCTATAAATATTTTTCCATTCTGTGAGCTTTTAATCTTACTAAAGAATAGAAAGAGCTTTTGAGATATGAAAGTGCTTATTTTATCTTCTGTATGGAGTTTTAACTACTTACATATGCATATTGATAATCTTACAATGAAAATAAGAAATAATACTTTTTTTTGCCTCTCCCTTCCCACCCCGCTCCACTTCCCTGCAGTCTCACGATGCAAACAGCCATGCAGTTAGGTTTCGAACATGCCAGCTTGTTAATAAAATTTTGAGAAACATGCCAGAGAATGCTCAGATTGATGATGAATTATTTGATAAAATTAATGAAGCCATGCTGATTAGACTTAAAGATAAGATTTCAAATGTGAGAATTCAAGCTGTCTTGGCCCTGTCGAGGCTTCAAGATCCTAAGGATGAAAACTGTCCTGTTGTTAATAGTAAGTAGTACTTATTTTCTTTTGTGTAAAAGGTTTGTTGACTTATGTTAGTTTGCTTTGAAACATTTTTTTTGAAGCTTTGAGTAACACCTTCTTAGAGTGTTTTCTTCGTGCAATTGTTACAACAGTAATGGAGCTCATTGTCACTGGAGCTTGTATAGGTAGGGTGGTGTACGTTCAGGGGGAAAAAACAGAACTTGTTGAATGAGAGATCCTCTGGGAATTAAATGCTTGATCACTCTGTTCTGTGAACTCAGTGCAGCTGTGGGATGGTGAGAAAGATAGTGTTGCAAACTGGGATGGACTAAGGATTCATGCTTGCTCTGTTCAGACCCTCTTAGGCTGCTTTTGTGCAACTAAGTTGAATTTGCGCAAAAACATTCAGAGGAGTAGAAATAGTAACACAAAGACTGATTTTGTCCAAAACGACATCTGCCTTCTGTATCAGCAATGCACCTGGTTAATGGCATTGTTGACCTATATGTGTTTTGAGCCTTTTTTTTTTTTCCTTGGCAAATCTCATCTTGCTCATAAATCATAGCATCATAGAATGGCCTGGGTTGAAAAGGACCACAATGATCATCTATGTGCAGGGTTACCAAACACTAGACCAGTCTGCCCAGGCCACATCCATCTTGGCCTTGAATGCCTCCAGGGATGGGGCAATCAGTTCCATACAAGAGATTAGTACCGTTGGAACCCTGTTTTCCTTAGTCTGTTTTGTGCCAACTTGTGAACTTCATTTTGGATGGTATGCTTTTTTTTTTTATTAGAGCTCTTGCCTCAAGAGGCAATAGTAGATGGACTATATGCTTGTAAAATTATTATAGTATATTATTAGCTTAATTCTTTTTCTTGTTAAGATGCCTTTTTTGAAATTGTTTTCTGAAAGTTTGTTTCTATGTTTCTTATTTAGGAACAAAAATTTCATAGTGAATCAAGGTAGTCGCAGATCAGAAAGGGAAAGTCGAGTATTCTCTGATCAAATCTTTTGTTGCTTTGAAAAAGAGGCAAGGATATAACAATTACATGAGAATGATAATATTTATCAATATATTTGGCAGGCTTAATGCAGTTGTCAATCTTCAGTTGTTAGGAAAAACTGAGGATTTTCCTCAGAGGTGGTAAGGATGTAATTCCAGTGAATAGAGGTCCAAGACACCAACATTTGGATACTTTTTTTGTCCAGTTAATGACAAAGTAGTTATTTTATGGGTAAGATCTGGAGTAGCAGTTTTATTAACAGAAGATCCTAATAATAACAAATACTATTCTTGCATTTGACTTTAGTTCTATGTACAGTTGCCTTAAAATCTTGGGGCTGTGATCCTAACCTGATCCCTATGTTTATATTAGCGTTGTGCAAAAGGGGGAGGTTTCAATAATGACTGCTCATCTTCTTGAATATTGTTCTTTTTTCAATAATGTGAATGCCTTACGCCCTTACAAAAGCTCCTGACTATTTTACTTTCAGTTTACAACATGTTGCTTGAAAATGATTCAAATTCAGAAGTGAGGCGTGCTGTGCTGTCATGTATTGCTCCATCAGCAAGGACTTTGCCAAAAATTGTAGGGCGAACTATGGATGTGAAGGAAGCTGTCAGAAAGCTAGCATATGAGGTAAAGTGCACCATTTATAAATAATTTCAAACAGTGGCTTAAGAAAAGGCTTTAAATCTTCTATCATATTTCATTGGTTAAACTGTGAGATTTTTCACTTACCAGAACTTTGGTGGGGCGTTTTCAAGTGTGCAAGAACTTGCCTGATAGAAATCACATTTCTAATATAATACAATTCTTCAAGGTTGTTTATACAGTCTGTGATCTTCTATGCCCATTTGGTGAGCTTAGTGAAGCAATTTTTCTTCTGTTTTATACTACAAATAATTAACTAATATTAGGATCACAGCCATACTAGTGTAAAGTTATGCATGGTTTTCATATTCCATTTTTGTTAAGTATCAACTGCTGTTTGTTTATACATGTAGAGGCAGAAGGAAAGAAGGTTGCTACCATATACATTTTTTTGTTCGAGTGCCTTAAAAATTACAGAACAGGATCTTCAAACAAAATGTAACACACAGCCACACACACAACTTGCTTAACTTAGATTAAGTTTCATTTTCTTCCATGAACAGGAATCTGCTTACTAGATAGAATGCTGATGATACAGGTATTATAGGCTTTTACTGACTTAAAGTTTCTGTGGATTGGATAAAACTAAGAGCTTGGATTCACAGACAGCTCACAAATTCACTTGTTAAAATGTGTACAAATGTTTTTTAATATCTTCTTTTTTCTTAAGGTTTTGGCAGAAAAAGTCCACCTGAGAGCTCTGTCAATAGCACAGAGAGTAAAACTGCTGCAACAAGGACTTAATGACAGATCTGGTAAGTGATCATTTTTAAAACATCTTAATACCAGTATTTGAGAGAATACCTTCTAATGTAGTGGAGATTACTGATGTGGAAGCCGTGATGGCAGTAATAAGGAGCTCAAGGGAGTCAGGAGAAGTTTGGAAATGTTTAAGCACGAGAAATTCTGCTTACTGCTTCTGTTCTTCCAGTCATCTGCTAGTGGATAAACCAGAAGAGGATTGCATTTTCAAAAAACAGGAAAGCCATTGAGCTCTAAAATAAAAATGAATGCCATTAAAATTAAAGCTAGGAAAAAATAAACAACAAAAAAACCCTCAAAAATAATGCAATTAAACACAGAAGTAAGAGAAATGTAGTTATTTAATTGCATGTATTTTTGAAAAAAAGATGCTTCATTCCAACTGTCTTTGTGACCGTTGCATATGAGGAAAAACTTTTTCTCTCAGAGTGGTCAGGCACTGGAATGGCTGCCCAGGGAGGTGGTGGAATCACCGTTCCTGGCAGTGTTCAAGAGCCGCCTGGATGAGAAGCTATGAGATATGGGTTAGTTTGTGGTAGCAATGGTAATGAGAAGATGGTTGGACTACGTGATCTTACAGGTTGTTTCCAACCTTGTGGTTCTATGATTTATCAAAGAATTTAGTATCAGGTTGAAAATTGTTTTAAAATGTTTCCTGTGTATGTCATATGAGAAATTTTGTTTGTCATTTAACTGGCATGAATATTACTTAATGCATTTTTGATCGACTCTCATTCATTTCACTGTGAAGTAGTTTTATTGTTTTTGAAATCTTCTGTGCTGTATCATCTTCATGAAGAGCTCTTAGGAACGTGCCAGTATTTCTGTGCACTGCTGTTGTCAAAACGTTACAAGGCCATGTGCATCTTGAGAGAGGTTTGCCTACACAGGAAGTGACGTTTCTTTCCAACAATAGCAATTACATGGAATTCCACCATAAAAACTGCCAGTTTAAGTGTAGCTGTGTTATTCACGTACTTTGGGAAGTCTGTGTTAAGCCTTGCTAGGTGTTACTCTGAATGCTTTCTGTAGTAATGTACTGCCTGTGAGTTGTGTGAATTGTGACCGATGTGGCTGTGTGCCTTCAGAGAGCAGAAGTAGTACACTGCTAACTGGTAACAGAAGCTCTTCAAGTGCATCATATATGAATGTGTTCTGAACTGGGGACCATATGAGTGTATTCTTGATCGAAGCAGAAGTGAGAATCAGCTGAGCTCTCTTATGCTGTATTGAAGTGCGCTCATAGAGAAATCATTTCTCTGCATGATAAGTTTTAATTAGCGTTTTTCCCACCTACTCTCAATTACTGCATAGTAACTTAGTGAAATTTTTCAAGTTCTGTTTTTGAATTCTAGCACTGGAAAAAAATACATTCTGGACTGCTATTTTTTTCTTATCAATATACTAGTGTGTGCAGTTTGACATAATCAGGCAATTCTTGCTCACTTTTCCTCCCTACCAAAAAAGAACAGTACTTTATCTCAACTGATAGCTCTCTTGTCTTCGGATGAATGCATTTCTGTTTTAGTAAACTTTGCAAACCAGAGGAAAAAGCCACCCTCACTTGCTTTTTTTTATTTCCTGTGGTCCTCCATCTGTCAGGAACAAGGATTAGCTTCATTTCATTACTGAGAAGGTATAGACTTTCTATGTGGCTTATATTTTGATGACCTTGAAGCGTTTGGCATAGAGCTGCTTTCTTCCTCTTCCTCTGCTGGTGTCTCTTTTCCTTAGGATGATTCTTCATCCCAACTATTGAGAACTTGTTCTGTGTTTTGGTGTGGGTTTTTTTTTTTTTTGGCCTATGTATTATCTGTCAGGGTATGCAGCTTCATTGATGTTGTATGCTCTTCGCTAGGCAGAAGAGGTTTATGTTCCATAAAGTCTGTATTTACATAGACATCCACTGGTATTCTCTCATTTTGATCTGTTTTGAAAACAGACCTTGATTATGGGTATCCTTATTGGATTTGCTCATGTGAACATACTCCCAAGCTAACAAAGAGGAACTTGTTCATTAAAGGTTGCTAGGCTGGAATGTCTTTCTTATTGGCTTCAGAGGCAGGGTTTATAATTAAACCAGATCTAGAAGATATAATCCAGATTTTGCTTAATTCTACTTTGCAGGGTGCACTTACCAATTCAGCTGTCAGTTCTCCACTTGCTTTCTTTCACACTGCTACATTCTGATAGTTTATCCCTTTGACTTCTTGGAAATGCGTCTTGTTCTTAGAACCTTAATTGAGTGGGTTGATTTTTTTGTTTGTTTGTTTTTTTAAACAGATCTTCAACATCTTTTAGAATTCAGGAAGTGCTGTCTCTTATTATCATGGGTTATATAGAATAGGAAGGTGAATGTTGTCACTGTTTCCCTTATATTGATTATTGTTTTCTAAAGCATCCTAAGAGCATACTTCAGTCACTCTGTAGTTATCCTTTTCCTTCCAACAGACTATTAACCTTTGTTCCTTGCTTAAATCTAGATGTATACTTGATGTTTCCATAAATACCTTCTTCCTTGATGAAGCTTACTCCACTGATCCTGAAATTAGTTGTTTGTGTCAATGGGGAGGAGGTAGTGGAGGGATTTACTTTGGATTGTGAAACACACAGTTGGATATTTGAATTAATACAAGAATTCTGTGTGGCAAATCAGAATAAAAGTCTGTGCATTGGTCTCCTGCCTCAGAAGTGGCCAATTATAAATCTCTGAAAGAGACCAACTGTATAGACACGCTTCCCTAAAATGTTCCATGGCTTTAATAAAAGAAGTCATGACTAGTGTATTTTCTGGGGTGACGTGTAGATTGTAAATGTAGCTGGATTTGGTTAAAGAGTCTTTATTCCTTACAGGGGAAAAATGATGTTCCCTCATACAAGTGGTAGTTTTCCATATGCAGTTCTTATTTAACTGTTGTGCCACTTTCAAAAAAAAAAAAAAAAAAAAAAGCCCAAGTTCAACTGTATAATAACTTTATGTAACAGTGATTTGTGAATGTATGTTGAAAACTTTTTTTTTTTTTGACATGCTCTAACATTATCAACTGTTTCAATTTATGCATTATTAGATGCTGTTAAGGAAGTCATGAAGAAGAAATTGCTTCAAGCTTGGTTACAATTTACTGAAGGGAATGTTTTAGAATTGCTTCATCGACTGGATGTAGAAAACTGCTCAGAAGTGGCTGTCCCAGTACTGAATGCTGTGTTTTCATTGTTCTCACTTAACGACTGTATTCAGAACTGCAAATATCTTGACAACAGGTATGGAGATCAGTTTTCTGTTGCTTATGAGAAGACTGATATTTTCGTGTAAGCTATGATGTATCCCTGGTGTTTGTATCCTAAGTGTTTTGGTTATATTTTGTTTGTTTGTATTTCTAATGTGTTTGCTAACTGAAAATGATTGTGAAAATCACAGGGGGGAGTATACTCATCAATAAAGTGAGCTTTGCTATGAGTAATAGGACTTAATTTCTTTCATTTTCCTGTGCTGTCTCTGCAGTTCACACACAGTAAAGGTGGTGCTTTAGTTTACACCTGCAAAACTGTAATCTCTTTTGATCTGTGATAACTGATTAAAAGAATCAGTATCACAGATTCTGTATCACCTTTTTAGATTCTGGACATCACCTTTTGTCTCTTCTTCCCACTCATCATTGATTTTTTTTTTCTTGCTTTTTGTTTTTTCTCTTTGCCTTGGCTTCCCTCTATCCCTTTTGCTGGCTTAGGGTAGCACAATTTGAGTTTCAGTTATTCATATACTGTTTAGGCAGTCTGTGAGCTTATTTTTCAGCCTTTGTTTCAGTCTATTTTAGTTGTTAAGGGAAGCTTGATGGAGCTTAGAGGCTTCTTTTCCTGCATTAATTTTTGGTGGAATTTGTTTAAGTGAGTTCTAAGCTATGGTGAAGAGAATGTGATATAAATATAATACTAAATTTCATAACAATAAAATGAAAGGAGGAAGGGGAAAAATAGAAACTATAGGAAATTGCTAAGGGAGGCAAAAAACGCATGGCCAGAAAAGTCTTGAGTTAATCAAAGAAACCAGAGTGGAATAATTATCTAAGTATCATCTCATATGATACACTTAAATGACAAGTAGTCACTGATTACAGAATGCAAACAAGGTTATTCTGTATTTTGGAGGAGAAAAAGTGTAATCCTGTCTTATGAAATATTTTGCATTCTGTTTTGAAACCAGCAGATGATATATTGTACTTCAAAGCTACAGGTGCAGGCCTGGATTTTAAAAACATGGTAACGGGGAAATAACATTCTCACAGCTGTTGGAAATGTGCCAGTTTCTAAAGTTCAAAGAAAAAATGCTTATAGACTTGTTGATCTGACTTTGATCCTGCACAAACAAAGGCTCCTTTCTAAAAGATTGGGTTAACTGAGAATTGTCAGTAATGTTTTGAGGAAGTGGGTCTGTTGGAGTAATGGTACCTTGCGAAGCAAGTGAAATGATTCAGCTTGTAATGAAGTTATTTGATTTATGCAAAGCACTTGGCTTTTCTTTCATGACACTTGTGATTACACCCTGAGGTTTCATTTACATGTTATTAGGGTTTGGATGTGTTTTGGTTTTGTTTTTTGAGCAAAAAGTTTTATAGAATGTCATGTGAAATGCTGCAGTCAAGAACAGAACAAATAGTTTATGAACAGAAGCTGAAAAATAATGCAATTCTACAGATAAGTGCAATTCAGTCTTCCCCACTTGTAGTCATGGCAATGTTTCATAGAGTGCAAGTTTAGCATGGATGGTTACTTTTGGAGATCTGAAAGGCTGAGCAGATTCTTTTCTGCAAATATAAAGCTTTCATATAAAATACTGAACACAAACTGTCTTGGTGTAAAATGCTGAAGAGCTCAGTGTAGTAAGAAGCTCTAGCGACTCCATGTCCTTATTTATGAAAGAAGTGATTTTTGTCAGTCTGTAAGTACAGCTATGGAGAGTATCTTTAACAGGATTTTTCTTCTTAGGAAATAATCTATTTCTGTGCGTTTGTTTTGTATATTTTCTTCTCTTCATTTCTGTTTATTTGTTGTTAAGAAAACTGATTCCATTGGAAAACTTAACAGCTGAGAATGTGTTGCACTGGAGATGTCTTTGTGAACATCTAAAGTCAAAAGGTGAAGAAGGTGAAGATTTGCTAGAACAGATGTTGCCAGAACCAGCCATATATGCAGATTACTTATTAAGGTACACTGCATTTAAAATACATTTTTTGTCTTCCACCAGAGTAATTATTTTTGAAAAGGTAGATCGTATTTCTGTGCTTCAGCTATTCAGATTTCTTTCAAAGCCAAAGATCTGTTTGAACAGTGTTTTTTCTTTTTTTAGAATAAAGAATTTTCAATCTTTTTTTAAAACAAAAAAATCCAAAAAGCTAATAGAATATTTCAAAATGTTGTTTTCACATTATTCATTGATTATGAGCAAGATGGACTTGAAGGTGAATTGCATATAATTCTGTGTCATTAAAACTACTAGAATGATTGTTCTGTAACATGCAGCTCTTCTTTTGGCTGTCTGTTAGTACCCAGGTTGCTGTTTGTTTGGTAAAGAGCCTGCGGAAACTGTCATGTTTTTCATTATGGTAACTTGTGAAAATGAAATAAAATTTGCCTGCCGTCCCTGTCTTTCTCCCTGGTCACAGGGGCATGCTTCACAACAACTTATGTTCTCAGCTTGTGATTGAACTGCCATGGCAGCCAGTTACAGGCCAGTTTAAAGAAGGAGAAACAGTGAATGTTTTGTTAAGTCAATCTTCTACCTAAGTGAAGAAAAGGAATTCTTTTTTTCTTGGTGAGATACTCAGAGAGAAAAGCTTTCAGTCTTCACATTAATGAATATCCTGTCCAAATTCTGTGAGCATGGAGAATGCTGGGAAACAAGTGCAATACTTGTAAACTATATAGTGAAGATTACTAAAATACAGATAAATCAGATCTGCTGAAGAAAGTATTTTTAGAGATGCATATGTTTATTTGGAAATATATTCTTTTTTTCTCTTCAGTGGAGTAGCATACTAGTATTAGTCATAGAACCATAGAATGGCCTGGGTTGAAAGGGACCACAATGATCATTGAGTTTCAACCCCCCTGCTATGTGCAGGGTCACCAACCACCAGACCAGGCTGCCCAGAGCCACATCCAGCCTGGCCTTGAATGCCTCCAGGGATGGGGCATCCACAACCTCCTTGGGCAGCCTGTGCCAGTGCGTCACCACCCTCTGAGTGAAAAATGTTGTACAAATCATTGCTACTTTCCAGAGTTTGATGTGCTAATGTGTTTCATAAACAGAAGTAAAGAATCATAAACACTTAATATAGAAATATGGGTCCAGTCTAGTGAGTGTAACTTTATGAATTCATAATTGGTTTAACAGTTCATACAACATTTATTCTCAGGAAAAAAATTAAAAAGCTGTTCCATTCAATCTTACTCAATAGGCTTTCAGTAATCCTCCCCTTAAGGAAGAGGCTGAGTAAAATTAATTAGGTAGATGCTGATGCTTGATTGTAGTATCAGCTATAAAGCTGCCCATTGGTGAGCAGTCCCATCAGTCGGTTCGGCTAAGATTTGTGAGTCTAGTGAAATCTTTGTTCTGTGTGTGCTATGACAGCATCAGTTAAGAGAAGTTAGAAACTGCAAGTCACTGACCCTTAAGAACAAATACAGGATTGTATGTTTTATTTTGGTATTTCATTTTTTGCATTCTCAAACAGAGAATTTGTTTTTAATGGAGTGCAATATTCTCAAACTGTACATTATTGGTAGTATTTATCTGTGAACATTATTGGAAATATTCATTTATGAAAAGGAGAACATTAAAAAAATTAGGCCTTGTAGACAAAGTAATTGCTTATTTATACGTGACAGGGAAGTGTTTTTGGTTTGCTGTTGTTGTTGTTGCTTTGTTTTTTGTTGAGTTTTTTTCATTGCAATCATGATTCTGAATCATGATCTGTTCTATTTGGATTCAGTTACATACAAAATATGCCAGTTCTTGGAGAGGAACAAAGAGAAGACTTTGCTTGTTTTGAAAACCTGATGACAAAAGAATTTATAGGCCAGCAACTGATTCTTATTATAGACTGCATGGACACCTCTGAAGAGGGAGGAAGGTAAACTTGGGTAAAAAATCTGTTATTGAGCGGATGGCACTTATATCTGTGGAGGCATAACAGAGGCATAAGGCCTCTGTTGGGAAAATGACCTGATCAAACATGAAATGTGAGTCTCTGCTAAGTGGCAAAAAAAAACCCAACACCATCTCTTTAATGGAATTTTGCCCAAGAGTGTGTGAAATGCTGCTGCTTGCTTTTATGGAAAAAAGAAGTTTCATGCATATATAATGTTGTGGAGAGCAAACTTTGTTGTTTTTATGGTACTTTCTCAATTATGAAGTTACAAGACTGTTCATTTGGAACTCAATATACCAAAAGTTAAGGAGATAAGTGAATGATTTCTTCACTTGTAATGGGTGGCTTGTGAGTATCTTGAGTTTTAAGCCCAATTTGCTAAGGCCTAAAAAGGTAGAGAGAGAGTTTAGATTCAGATTGAGTCAGATTGAATTGGAATGTGTTAACTGAGTCTTTCAAACAGTCTTCCTATAGTTTGAGCAACATTTTCCTGTGAAGTAGTAAGAATAAATTTGGAAGCCTATACCATCATAGGCATTTTCTGAAAAAGGACAGTTATGGTATTACTATCAGGTTGTCATTTTCATACCATCAGAGCCTAATATGCAATGGCAGGCTGTCAGGATATTTTTGCTGGAATGACTTTTAAGCAATAGTCAAAACTGATAAAAAAAAAAATAAAAACAGTATTTTCTAATCAAGAGAAATAAACTCTACTAAGGAACAAAATAGTTACAGAGAAGCTTATCCTGTAATGTATTCATCACATTAACTCAGTGTGGGTAAAATAATTTAATGCTTAACAATGCAAATTGTGTTGTTTTTTTCCCATCCTTAATGCAGAAAGCATCTGTTAGTTCTTTTAAAAAAGATTCTTATTCTGCCTGCAACTTCAACAGCTCTTGTATCGCCACTTGTAGAAAGATTACTTAAGATCATTAAGGATGATGCCGGAAGGATTCAAATTGTAAGTAATTCCAAAGACTTATTGTTTTCTGGGTTCTGCTTTCCTCGTATGACAAACAGTGTTTAGAAAGCACTGTAACAGAAATATCAGGAATTAAAATGTTTTTGGTTTGGAGAAGATCATAAATACTTCTGTGCTACACACCTTTGCCTCTTTTTTTTTTTCCCCTCAACATGGCTGCATTTTGTGCTTATATGGAGATCTCTGTTTTCAGAACATGTTGCTGATTTTGTAAATGTAACCCTCAAATTAGGAAACTACTGCTCTTCAACTGCCTGTTTCAAAATTGTTCGTCTTATTAGATCCAAACAGTTTTGGGTAGAACGTTCAATGAGAAAATGAAAATACTTTACACTTCCAGATTATAGATCTTCTTTCCCTCCTTTCTGCTGAGAAAAGACCTCAAATGTTTATAAGAAAAATATTCTTTTTATAGTAAAGTCTCTATATAGAATCATAGAGTGGCCTGAGTTGAAAAGGACCACAATGATCATCTAGTTTCAACTCCCCTGCTATGTGCAGGGTTGCCAACCACCAGACCAGCCTGCCCAGAGAATGAGGAATATTCCTATGTAAGGAAAGATTATTTCAACTTGTCTAATGAAAAATGGACCCTTGGTTTTGCTGAAATAATTTAAGTAATTTTGGTACTTTATGGACAGACAGCAGTTCTGGAAAGTCTCAGCCCAGTAGGTAAAGCTGGGATATAGGTTTGTTACATGATCATTTTGGAATACCTATAGTAACCCTGGCACTACAGTGCCATATAACATAACACTAACAGAAAATGTCTGATTCACTAATATACTAGCGAAATGCACTGATTCAGTATATTCTGCTGTTTGGATAGAGGTTAAGAGGAAGTTGACTGTGGGAATCTGATGCAAGATAAATCAAATTGAAACAATCCCTGTCTCAATGGTCTTTAGTTTTCTTTGTTTCATCTCATTCCTTATTAACATAACAGGCCTGTCCATAATGAACTCCTTTAACCAACTGAAAAACCCTCAGACTAATTCTGCTTCCAGTTCCACACATGTATTAGGCTTGGAATTAAATTACTTATTTGGCTCTCTGTGTTACATGTGTAGTTTATAGAGCTGGAAATGACAGTGTTAGTGTATTTTGACTGCAGCAGTAACAGATGAAAAACCTTACTGTTGTTACCATCTGTCTTTCTAAAGCATGTGTTCAACCCTAGAGAAGACAGTGCCTGTGAACTGTCGTAGAAACTGTTCAACTTACCTGAGAATTGTTTTCTTGCTTAACTAGCTAACTGCAGATAAGACCAGACTTTAATGATTAGGCTACTCACTGTTAAGTCAGTCCTCCTTGAGAACTTAGTGTAGTAATGTAATGGTTAAGGAAAACTGCACAGAAGTTTCAGAAGGATGGTATTTTAGATTTGGATAAGTTAAACTAATGCTTGGTATCTGATATGTAAGCTGATATCATTGGCACTAATATTTTGTTTGTAACAATAGATTGCAGAAATTGTCTCAGAGGTTCGTGAGCCAATTGTTTCTGTTGACCAGCCTGTTGATGCTGCTGAAATAAGAAAGCAACAGATTAAGGTAAGCAAGTTTTAGCTAACTGGAAAAAAATAATCCTTGTCCATCAAGTAAGAGTTTTACATAGTTGTATATTAATAACTGATGTCAGTAGTGCATTGTTGGCTAATACCATATAGGTTATAATGCTGTATAATGATAATAATTATTTTCTTTCTGCTTTACATTTCAGTTGGCTGAAATAAAAGTGAAACTTTTTGAAGCAAAAGCAGCTTTGGAAGAGTGCATTACTCTGCAGGATTTTAATAAAGCATCAGTATTAAAAGAGAAAATAACTGAGTTGGAACACACAAAAAATGATCTGATAAAAGAAGCAGAGCAGTGTGAAATTAAAGAAATGCGTGTGGAGAAGGTTTCAATTTTTCCCTTTTCTGTATTTACAAATGCTAATTGTTTTGGAGTTTATTCAAAATGGATTGCAATAAACTGCTCTTTTGTTCTTAAATAACTGAAGAATTCTAAAAGGAGTTTAGTTAGCTGTATTTACTCTTAACTGAAAACATGAAATTGAATCACTTTTCACTGTTTATAGATTGATTAATTTACACGCATATCAAACCTGTAGTGGGTAAGAAATGTTTACCTAAGTATGAAATAACTTTGCTTACTGTGTCTATTCTCACTGTGATTCTCACTATCACAGCCACCATTTTTAGTAACAGAATTTCTTTTTTTTTTTTCCTGACTCACCCTGAAGGATGATCCTGAAACACTGTTGAAGTGTCTATTGATGTGTCATGAGCTTCTCAAGATGATGGCCCTTTCTAAAGGAATTGATCCAACCATTAATGAAATAATAGAATCTCTGGTACGTAGCAATAAACGCTGTTGTAGGTTATAATAAAAATAGATGTCTTAGCTCACAGACAGGATGGTCTGTGATTGTTTCAGAATCATTTTGCTATATCTTCAGTACTGTGACTAGTGCTTTTGAGCTGTTTTAAAACATGCAAGTGCAGCTCAGCTGTGAGCTCAGAATATACACCAGAACTGAATGCAGCAGGGAGTTACTGAAATAAATTGAGACTCTCCCTGTAACTGAGTGTGCTGCTTCAAAAAAAATCTAATAGACTGCTCTGTGGATAACAGAGGGGGGGAAAAATGGAGAAAAAACCCACAGTATGCTACTGTGTGAACACATGGTATGCTCCCAACTAAATACTATTGTGCTGTTTTTATCCCACCTATCTAGAAAGGTTTTATTTGAATTGGAAGTTGAAGTGAACTTTTTTTTTTACCTGGAAGAGAGAAAACTTAGGGTTGGAAAGAGGTCAGAAGTCATGGGTATCATGGAGAACGTGAGTAAGACTTGCATAATCATAAAGTAAAGCTGGCAATCACCAAGCTTAAAATAAATGGAATGAGTTGATTCTTCTAATACATAATCTATGGAATTCCTTGTAAGAAGGATGTGTGCATGCTGAGAACGTGCATAAAATTCAAGGAAAACTGAGTAAGTTCATAAAAAAGAAATATTATGGAATAATTAGATAGCTAGGAATAGTCTCACATTTCTAGAGTGTCTCAGCTACAAATTGCTGGGATGTTGACAATAATTCACGGGAAGCATTTACCTAGCCTGCTTGTGTAACACTCTACAGGAATTTGGTTTTGATCTTTATTGTTAATAGGGCAATGATCTGGAAGATCTGACTCAGTGTGGCATTTTGGCAATTTTCTTTCCAGTTTGAATTCTAACACCAATTTAGAGCTTCAATACTGTGGAACCACACCTGATTTCTTTCAGACGTATGATAGTGTTCTAAGAAATCATAATTAGTTTTGATGTGTCCATCATAATTTTTTAATTAGTAATTTAATTTCCATTTGTTTTTTATTGCACTTCTCTATCTTCAACATCCTGCTTTTATATTGGTTTTCTTGCTGGGTTTTCATATATTAGGACTATTTTGTTATTTTTTTAAACTTTCTTCATGGAACACAAAAATATAGACTGATATAATGATAGCATGCATCCTGTATGCAACCTGACTTTTCTTTCATGTGGATTCTTACAGTGACTTCTTAAAACTATTACAGGTAAAGAAAGTCGTGTCTGTATTTTACAGTTTAGAACTGTGTGCTGTTTCTTTGCAAGAATGTTACAGTATTTTTGTGAAGAACTGTGCAGGTTTGTTTTCTATTTCAGTAGTGGTCAACTATTCTGTTGGAAAACAAAGGTCTATTAAAACAAATACAAGACAAAATGCTGGTGATTCTACCATTATTTTATGTACTCAAAAATCTAATTATGTTTATATCTAGATAAATGGAGTAGTTACCACTTTCTGGTCTTGTATCACACTGTTATTCCTAGTTTCAGTGTAAACAATACAGCCAAGACTATTTTTGACTTGCATATTTCAGTGACAAGCTGAGTATTGTTTTTTTCCAGATACTTCCTGGTGTAACCAATGTCCATCCAGCTGTGAGAAACATGGCAGTTCTGTGCTTGGGTTGCTGTGCCCTTCAGAGCAAAGAATTTGCTCGACAGCATCTTGCATTGTTGTTGCAGGTAAAATTTGTATTGGAAGATGGAATGGTGGTCCATTTGACAATAAATAAAACCACCTTGTATGTATCCTATGTAGTTCTGGTGCTCGAGTACCAGCAATTCCTGACTTCCTGAAGTTTAGGAGAATGTATTTTCATGTAGATATTTCTGATGTCTATGAACAATTAAAACCCATATTCTTTATGTAGGCCGCTGTTAGAAGTAGTGTTGGGCTAAACTGATGAAGGCTCACTCTCGAGGCTAACCCACTATATCTTGTTTTGATTTGAATGTTCATTTGAAGCATAATACACATAGTAAACTATGGACCTTCATGAACTTACCTCTGTTCCTTGACGTATTTTGTATAATGTTTATTTTAACTAAGCTACATGGTCTTTCAGAGCAAGGATTGTCTTACGTGTTTTTTCTGCAGTGCATAGCACTATGGACTTAGTACAGATAAAAGCTTTTGTTTGTTAGATGTTTAGAGGTTGAAAGGTAAGATTAATGTCTCACATGTGCATACCGTGAGTGAAGCTGGATTTTTTTCTTATTAATGGAGATTGCATAGAAAATTTGATAGATTATTTCTCAGAATATTATAATTTCAAGTTGTTTAAGCTTCAACTCATATCCCACCTTCTGTCTGAAGTTTGTTTTACTTGGGAAACTTTATATGAAACTTCATGTATAGATGTATAGATCCTGGAATGATCTTATTGAAGAAAAAAGATAATATTCACTTCTATTATTCTAATATTAAGCAGTGCTGGTCTGTTATAAAATTATGTATGTATTCTCCTAGGTTTTACAAATAGATAATATAAAGGTAAAACTCAGTGCTTTAAAAGCAGTCTTTGATCAGTTGATGCTGTTTGGGATTGAGCCATTCAAAGCTAGAAGAGACAGTGAGCCTCAAAGTGAAGAAGTGCATGTTGGAAATGAAAGTTGTGTGGAAGAAAGTGAAACAACAGAGAAGAAAGAAGAGAATGCTACAATTCACAGCTTCCTGCAGCTGCTTTATGGTTTCTTAGACAGTGAGGTAAGAAATATTATATATTTTGCCTTGCTTTCCTTCTAAAATAACTTCTGTAGAAGGCTTACGCTTCTGCTAGGTTGCATTTGAACTTTACAGGATGTGTATTGAGTAATCTCATGTTAAAATACCTAATTGCCCTAGAAAATAACTGCCACTGATGCAAGTAAGTGTGACTTCTGAGCCAGTTATGCATTTTCTGCAGGTGCAGATATTGAAATGTAGATAACTGATTTTCAAAATTAGATGTAGGCTATACAATGCAACGAAGTATTAGTGAAAATCATTGTGGCTGGTGTTTTGTCTCTATGACCAACTCTCTTCAGTTTTCAGAACTCAGAACAGAAGCTGCAGAAGGCATAGCCAAACTGATGTTTTCTGGGAGGCTGACAAGCGCCAAACTTCTTTCGCGTCTTGTTTTGTTGTGGTATAATCCTGTGACTGAAGAGGACACTCAACTTAGACATTGTCTGGGAGTTTTCTTCCCTTTATATGCTTATGCAAATAGGTATGGCTTCATATTAAATATTATGTGATAATGTATATTGATCAAGCAGCTTTAGCAACCCTTTTCAAAATGCCATAAATGCTTGTTAGACCTGTTTAGTTTAATCTTCTATGTGTATTACTTTTGAATGTATGCAGACTCAATCTATCACCATTCTGAAAACTTTCCGTAAATTCCCTCCTCTCTGCCCTATTTTTTTTTCTTTCCTAAGACTCTTTGAAAGTGTTTTTCTGTATATTGAATTAAAAAAATAATTTAAAAGATGTCCTTTATGTTCTTGAACACTACTTTGGAGCGTCACTTAATAGCAGCTATCAGGAAAGGTTCAAGATAGAATGAACGGCTCCCAGTAGATATCGGAGAAACAAGATATTTTTGTTTGTTTTATTAACTGAAGTTTATGCTGAACTAAAGGCACAACTGATTCAAAATCCTTTGGTAGTGGACAGACGTTTATTGCCCGTATGACAGCTGATTCAGAGCAGTCTGCAAAGTTGCCGCTCAGAAAAGAAAAACTGAGGTGAATATGTGAGTTCTGGCAGAATTTTGTGCCTAATTTTGGTACTGATCTGTCACTGAAATATAAATTCAGTATGTTTTGTGCGTGTTGTTCAGATGTTCCTGATCACAGGTATAGTCCAGAGGCTCAATTTTTGAAATGTTTATAAAATGTTGACGCTGGCTTTTATACATAATGTTCTGGTGCATCATTAGAATGGTGTGGTGCATTAATGGCAAGGACAGATTCCTGCATCAGTGAACAATTCTTAGTTCTGAAATCTTTATTAAAGAGTAGTAGTTTCCTTGGCAGCCTTGTGTGTTTATGTACTACCATATATCTTAAAAATATTGTTTTTCTAACTGGTAGGAAATAATCTGGATATGTCAGTTGTTTCACCCAATTTAAAGCGCAAGTTGTTAAGTGGGAGAGTTCTTGCTTCTCTACATTCTTGCCCCACTTATAGTGCACAAAAAGTCTTTTGGTTAGCTCATTTGAGTCAATGATCCAGAAGCAAACAATCCAGTGTTCTTAAGTTATTTACCTTATTAGTTTTGTTCCCCAGTTAATTGGGTTCGAATAGAAGTTGAACAAGTATCTGAGATTAAATAAGCAAATAAACAAAAACACCAAATAAACCAAAAAGGCTTTGATTCCCTGACCAGTACTTTGCATGTTTTGGCACTGTACCTGTTAAATTGTTTTGACCTGTGTTGTGGAACTACACCTTCAGACAACTTGCCACAAAACTGTGCAACTGTGTGGGTTGTAGGCTTGCTTGGCAGGAGTCCTGAACTCTTCTGAGTTCAAGAAAACACAAATATTTCTTCCAAAATGCTGTTAATCACCATGTTTTTTTGCCAGGCTTCATTGTTTTCTTACAATGAGATGTATCCCCAAAGAGAATTACTAGCAGAAAGGAGGAATGAGCAGAAGAAAAATGAAGATATAGGGAAGTGTGTTTCTGTCCCTTGAGAGAGAATCTGTGTGCATATATCAGTTAGGCTTTCTGTGTTAAGTGGTTAGGTGCAGAAGTAGGGAGCGTTACATAACATTTCCTTGGAAAAAGCCCCACTGAGCTAAAGCTTTAAAGGAGTTGCTTCTACAGGGCAGGTTTTGTGGTCTTGATCCTGCTGTCTGTCTCTGGTGAGATTGGTCTATCCTCTGACAGCTAAAATATAAAGTTGAAAGCTTTAATTGTAGAATTGAATTGAAAAGATTTAATCCTGTCTCAATACACTACTAATAATACACTACTAATGCTTGATTCAACTGAAACAGATCCAACCAGGAATGCTTTGAGGAAGCTTATCTTCCAACTCTGCGAACACTGTTAAATGCTCCTGCAACTTCACCCTTGGCTGAAATAGATATCAGTAATGTTTCTGAGCTGTTGGTGGATCTGACCAGACCGAGTGGACTGAGACCTCAGGCCAAGAAGTCTCAAGAGTATCAGGTACAGTGGGTAAAACTGGAAGAAAGCATTACTTGTACCTAGAGATGAAGAACTGACCCCTTCAGTTACTGCTGGTTGTTTGTCAGGGATTCCTAGATTCAAAACACTGATTAAGGAAGTGATTGTTCAGGCTATTAAATATCTCTCTTTCACTCTTACGCGTCAGTAATACTAGAAGGAATTTGCACCATTCTAGTGATGTACTGGGAAAAGCAGCTTTAAAAATCAGTTGGTGAATGTACCCAAAATTCTGCATTTTAAAAAAACAGATATTTGCTATGAAAAATTAATTATTAGCTGCCTAAATTAGAATGATGTAGTTGTTGTAATTTGTAAATAATTTTCAGAGAAGTTCCATGTATTTGATTTCTTTCTTTCATAGGACTTAACAGTGCATGATAATTTAGCATTGAAAATTTGCAATGAGATCCTGATGGACCCAACTGTGCCCGATGTTCGTATTTATGCGAGAGCGTTAAGTTTGTTGGAAATCAGTAGTTCTTCCACAGAGAATCTTCTGCTTCTGCTTGATGAGATTCTAGAGGTAGTATATAAGTAACATAGCTCTTTCTAATGCCAATAGCAGTCTAATATTCTGATGTGCTTAAAAATGAAGTACCTGTTGTTTAATATGACAACTTGACTGAAATTTTTTATTAAAAATGAATTTCTCAAAAATTGGTTAAAGAGGCATTTACAAAAATCTGATAGAGAAAGATAAAGCTATATGAAATGTTGAAGATCCTGCTCCCCTACAGGGATATCATCAAGAAGTAGCAATGTTCCATTTTGCCTTGAAAGGTCCTGTAACTTTATTATTTCCTCAGATTCCCTTTAAAAATAAGTCTTTTGGGGTTGTGGGGCCTGGTGTTGATGGAGAAAATCTTTCTCCTTTCAACCATAATAATCAGCTTTATGTGATGCTTTTTGTCATTCTTAACAGTAAATTTAACTAATCCTTGTAGTTGGTATACTTAATAAAGTAAATAGTCGTAAAATTAAGTAGCTGTTAATGTTTAGTGTCTCTTCCCAGAAAGTGAAAGATAAACTGTGTCAAAGAGCTATTGAGAGGATCAAGAAGAACTTGACCAAAAGTAAAAATGTGAGCAAAGATCACTCTGAGGGCACAGAGGAAAGGGGAGTCTCTGAAAAGACACAGGAAAATGGCAAGACATTATCTGCAAATACTATTCAAAATGAAGAAGGTAATTCAGGGGAGGTGTAAGATAGTAGTAGGTGTGCAATTGAATGACCTGCATGGATTTGTATGAAAAGAAGTCTTAGTTATTCCCCTACTAAATAAATCTGTTAGGAAAAAAAAAGCGGAAGAGTAAAATATGTGTACTGTTGAAAATAACTCAGAACAAATATATATCTTACTATTTTAATGTAAGCAGTGCTGTATTTTGAGTTTGAAGATCTGCCCTATAGTTGTTCCTTTTTAAAAAAGACAATATTAATATCTGATGTTTTCTTGGCACTTCTCTGCCAGCTAAACCTTGTGCTGTCTTACAGAAAACAACATGCAAATCCTTACATCTTTAGAATGCAATTCACTAAGACTCCAATGGACTTGGACTCCAATGGAGTAACAGTGCACTTCTGGCAGACTGTATTATGGTTATGTACAGTCAAAGCACTGAACTGTTTACAGTGGTCTCTTATTACCAGTTCATATGTTGGAACCAGGTTTGTTTGTATTGCTATTTGAGCTTATAGTGGAAGAGGCTGGCAAACTTTCCATGGTCAGCACAGCTTATGCAGTTGTGCACATCTTAGTGGATGTTATGTTGGTGGCACAGGAAATCTAATGTGTTTCAGTTGAAAAGCAATCAGATGAAATGTGCTTAGACTTCCTTGGCTTCCTCTGCAGACTGACACACAGCTATTTTAAGCAGAATATCACTTGAGGAAAATCTTAATTTTAAAATAAATGTTGTTTATATCCTAGTAGATTACTTCAAGACTTTAATCTGCTTCTGAAAGCATCAAGTATCTTTTGTGTTATTATCTTCTACGCTTATTTATTGGATGGGAAGCTGGAACTCTAAAGCAGCTTCGTATGTCTATTTATAAAATGTTCTGCTAATAGCAAATGGTATTTTGGGATGAATCTCAAAAGAGGAATTTTGAGAACTTTAAGCAAGTTGTAGGAGAAAAGCATTGTTTTCTTTCAAAATATGATTGGATCATTAAAAGTCAAGAGGTGTTCTTCAAATATAAAAATAATAGATGAGAGCAAAATGAGTTACTTTTTGTCCTTTGACTCCTGCAAAGGAGATATAAATTCGACCTTAAGAAAAAAACTTCCTAGCTGTGCCATAAATCCCCGAAGAAAGGGATTTCCTGAAGTCATCAGTAATTTTTAGGGGTGGGGGGCAAAAAACAGTTCTCAGGAGGAGTTTATACATGACTGTGGGAGTATTTTATAGCTATGATGGGGCAATGTTATAGCTGAATGACGTTTTAAACTTCCTTCTGGCCTTATTATCTAATTTATAGTTATAGGAAATTTCTAGTTTAAGGAAAATGGATTTAAAACTGTATGGATTTTTTAGGTAGTGGTTAATGTACTGATATTTACAGTAAATTGAAAGTTGATTATCTGACTTCTGCATGTATTCTGCTTAACAGAAAATAGTAAGGATGTTCTTCATACTCCAGTTACTGAAGTGAAAAGTAAAGAAACTGCAAAACTGAAATCCACGAGAAACAAAACTGGCAGAGGTATGCACTGGATTTTTCTGGCTATTATAATGGCTGATTCAAAAATTAACTCTTTGTGAACCTCTTCTTTCATATAAACAATGCAGTCTTCATAGTATGCTTTTAAAAAATGTATTAAAAGATGAAAGTAGCCTGTTTTCCACAAAACTTTTTTGCTATTAACCTTTTCCAATCAGAGAAACAAATCAACAACAAAAGCAACCAAAAAGAACCAAAGAACTTCTCTGCCTATGAGGTTTCAAGATGGTCACAGTCATTTACAGTAATGTGACTGTGAGAAGTTGTTGTAGTCTGTGGAATTTTTAGTTGTTAATGTTTGTCTAAATAAAACATTCCACTCAGTGTTGTGACTGCATGCTATTATGCACTTTAATACATCATTGATCACTAATTGAAAGGTGCAAAACTGTTTAACAAAGGAAATAATGTGATGTGAAGAGGTTTTTGCTTATACTTAGGGCAAAGAAAAGCAGCGGTGGGAACAAGGTCTGTGAGCAGAAGAAAAACTGGCACAGCTGTGAGATCTGGTAGTGAAAGGTAAATACTTTTTACCTCTGCTTTATACTTTTTCTCTCTGCCTTCAAAAGCACGATGTCTGTTCTAGTAAGAAACTTAATTCCTTCCTAGAAAGGAATATTTTTCTTTCCCCAAACCTAATGCAGAAGTAAATGCAGAAAAATACTTTTCTTAAGCTGATACTTTGAAAGTTTTCAGACGTACTGCTGTATTTCAAATGCTATTATTCCTCAGATCTGGTAATTTTTTTTAGATATTTTATGTGTAGAATTAATATACATTCTGTCTGTCAGAAGTTCCATTTTTGATTGCATTTCTTTTCTTCTGACCACTTCTGCTTTTTGTTTTAATACTATTTCTGTGGAGAATTCTGAGTTTTCAATATGTTTTTTTTTCCCCCTCCATATTTCTGGCTTCTGTTTGTTTCCTATCTTTCAACACTTTAAAAAAAAAAAAACATCTAGAGTGTGTTCCTTCCCTTCAGATCTTGTAGGATAGAAACATTGAGTTATCTCTATAATTATCAGTTGCGTTATTCTTTTTCAAGCAAGTAATCCCCGGATTGAGGATGATCAGGGTTAGCCATTGCAGTTTGCCTGTTCAGTGTTTGCTTTGGGGATTTTACTTATTTTGCAATTGCTGATCCTTGGTTATCTGACAATCATAGAATCATAAGTTTGGAAAGGACCTACAAGATCATCTAGTCCAACTGTCCTCCCATTGCCATTGTCTTTCCTGATACTGCTGTATCACCTGGAAAACACTCATAAATTCTTGTTACTAATTACATACTTTCTATACTTGAGATTTTTTAAGGATTTACTGTACAGTGAAACAAACCCTTGAATTTGTTTAGTCTTCTGGGCCTTAATTTTAAAATATTCTATATTTCAGTGATGATGAAATGCCAGAATCAGTCCCAGTGCCAAGTTCAAGGCCTTCGAGACGAGCAAAAACTGCAGCACTTGAAAAAACAAGAATGAATCTTTCAACCCTTTTGTGTACAGAAGCCAATGAATAAAGACAAACTGAGAGGAAATGTCCCCTGCTAATGCCACTTAACAGCAGACATGAAAAATTAAGGTTTCTCTTGTTGTTTGTTGTTAGTGTCATTTAATTTTTTCAGTATTTGATCATTTATAGCTCCATATTTTTCTAGGAACTTTAGATTAACTTTCCCATATGAATTACATCATTGATGTAATAAAAACGTTAAAATATTACCTGAAGAAATAGGTGTTTTTTTTTTTTACTTACAAATATAAATTTTCAGACTCGTTAGATATAGTGTTAGTACTTAATATTTTTCAGAGAGAATGCTTGACCTGGAGTGGTTGCGTGATGGCAGCGCTTCTGGCTGTACTGTTAGCACACCTACTGTCTTTCCTTCTTAGTCTGCACATCTGCTGTCTCTCAGGAGGCTTTTATGGTTTGTGTTAATTGGGAATTCTGCTTCTTGGAGATAAATGTCTGCTTTATTTTAAATGACATCAAAAGGGCAAAGCCATAATTAACTCTACAAATCAAAGCCTGGAAGCCTGCTACTGGGGGGGGCAGGAAAGGAGGAGCACTTCCCTCCCTGGAAGTGCGAAGCCCAGGCTGGATGGGGCCCTGGGCAGCTTGTGGGTGGGGCATGGAAATGAGTGGGCTTCAAGGTCCTTTCCAACCCAAACCATTCTGTGATTCTGTGACCTTGGCCTTGTTATATAAAATTGCTAATGTGTTTTTAGAAAAGCATGAAAGAAGTATCTAATAAGTATCCAATTAAGTAAGGTATAGAAAGGGCAAAAAATACTTCAAAAGCTCCTGCATACCATCTGCTTAAAGTGGCAGACAAAAGTGATTTCTATGACTCTGAAGATCACAGAGGTTTTTCTAATGATATATTCAGGAATAGTCAAAAGTTTTACAGAGACAATAGAAGATTAACTTTAAAGTGTGCCAAATATTTGCTGTTGGCTGAGCACATTAATTCTGGAAATGTTAGGGGTTTGGTCTGGTTTGGAAACACTCCGTCAATCGTATCCTTCTGTATTACAATTTAATTTCCAGGGCAGTCAGTTAAAACTTATGTTGACTGTTCAATGTGCACGTGTCAATGCAACTTTCCAATGAATTTGTTTGAAATAGATTCATATGTTGCTATGATCTTTGGTATTTCTCTGAAATGGCTTAAGGACTAAACAAGTGAAAAGTAGCATTCTCAAAGCATGATGTTCCAGCTACTGTGCTGTTTTCAAGTTTGCATACAGAAGAGACAGGACTATGTTCCTTTTCATCCCTTTCAGTTTTTGTTGGAAATCTTTCAAACCACAACATGCCACAACACATTTTTGTGCTGTGATATTTGCTATTCAGAGGCTTATGTAGCTATGAATTATTTTTTATTCATCATTTCAAACTGAATTTTTGAAGTTTTGAGTTCTTTCTTTAATAGTTCTCTATCAAACGGTGTTCCCCAGTGAGTTTGCATGCATGCAACCACTTGCGGTCAAAGCTGTGCCCTTGAATGCTACCTGAACACAGTTCGAAGGGTACACATTTTAGATTTTTTACGTGCTTGTCAGTCAAAGTTTCCCCCACACTTTAAATACTACTGTGTTTTTAAGTGTGTGTGTGTATTTCACGTAAAGCATGCATTCTCTGAGAATGAGTGGTTCACACTTCTGCTGCTCATACACTATCAACAACTGCTGCTAATTCCTTTGGGTTTTTTTTGCTTAAAATGAGTTTCTAGAAAAAAAAAAAAACAACAAGAACAATAAAAATGTTTAAAGGCTTCTGTGAATGCTTTTCTGAATAAATTGAAGATCTTCAGTTTTGCCTTTTTTCCTTGTCCTGCCTTGCCACATATGCAGGTCCCATCCCTGGAATCTCTTCAGGAATGCTGTACTGAAATATCAGGTTTCTCTGAAGTCTCAGTCAGTGGATCTCAGCTGTGGATGTGGTTTCACTGGTGTGTGCTAACAAAGGCATCGACAAACCAGATTGAGTTTGGGGGAGCCCCACAGTCTGATTGGGGCTGGAGAGCTTCCCTTGTGAGGGGGAGCTGGGCTTGGGCCCCAGTTACCTGCAAGGATGTGGAGCTTGGCTCTTTGTTGCTGCACGTCATGGGAGGGCAAGAAACAATGGGATTGAAGTCAAAACTCAGACCAGATATCGAGAGAAATGGGCAATTGGACAAGTTGCATGAAATGGTTGTGCAGGGTCAGTCCTAGGAAGTTTTTGAGACCTGACCCAGTAGTCCTGAGTAACTGGCTCTGATCCCACAGTTGCCCTGGCTTTGGGCGTGTGGTTGTGGTATGGACCTCTTCAGGTTCATCTCTATCTGAATTACCCCATGATGTTCCTTCAGGCTGTAAGTTTCATCAGGGAACCAGAAGCAAATTTCTCTCATCTTTCTGGGCTATTCCCCTGCCAAGGGAAGGTTTTGCAGTGCAATAGAATATATGATGCAGTCTCAAAAAACCACTTCATCTTCTGAGAAAGTTGTTTGCTGAATTGCAAGGGGAGTATGGTTAGGTGTACTTTTCAAAGCTAATCATTAGCAATAATGGAGGTTGATAGTCTTTGTTTACTTGCACAATGAAAAACTCTACAAAGTCTATAAAAACTAAAACATTTTCTCCTGGTGAGTTTCCTTTGGCCAACTGCTATCTTAAGGTGAAGAATGAGTGCTGTACCAAGAGCATTTCTCTTTCTAGTTGTTTCTTGTATGTTTGAAGTGGTTAGTGAGCTTGTGTTATGCCTGTGCCTGCCTGCTAACTGAAAGCTTCTGAACCCATCACTGAACTGAAACTCAATTTGACGGAAAGTAATGGATCTGAATTTTTACAAGTTCACAGAAATAGATGTTCAGAAGTGAGACATTTCTGTAATGGAGAAGTTCAGCTGTATATTTGGCATATCTGGATATTAATAGTGAGAGGATGAGAAATTTGCATGGTATCTCCTTCAGACACACAGGAATAAGGACAGGATGCATCAGTTCCACTGCTTTTATGACTTTTTCCATTCCTTTTAGTTCGTTGTACCTTGTTGGTGCTCCACTGAAGTCAACTGCAATGTCTCTCAGGAAGTTTTATTCTCATCTTTTTGCTCCCAAAGAATCCAAATATATTAACTGTTTAAGATACATAAGGACCATCTAGAAGGTGCAATCAAGAATGTTCATTCTATACCTTGTCAGACTCAGTGCCCTTGAGGGAACTTGAGAGTTGCAGTGATCCACAACCATTTTTTTTAACTTACTTACAAATGCAATCCAGTAACTAAACAAACTTCAGAAAAGAAGAGTTGCATCTTAAGTGAATACTCAAAAGATTTGTTAGAAAAAATAGAGAATCTTCCAAGGAAAAATTTCCTTCTGGGTTGGTTCTCTGCAAATAAAGGCAATGCAGTGAATTAAAAAACCTCTACTCTAGCTATCAAATGTATGACTCCAGCAAAGAGAAGTGTATTGTATGGTTTTATTCTAACACTTTTGTTATAGCTCTATTAATAATCAAGTTTGGATGAATAAAGTACATAAACCTTGCTAAAGCTTATTTAGGCATGGAATGTCTACAATGTAGTCAGCTACAACCATTCACTACTTCTTTGAGTAGAGTTTTTTGATGATTACATTGAATTTCCAAAGTACAAGTAAAAAAAAATGAAATAGGAAGAGCATTTACATCCATTTTAATTGGTGTCAGGCATAAATTCATTAAAACAAAAGGGGAAGAAAGACCGTTCAGCAGAAACCTCCAAAAGTGCAGATACAGATTTGCTGAATGACAATCATTCAAGAGATTCTCCTGCAAGGTTGGCCTTTCTTTGAGACATTACGGTCATTAAACACTGTCACACAAAAGTTCTCAAGATAAATGAAGATGAAAGCATACTGCTGAAACAAACTGGTTGTTCCGTACATTTCAATCCATTTATGAAGGAGATCTTGGATACTTTACCTTCTCATTACAGCTTTGCTTCGAGGTAGTCAGTCTCCACCTGGTACAGATTTGTTTGAATTGTTATTACCATAAATCGTTACATGGTGAGTTATGCCACAATTACGTAATATATTAACTTTCGTGCACAAAAATAAAATTGGGAAACAATAATTAAACTTAGAGAACATAGAAAAATCACAATACTATTGAAGGGGAACATCTGATTCTGATATAAATTTGTACTGCAAGAATTCCATGAGAGTGAGATGTGAAATTTCATATTAAAAAAAAAAATAGTACATCAAAATGAATAATGCTAATAGTAATATAAAGCCAAATCACACAAGATCATTTCATGATCAATGTAATAAATGCTTATTATTCAGCAGAAAAAAAATAAAGTCAAGAACAATGTACAAAATAATAGTGCAAGAACAGCTGCAATCTATTTGTTCTCCTCAGTTTTGAGATTTTGGTTAAAAACTTTACAGCTGGCAAGAGATGCTGTTGAAAAACTCAGATTCCACTCAGTGGGCTGATTAAGGCACATCTTTATGGACTTCAAATGTTCATTTTCTGTGTTCACATCTATTGAATTCTGCGGCTCAGAGACTTTCACTTGTAGCGTGCTGTGAGGAAAAAAGTGGGGGTTGGAGAGGGGAGAAAGAAATGAGAGAAAGTTTAGTATGCTTTCCTCTTTGCCCTGCAAACAAGCAAACTGATAAAGGCGAGGTGCTGGCAGGCTGCCTATACTGGTTTATGATTTTTTGTTTTATTGCAGTATGTTCCAGAAACAGAATGGAACCAGCAGACCAGAACGTAACTGTGCTAGGTTCTCCATGTTGCAAAGCTGGATGGGGCTTGTTTGTGCAGGAGCAGCTGATTTTGTTCGTTTGCAGAGACTGTGCTAGGTGAGACTCCTGCCACCAACATTCCTTTGCATAGGAGCAGAAGTCTGCAGCCTGGCCTTCCTTAATTCAAATCCACTGTAAAACCACAGAACAGGAAATGGGCAGAAATTATTTTGTCTTTAATGACATTATGCTTGTATGGTCATAAAAAGACTAATATAGAGACAAATCTAGGACAGTAAGTAATAGAAGAAGGAAAAGAATCCCTGTTCTCTGTGGGGAATGCTAAGCAAACCAGGACATAAATGTGGATTGAACCATGTTGCCATATAAGGCACTACAGTGGTTCATGCTCAGGTGAGGAAAGAAAGAGGCAGAGTTTGGAATACTGTCCCACCACTTGATGAAAGAAAAACAAAATCAAATCAAAACAACAAACAACCTCAAGGAATGAATTTCAAACCTCTCCATCCCTACTCTACTTCACTGCAGAGATCTTTGTCCCATGAGCAACACTGCTCATCACCATCCTTCTCGAAGTGCAAGATTGGTAAAAAGTGGGAAATATTTCTAATTATTGAGATACTAAAAATGAAATTCTATGTATCATAATGAAGGTTAGGAGGTAACAATCATGCAGTAAAGTACCTGCACCCACTTTCTCCTGTTAAAGGAATCTTTAAGCAGCAGAATATCCCATCTTCTGCATTTCAGGAAGCCAGGTCTACTGCAGAGTTTAAGTCAGATTATCAAGGATTGAATGTGCTGCAGCATGTAGTGTTCACTGCAGTTCTAGTTACTGATTATGTAATCATACAATTAAGTTTGTTGTACATGTGAAGACCTAAGCAAAACTGCTTATACCATGGGTGACCAGTAGGAGGATGCCAAGTGGTTTTAAGACTCTATCCTGAGATGTATTGGTTTGCATTACTTAAATACTATTGGCTGATGCAGATTAAACTTTTTCTCTCTTGATGGCAAGAGGGAATTACACCTTGTTTAACAGCTGAAGTGGCAATTCAATATTTTTCACAGATCATTTGAAATACAATTTTCATGCTTTACATTTTTATGCAAGCTCTCTGGAAAGTTTTGTGCCTTTGTAACAATGCAAAAAAACACGCATAGCACTTCTAATTTACTAATCCTCATTCCTAACCCTCTGTAATATGGGGTACTGCTTCCCAGCCAGTATTTTGTTGGTCCTTACTCTTCGGAGAGATCCTTTGTATCGTTTATGCCTTTGCACCTTTTTCCCTCACAGCTTTTCTGGTTTACATGTGTTTTTGTTACTCTGATTAATTCTTTCCCACTGGAAACAGAGCATGCAGGTGGAAGCGACAGAGAATGACTTCAGTCAGTACGGTTAAATTTTTGCATTTACAGCCTCTTCAGATTTGAGACTTTGCCCTCTCGCTGTGAAGAAAATCAAAGCCTCAGGATTAAGTACATATGAGAAGGAAGTATAATACTTCTGAAGTATTGCTGCCTTCCAGGCGTGGCCTGGTATTAAAACTTGATCTCTGAGCAACCAACTGAAATACTCAACAGCTAATTGAAGTGATAGTGCAGGAGTTTTTTGGTTTTGTTTGTTTTGTTCTGGTTAGCTGAAAGGAACATAAATGCCCTTGAGGGCCAACTCAAGGGCTGGGCAATCACCAAGTGCATGAAGTTCAACAATGGCAAGTGGTAGAATCTGTACCTGCCATGGGGCAATCCCGACTGGGGAATGAGAGGCTGGGAAGGGACCTGGGGCTTCTGGATGACAGCAAGTGGAGTCTAAGCCAGCAGTGTGCCCTGGCAGACAAAAGGACAAGCATCCCCTGGGGGGCATCAGACCCAGCACTGCCAGTCAGGAGAGGGAAGGGCTGCTCTGTGCTGTGTGGCCTCACATGGAACACTGGGTGCATGTTTGGGTGCTACAATATAAGGATATAAAACTGTGAGAGAGTGTCCAAAGGAGGGCTACAAAGATGGGGAAGGGTCTAGGTGGCAAGATGCATGAGCAGTGTCTGAATTCCCTTGGTTATTCAGCACAGAGCAGATGAACACAGGGGAGGAACAGGCTGAGGATGTGGAACAGGCTGCCCAGGGCAGTGGGCAAAGTCCCAAGCTGCTGGTCTCTGAGGAGCATTTGGACAGTGCTCTCAGAACTATGGTTCGATTTTTGGGTGGTCTTGTGTGAAGCCAGGAGTTGGACCTTAATATAAGCAAAGTGGAAAGAATAAAGTTAGAGAGATGCATTAATATATTTTCTAAGCAATGTGAACCTAGTCTTTCATCTCACTTTTGGTTCTTTTGCCTGTAGTGATTTATTTTCTAGCTGTTGATGTAATAGAAGGTGTGACAATTTTGTATTCCAATAGCATTTCTAAGTAGATACTAGAATTAAATAAAAAAAATTAAATAGAAGCAGTTGGATTTCTCCAGTCAGATCCATCAGCATATTCTACTCTAAATTTTGTCCTATTCTGCTTATGAAAGTTTGGTGTGTATAACGCATTTCTAGTCAGAAAGATGCTTTGTACAGTGATGCTTCTGCTAGGAAGAACTGTGGGATACAGTCTGATGCTACCAGAAGCCAGAAAGCCTATTTCAGTAGAGCTTGGAATTGGGCTGTTGGTCATTATCTCCTCTCTATATCCTTTTGGTGTCCTCCACTTCCAAGGCATGCACTGGGTGGAGGATGGAGCTCCCTTTAACTTCATTAGGTGAAATGCCTTGACAAAAACAGACATTTTACTGATCTTAAATGTCAGTCTCTGAAAAGGTTAAAGTTTCCCAATTCTGAAGCCATCTGTTTTCTATTACAGCAATTATCATCTATTTTCTTTTTGTCCAAGTGAGAATGACTCAGTCGCTCAGCTTCCATGCACGCAAGTTTTGGAGGTCGGATACAGGTGCTTCTTCACATGGAGTGCTACAGCACCACTCTGCAAGGAGTACATTCAGTCTTAAGAAGTTTTCTAACTCTGAATATAGGAAGTGAGTGTAGAAGCAGTGGAGCAGAAGGAGAAGCTGGGTGCTGCGTGTCACTATGGATGTGCTCTGCCTCATCACTGAAGGGGGGGTGGGATGCCTCATGACCCTTTGGCTTTCTTTGGCAGCAGTGGTGCACGAAGCAAGTGGTTCTAGGAAGCTGTCACTGATGATACCACAAGATTTTTATTTTATGAATTCCCAAGTTGCCTTTACTAATCACTCTGAATTCACTTTTTCAGCACTGCTGGGAGAAGAGCAATTGCCTTTGCTATTCTAACAAATCATAGAAGACAATTTAAATTAATGTTGATGGATTCTGAAGTCCTATCTGTCTACTCAGCCTTATCTATGCAGAAAAGCCTATATGTGGCCAAGTATCCAGGCCTGCCAGGACCTATAAGGACTTTCTCCCCACTACATTTCTCTCCTATTGTTAAGGAAAAAGGAATTAAATAGAAAGCTCTTTCAATTTATGTTTCCATTAAATACATAAGTATTTCTTTCTGAAGTTTTCTTTTGTTACTTTAGTTTTACCCAATCATCCAGTTACAGTAATACTGATTCTTACTGCTGGCACTTCAGAGCAGTTCTGTGTAAGATGATAGGCTGCCAAGCACAAAAAGAGAATAATATTCTTTGAGCTTTTTATTCTCTTTGCAGTTTGGAACTGCATTCCTGAAGAAAACCAGAGGAAAATGACACCTATTGTATGAAAATGACAAAGTTAAAATAGTCTGGCTAGCTGAAGTGCATGCATTTGTATAGTTAACCTCTGCCTACTATATGTGAAGGCCACACAGAAAAAGTAGGCATAAGGATAATTGCTATCTGTTAGGAGACTTACTGTCAGAGATTACCATCAGATGTTGTGCATCTGTACGCTGTAAAATGTCTGTGCAAGTGTTGCTGCAGGGTTATGTTTCTCTAATCATTAGCAATACTGATTTCATAGCACAATGTATCTCCCTGATTGGCTGAGAGCTGTCAGTCTGTTTTTGAATTCTCCTATCTGACACAAGTTCTACAAATCAGACTTGTTAAACAAAACAACACTATTAATGATGTCCAGATCTATACCTTAGAAAGCATACCAGCATTCTTGATACATTGCACTTGATACAAAGCGATGAGGCTTTTAGCCAGAGCATTCAAAAAATGGAGTGGAAATAGAATATATTTTATGTTGTTTAAGTTATACATGTACAAACCACTCAACGATTTCTCAGAAAATGAAGTAGTAGATCTATACAGCTTGAATGCACAGTGACTACAGTACTTTGACATGCATTCAAGCAGAGGCTGATTTGCTAGCACTACATACATTGAAACAAAGGCAAATCAAGCATGCAGTTAGATTTATTGTCTCTGAAATTTAAACTCATCTTCGCACAATGCCAAAATGCAACATCTAAGAAATGTACTCAGAAAGTTCTTTATGCCTCATTTCCATTTATCAAATGGGTTCGCATCGTAATAAGAAATAAATATTTTTCAAGTGAATGAATGGAATTGTGTTTGCTAATGCGTGAGAGAGAAGTGCCCTGAAAACAGATGGCACACCCAACCAGATCTCAGGAAGTTGGGGAGATAGCCAATATGAAGGGAGTGATCTAAAATTGAGATGTGAGTTGTATTTAACACAGCTGGAACGCTAAGGAAAATAAAACAGTAAACGAAATATAAGTGAGACTGGAAGTGAACTGAGGCCAAAATACTGTGTGAGAAGTCAGAACCAGGATGGGTGCATAAAATCAAAGAAAACAAAGTAAATACATATGAGATACATGAGAAAAATAACTAAGAGTTTGTTTAAAGCAGCTTGAGTTATCTAGTACTGTGGTTTTTAGGGTTTTTTTTTTTAGAAGAACCACTATGCTTTGTGGTGATACACATTATTTGGCACAGAGCACAGAATTCTTAAAGAAAGCAAAATATTAGGATAAACTGTCACCAAAATGATATAAAGATGCGATACAATTTTCAAGCATTTTTGTGTTACTATTAAATCTTTTTAAGGAAAAAATAGTCCTGTCTCTAATCTTTCATAGCATACTGTCGTTGAAAAACCTTAGAAGCAAAACTAGCTAATAACCTAACAGCTGGAAGGGAGCATCACTCATTTCATGAGGAACATCATTAATTTTTAGTATCTATCTAGGCACTGTTGTGAAACAAGTTTGCCTCTGTTCCACAAAAGAAAACAATTTCTAAGCACTACTGGAAGCTAGCAGCATACAAATCAATTTAAACAAAATAGAACTAAAAAGTAAAAACTAAAAAAAAAACCCAAACTGTTGTGCAGTTTTCTTTAGAAACATGTTATAACATACGTGTTTGCTATTTTAACTGTACTTATTCATACTGAAAATGCATTTGTACAAGGCTGGATGTTGGGGCTTGGTGTTGGACGTTCACAACTGAGGATGTTGGTTTGGGCTGTTGTTGTCCACAGAAACAGAACACCACCACCTCCAAACTATGATGAATACAACAACGTATATCTTGTTATTTGAATTGGCTTAATCTCCAATCTTTAATTCAAAATATTTTTTTGGCATTAAAACCGCAGTTATGTTATGGAGGGAGATCATCTCTGAAACATGAGACAGTCCCTGTGCGACTTACAAGGCTCCAGGCTTCTGAATTAAGGAAGGTCAGACAATAATTTGCAAATTAGTAATTTCCTTTTCTGAGATTTCTACTGTTTAAATATAATTTTAAAACAGCTGTGTATAGCGAGCTGCGGACATGCACTCAATAACAAATGTGCCAAAGAAGAAATTTTTTAAAAAACAAATATCTGTAACTGGAAACACAGGTAACCAACTCCACCCCAATTTTAACAATGGACGCCTTACCTATAGCTCTTACCTCTTTGTTCACTTCGTAAATAAGCTACTTACATTTAAAAAACAAGTGTGTACTTTGCAGTAACAATCAATAAGATCATTAAGAACACTGAAATCTAACTTTAAGTACATGCTTTTCCCAAAATTTGGGACAAAGCACCATGTAAGTGAGTGTCAGACTACTTTTGATTTTTGAGTAAGAAAGACGTCATATTGTATTTCATTTCCTCGATTTTTTCTGCTAGGCTTATATTTCATATACAGGAAATAATCCATTATTTTAAGCAAATAATCAAGATTTTAATGGTTGGAAATGTACAAGCTTGAGGGCAAGCCTGTATCAGTAAAATGCCAAATATAATCTCTTGATTACATGATGGTAAGAGGAACCTGTGAGAACATCCATCCTAAGAGACTGACCTCCCTAAGTCTTTACATCTGAGAGTATTCTAACAAGATATGTGGAACTTTCAGTCTAATTCCCCAGCAGGACCACTATTTAGAAATATTCACCTTGAACTACAAAGTAAAAACAAAAAATTAGAGTACTTACCTAACAACTGCTTGGAAAAACATGAAGAATGTAATCATGTTACTCACTAACGGCTTAAAAGTATGCAACTTATCTAAAACCTTCAAAACCAAGTAGAAATGAATAGGTGTATGCCCTTGAAAAGATTTTATGTGAAGTGTTCCATTAAGACAGTTTCTATTGACAAGGCTAACCTTGGTCATCACTGAAGAAAAAGCAAGAACCAAATCAGGCTTCTTGTCCATCTTATGGACACACCATGACAAAAGGCAAAAGCACAGGTTTTCACCCGTATGACTGAAAGGAGCGTGAAGTAAGAGGATGGAGAGGGGTGAGCTGGCAGAGCCACTTAAAGAAACATTTGTGAAACGTATGTCTGCATTTCAATTTTTGGTAAGAAACGGATAGAGATGAATGCAGACAGATGTCAAGTTTGACTAGTTAAAGAAGAAAGTGAAAGCCGCCAGGCTGACAAGAAGAACAACAGAATACAGAAAACAACCTTAGATCCCAGAAAACGTGAATTTCATAATAGCTATAGATTTATACTTAATAGAGCAACAGATACCATTATACCAGAGAACACTGAAGAACAATCTAGAACGTGATACATGTCTACAATGTGCAAGAAATCATCAGTAAAAGGTCCCCTTTGTTCAGATAAGAAAAAACGTAAAGAGAGACATAAATTGCTAGTCCTATTCCACAAGAGTACAAACAGAATGTTTTCTAGAGTTCTGAGGTGTCCAGAGCTGTTGGCCCAAAAGCATGGAGCTAGGAAGACAAAGCCTGCGTATATGTCTGCTTTGGAAAAGACATGTATCTTTCTTCTGCAGGGAAAAAAATAAAAATTACCTCCTGTTAAGAAAAGGTGGATTAAAAAGTACTCAGAAAAGATTTTCCATGCTTGGATTTGAAGAAATCTATGATGAAGGCTGGCTGAACTCCTGTTTATATATATTACAAATCTATCAGGTATAAGAGAAAAATTAGAGAACAGCTGAACACAATGAAAAATAAGCAGTTAAAAAATAGAATGAAATTGGACTGATAATTCTGCAGCTCTTGCAAAATTGTTTTGGCATTCACAAACATACAGCTTGAAAATAAGAGCTGCTGCCTTAAAGAAAATGCTGTCCTTAAAATACACCCTGAATTTATTTATTATAAATTACTACCTAGTTACAGAACAAATTCAATTAAGAAGGAACATGAAAAAAAACAGAAATGTAATTTCTAATAGCATCTAAGTGTTTACCTAAATTGAAACAAAATTTCAGATAAGTTCATAGGATTCTTCACAACTCTACACAGCACTGCAAACAGTGCTTAGAGTACTGCTAATGAAACATTAAAAAAAAAAAAAAGAATAACTTCTATTACTCCCAATTTTTGTTTAAACAATGTTTGTAAAGCACAGTTCTGCAGTTATAGCAAAATGAAAAGACAGTGCTTTTTAAAGGATGAACTGGTAATTAATGCAGCAGTATATTTGACCTGAAAATCTGAAGAAGGATTTGATCATCCAAGGCGAGCCTGTTGACTGGCTCTCCTTGGATGAAAGAGGAGGGAAAATCTACCCAAGAATACATGCAAAGAATAGCTCAGTCTTATTGGCACCGTAAGTCTTCCCCTTACTTTCTAAATCCAGAATATACCTTTTTTGAGTGTAATTAAAGACCACTGAGTACTCATCATATCTTCAAAACTGCTAGGAAAACTACTAATTTCTGTTCCTGAGAACGGACTAAGCAAAAACATAAAGATACATTTAGATGTTGTTATCAATTCTCTATGCAAAGCTAAAAATCTATCACTTTATTCTGAATTGAGAACAAATAAGAAAGCATGAAGTTCCCAGTTTTGGAGGAAATTGAATTAAAGTGATATGATGCAACAATACTGAATGAAATGAAAAGAAAAAAATCTTTGTAAAACTAGGAATATAGATCCTACCTAAAAGCACAGTGAACACAACATTACACTACTGAAGTTTCCTGCCAGGTGAAGGAAATGGAAGTCTTGAGTTGTGTTCTTTGAAATAAGTTTTCCATTCAAATAAGTTCAGAACCTTCAAAAAAAGCATGACAGACAGCATATCCCAAGGTGATATGTAAATGATCACAACTTAAAACAGCACCCAACATTTCTCAACTTGCAAGTGGTTCTGTTCACTAGGTCACGTGATGGGAGAGAAGGCCAAGAGAAGGAAGGACCACATTACTGCTCATGGATTATGGAGATTCGTGGTGTAAAAGAAGCTGAAGCATCAGACCATGGTATTAGAGCCACCACTACTGTGTTCCGGGGGATGAGGCAGAGATCATTAAGTCAAATAAATGAGGCAGGATTTATAACACACATGTAGTCAATTATAAATCAAGTCTGCACTTCTGCATTAAAAATGGTCCACTTAATGAGAGTAGTCATTCTTTTCACTACTTTTTCTACGCTTTCAATCAATTTTCTTACTTTGTTTCATGTCTGTGTGAAAAAGTAACTTACTGTTTTGGAATTACAGTTACGAAAATTTCCATCTGCGCCATCCTGAAGCTAAGTACTTTTCATGAAAAGCCTTTGAGAAAAGAGCTAAGATATGGCTGTTAAAAAGTGTTTCTTAAAATCAGCAGATTTAATGATTGTTTTGGTTTGTCTCTTGCACTTTACCTCATCTAATATTTTACATTTGTTCTGTATTGGGAATGTAGAACATTCTCCTTTGTGAAAGAGAGAGCTGGGAAGACTTCCTAAAAACCTTGGTTTTCTCACTAGGTCATTGCAATACCTTCTACAGCAGTAGAGGTTATTCACATTGTATAGTCTTCTCTGAAGACTGGACCACTGTAAGTCAAATAAGCAACAATACTGGAATATTAATGCCATACTAATACTCATGCGTACAAAGGGTTCACACGGCATTGCCTCCCAGTTTGAAAAAAAAACTTAAGTCTGTCAAGGGAAGTCTTGTTTGAGGAAAATTTTGTTTGTTGTCATAATAATAAAGAGGTTATCTTACACAAACAATCAAGAGAACAATTTGACTCATAAAAGTATCTAGTTTTCAGTGTGATTCATGACTCCTGAAGTCAACTTCGAAATGACTACAAAGATTAGCAAATCTTCATTTTAAGTGTCAAGCTAACTTGATCTCAATAAGGTATATTAAAACATCATTCAAATATAATGAAAAATCAAAATCAAAAATTTATATTCCCTGCCAACAAGATACATTAGAATTTTTCTCTGAAACTCCAGACTATTAGCAGAAAAGCAGTATTATTATCAGAACACACTTTTAAAACCTCTTCTGTGTGAAATCCCAGCCCGATACAAAGGCTAAGAGGACAGGTATGTCACGTCATCACAGCATGCAATACTGCCTGCTACTGCAGGAGGTCTATGATCTCCTTTTCAGCTCTGATAAATGCATATATATTTTAACAATATATTAATTATATTCTTATAGTCCTTTATTGTATTCCATTTTATTGAACGATAATAGTTTCTCTCATTTCAGCTTGGCTCTACTGAAGCTTTTAAGATTAAGCTTGGTGGACTTCAAAGCACATGAGTGTGGTCTGAACCATCCTCATGGAAAGAAACATAAATGCTCTCCTAAATGATTTTTAACACAATTTACTGTTGTGGTGGCAAAGAAAACATGTTTCAGTGTTCTTACAAAAAGTAATTTAAATGATCACAACATATATCAACAGCGAAAGGAATTGTCCTTGACACATAAATGCATTGTTGAAGCAACAGTTGAGAAATCGAGGTGTTGTTTATTACTCATTAAACCTCATTTTGAATAAAAAAGATAGTGTAAAAAAAAAAAAAAAAAGATGATTCATTCTCTTCTCTTGCTACATTGACTGCATGTAGTGTAGTTCTTGTTTCTTGATACTACCTTGAACTGTAAAAACTCAGTTGGCAATTTCACTAGTATGTTTTAACAAAAATTGACTATATCAAAATCTGACAACATTCTGCCTACGTGCCACAATGCTTCATAATAAACCAGCATCACAATACCTCCATCTTTTAAGAATACACCAAGATCAGAAAAACTTGAAGAAAAACTTTAAATATTGACTGTGTCACCATAAGAACATTTCAAGCATGGCAACAAAATGATGATATAAATTATGATACCACATCAACAAAAATACAATCCAAAGAACATATGAACAAGTAATGATGCTTTCATGTGCATTAAACTTCCAGATGCAGGAACTACATTTGAAAATGCATGCATGCACAGCTAGAAATCATGTTCCTTCTTTTTAGCCAGTAGCTACATGCTAGACTAAAAATATTTTTATGATTTCCTTAGCTAGTGCAGACAGTACACAATGTTGAATCAACATGCCAAAACAAGACAATTTCTATACCAAAACAGTACCCTGAAAAAAGACAGATTTACAAGCATGGAGAAAGCTCCAGAATTGTAATTTTTTCTCTTTTAACATTTCCTTTATCGAGGAACTTTCTGTTATATCCATTCTAAAGACAACAATTGATATGATTAACTATGAGGGAAAATAAACAAAAATTGTAAATGAAATAATGTAAAATAGTTATCAGATTTTTCCAAAGATCCAAAACTATGAGAGGAAAGTTATCAGGTAAATAAAATAGAGTCCCAATTAAAACTAACATGAGTCCATATCACAGTAACAGGTCTTACATTGTTATAGCAAGAAAAAAATTAAATATATAAATTGAATGCAAAATTTTCTTGACTATAGTCAAAATTACAAAATAAAAAGAAGAGAGAGCTCTTTCTTCATTGGTAAAAAGAAACAAGTAGATGCTACTCTTTCCTTTTCTAGTTCTAGCTTTTTCTATAGCAACCTTGTGTCAAACTTTGAACTTCTTAAAAACAAGTTGGGTTTTTCCTTTATGTTATTTGGCCCCAAATCAGTAAGTTAAAAATAATAGTATAAATGTAAAAAAATCTGTACCTCAGAAAAGCACTGTATGATTACAACAAATGAGCTTAATATGAAGAATTGTATATTACATAAAGTACAAAAGAAACAAAGTATACAAAGAGCCATAATACTGTTTATATTACAACTTAAATTAATACCTCAGTTTATTATCTGGGATAGTTTTCTACAAAATAGAATACAAAGGGGGACATAAGATTTTGCTCTGATGTTTCGAATTTTATCTTTATTCTTTGGGCAATAAAGTCAGACTAGCTCATACAGGGTTGTTTCTAAAAACAGGTATTTCTGCAGTAACTGAATTCCTTCCGCAGAACTCTTTTTCTGCTTATGTGGATACCTAACAGCTTAGTTATTTTATTGAAACTAGTTGAGACTTCTGGTTAAGCAGATTTCTTCATATCACAGAAGAAATAATTTCACAAGTGTACCCTCTTTGTAAGCATATATCAGCCTTTCTGAGATCACAGTTGTATAACAATGTATTATAAATATCTAGTTTTAAAAATAGATTGAATTCACACTAGCCTAAAAACATTCCAAACAAATGCATTCAGCATGATAACTGTATACTGTTCTTGACTAGAATAATTTCGTATTTCAAATCGTTCTGTAAGGATTCAATGCACAAACCCTTTAGAGTCAGCATATTTCATTTGGCATTGAATGGATACTAAAACGGATCTCTGAACGAATACTTCTCAGAAGTACATAGTGCTATTTTTTACCACTTAATTACAAAACCATTACAGATTTACATTAGAAATACTTAAGCAACAAAAAAAAAAGTTTTGTTTTCAAACAACTCTGTTGGTTAATAAATTGAGTTTCATTTTATAATTTACCCTTCCTCAGAATATGAGAAGCTATACTGTGGAATGAAATTCTTCACGTTGAAATTAATAACCAGCTGCCACCGACTTCAATATGTCAGAATTGATTTGTTGTCTCTCTGGACTATATTACTTAGCTTTTTTCCTTTCACCTTGCCATGCTACAGCCATAGAAGAATGTAACAAGCCTATTACAATTGAAAAATTAGCGTAAAATATTTTATATGTATCGAATTTGCATTTCAGAATTATTCTGCTATGTTTAATTTCATTACTACTCTGAAATTAATATGAATATAATTAAAAAAAAATCCAAAGTGCTTAGTTGTTTGACCTCTCTAATTATTTAAGATTGCAATTTAAGGTGAGGGGGGGAACAGGAACTTACCTACTTGGCACTTTGGGTAATAAGCTGCCATTTGTCCACTATTGTATGACTGTCTCTTATGCCTTTTTCTTACATTTGTATCAGTGGTCTCCCATTGTGGACTTTTTCTTTTGTTTATTCTGATAAGAACTTCAGAACTACCAGCAGGATTATCATCATGGTTTACACCACTACTTAATTCTCTGCTGTGAAACTGGTCATCCAGTCTTTCAGTCACTTTAGAAGAATTAGATCCTTTAGGTGTTTCCATTTCATTCTCTTGTTTCTTTAATGTGTTTTGCTTAGTAGAATGGGACCTCAAAAGAGGGTGTCTTTTCTCTTCCAAATAGGCCTGATGACTTTTACTTTCAACAGCTTCAGGAGAATAAATGACATTATTTAACTTAAACGAATTGTGCTGCTCAATATGGTTGATTTTTCTCAGAAATATTCTACAATCTTTAAAGGTTTTGGCTTTCCATGTATTTGGAAACAGTTTATCTTGGCTTTGTCCTTTTCTAACATTTTGTTGGCAACAAATTGTTCCATTTGTCTCTGCATGTGACTTAAGAATGTTTGCTAAACCGGGATGTGGGTTAAAGTCAGAAGATCCCATCATCTGTTGAACAAATGCATCTCTGGCTTCATTCTCAGTTGGCAAGAGGCTACTCTGAGATTCTACCAAAGTTTGAGTGGGCTGGATTTCTACTGTATTTTTTTCCTGGAGCACAGGCATTCCATCACTGCTTTCCCCACTTGTACTTTTAAAAAACTGGCTTTGGCAAAAAAACTGTAAATTTTTCTTTTTCGATTTCCAGCCTCCAGGAGCCTGACTATACAGCTTTTTTTTTGTTTGTCCCCACCTATCATGCTGTAACTTTTTAAATTCATTTCTTTTTAATCTGGCTAATGCGAAATTATTTTTCATGCTTAGGACTGGAGACCTCACCATATTATGTAATATTTGTAATTTCCCTGCTGGTTTTGAAGGAGAGGATAGTGCAAACTTTTTAAAGTGCTTTCTGAAAAGGCAAGTACTAAGATCAGATTGCTTAGTTTCCATCTTTATCTCTCTAGTACTAACTACTTCTAAAGGATTGCGAGCATTTGCCTTTCTCACTAGTGAGAGAGACTGAGTTTCTGTAGTTTGCATAAACCAGGTGCAGAGTTCATTCATGTTACACTTTTTCTGAAAAAGCATTTTTATAGGTGATGTTTCAATTTCTACAAGGCAGGAATCTAAAGGGTTTGACATTTCACTGTTACAGTCTTGTTCAGTGGGATCCCTGTTTTCACATACACATTTATCAAACTCATTTCCCCCCACTCGCAGCCAGGTATTAGTTATCTGTTCAAATCTATTATTTAGTTCTTCCATCAAAGTGTCACTTGAAGCAGAAGTAGCCCACCACCTGAGAGAAGGCTTTGATGAAAAAATGGGATCCGATGATACATCATTAATGGGCCCAAAATCACTGTCCTCAAGATTCTTTTCTGAATTTTCTGAATTTCTCATTTCTGAGGTATCTGTGGATGTTATGCTCTGATTTGATTGCCTACGTTTTTCCTTTTGATCTTTAGCTTTTCTCAAATGGAGTTTGTAAGATTTATGCAGCAAGGCACTTCTACAAGTAAATGCACTAGAGGATGCTAATGAATGTAAGAAATGCAATGAGGGCTTTCTGTCTCTAACAGAGTGTCTCAATGGAATCTCACGTTTTCTTGACAATGTTGTAATAACACTGTTTGATCCATCTTCTCTAGAATCTTTCTGCACACTCTTTACTTGACTCAAGTTATTGCACAGCTGATTGTTTCTCTCCTGCGATATGTTTTTTTCTAACAAGTTCTGCTGTTGTAAAGGAGGCAAACAGTTGCTAATGCTCACTTTTCTTTCCTGAGGTGAAACTCTATTAACAGTCACAGATATGCCAGAGATTTTTACTTTTGCTGGCCGACCAGGTTTTCGAATGGTAGTTAACGGTTTCTTTACTGGCCGTATAATATTGCTGCAAGGATGTGGTGATGCTAGGTTGCTCTTGATAGGTCTAACATAGTCATAACCAGAGACCTCATTTTCAGTAGAAGAATTCTGTAAGGCTTTCACTATTTCAGTCAAAGCATTTTCAGTTTCTGTGCTATGCCTCACTTTGCTGTGGTCATTGGCAAAACTGAAGTCAACCCGTTCTCTGGGCAGAGTGCTGATAACATTACCTTCAGAAACATGTCTTTTAGTTCTTCTTGACCTTCCAAAAACAACCGTCACAGTGATATTTTTGTTGCTATTAACTTCTTCCATTACTGATGCATCAGATTTGGTACTTTTAGCCTCACTGTTGAGTTCAGCTCTACATTCTCTCCTTTCAGTTATATCTACTTTTGGTTTTGGAGGCCGCCCAATAGGTCTCTTAACCTGCTTAACAACTTGAGGACCTATTTTCTTTGGTCTACCAGGCTTTCTTTTTAAAACAGATTCACCACTATTGCTTGATTTCTCCACTATTTCATTTTGTTTTGAGTCACTTAAGTTAGTTTGACCAACTGCACAGGAGCTTGTAATTGCTTCCTCACAAACACAACTTGATTCCTCCTTGGCACTGTTTTCAAGATCACTGACACAGATTGCATGAGAAAGATTCTCTGTGGTCTCTTTGTCTAACACACTGCTTGTGTACCCCTGAAATGAACAAATATCTGTGCTTCCTTTAGAAGACGTAGTTGCAGATGTCAAAGTATATTTGATGCCTTCACTGCTATTAACCTCTGAAACAAACATAAGCTTAACAGGACTTGAGTAGCTTAAGGAAGATGGTATTTCCCTAGCTTCAGAAGTTGTATGCAAGGCCTCATTGCTTGATGCTGAACTAGATGAATCAATGCTCAGAGACTTCAAAAGGCTGTCATTAATTTCTCGATCTATAATCATTTCTTGCTTGCTTGTTGTCACACACAGAGTTTTGTTTTTATTGCTGGTTGACAAATGTGAATGTGGAAGGAAGTTTTGTCCTGTGCATTCCATTTCATCCGCACTGAAAGGGAAGTCTCTTTTAGCAAGTGGTTTCATAACCTGTTCACAAGCACTATCTTTTACTTTTTGGCTTATTTTGTAACTACTCAACCACGAGCTGTTAGCCTTTTTAGCTAAGTTAATTGTATCTTCTAAACGCTCTACAACAACTTGCAGATTCGTGTCTCTCACAATTTTGCTTATATTTACATCACTGCATCTTTCAGCATGGACATCTTCAGTTATTTGCATTTTTTCCAAACATTCTAAAGACTTCTTTGCATCAGATGATTTTCTGAATACAATATTGTTTGTTACATACACAGAGTACCATCCAGGAGGCACAATGTTGCGTTTAGCTCTGCCCGGAGCTCCGTTATTATCCCCATGCAAAGAAAGCTGATCAGTCTCTTTTAGAGTCGCAAAATTTCCTTGAGTTTTTGCAGAGTTAGCCTGGTTGGCTGCAAAAGCACTGTCTTCTGAAAGAACTAGAAAGTCAGAGCTGGTTTGAAAATTAGCAAGAGGTAGTTTGAAAGACTCTGTTTGGTGTACTGGAAAACATACTTGTTTGGTATGGCAATTCATACAAGGATTACTTTCAAGACATTGCAAATCTTTATCTTCTATCACAGTTAACCTGTGCCTTTTGTTTGGGTATATCTTATCAAAATTCTTTGCAGATTTCTTTGCATTTCTTTCAGAAATTGACTTTTTTCTTACAAAAGTTTCATCAAGGCTTGCAAGCTGCCTCTTGATTTGCAAAGATTGTCGTCGAATATACGGTGAATCAGGAGAATTATACATTGCAAATAAAGTTTCCTGACGCTTCCGAAATCTTGTTTGGATTATTTTATTTTCCATTTGCTTATCATGTTGGTGAAGTAATTCCATAAAACTATAATCACTTGCCTTAGCATTATGCAAAAGGGAGGTTATAAAGTCTCCTAATTTTACATCGTTTTCTGGTGCCCTGTCACTGCTAGAAAATTTTACAAGATTTGCTGCTATATCTGTAGTGTCTATTGATTTTAATTTTTCATTAATACGGTCCATTAAATCTTGGAAAATGGCATAATATTCACCTTTCTCAGCTTTCTCAGAATTCATGTAATTGTTGTTTTCTTCATCTATTGACTGCAATGTTCCAGCTGAATATCCAGTCACTTTTTCTGCACATGTTTTGTTTTCATATTCAAATTCTCCATTGCTTCCTTCAGCTGGCAATAGGTATGGAGGCTGGTTGATGGATATTTCAGGCTTGTTATTGTCTAAAATTGGAAAATCCATAATTGATCCTTCCACTGTCTCAAATTCTTTATTCTGCACAGGTGACAGTGGTGGTGGTGACGGGCTGCGAGATCTACTTGAATTTTTAATGCTGTTTAACAGGTCACAGTCCTTAATTGAAGATGCACATGCTACTGCTTTCACAGAATGCTTGGTAGAATTTTGCAATTGTTCAGCACAATACTTAGAACTACATGCTTTGTTCACCATGGTCTTAATACATCCAATCGCTACAGCTTGGCATGACAAAGAATGAAAATCTTTAATACAGATAGGCAGAGGTGGTAAATAAGTGTTTGGTATTTGATTTTGTAAACAGCAACTTTTTGTTATCATATGTCCTTTGCAATTGCAAAATGAAACATGAACATCTTCTTCAGTAAGGAAACTGGGAGTTTCAGAGTGGACTGAATATGTTTGTTTGCAACTGCAAACTATAGGAACGCTTTCATCTTGCATTAAAAATTTTAACATAGCCAAAGTCTGTTGCCAGTGATATGAACAAAAAGTCTCCAAAACTTTGTTTAATGCTGATTTTCCTTTTTCCAAACTAGTAGTTTCCTCTGAATTTGCATCAGCTGTTGAGCTTGAACTGAAAATGAAAACAAATCAAAACAAAACATAAATTACAGTAAAACACCATATCTACTGTTTGTTACAATGGCTAAGCTTGAAACTAAAAACCTGAAGTTTGCAAAACAGTTCTGTTCTATTTGCACAACTCTCTCAAACTTGCAAGTTTCACTAGAAATGATGTGCATGTTATATGTATGTGTGGTAATCCTACTATAAGAAGAAAATCAATCAGAACTATGGAACATAAAGAATAGCTCAAAACACAACTTCTTGTATTTAAATGTAATTAAGCAGTGTTAACTTCTTGATGTTTGAGATCATCTTAGCTGTTAATAAAGTAAAACCTCACCATGAACCTGGGGGCTCAGTGTTACTGCCATTTCACAAACTGAGCAGTTGAAGCACAGAGAGGGGTGATAAATGACTTGCCTAAGGTCACAAATCAAGCTTGTGGCTGAGGCAAGAATGGATCCATTTCTCCTGAGATACCTCCTAAGATATTCACGTATCAAAACAGATTGAATGCTCTTAGGATAGTCATTAAACATTCTTTTAATGACTGGGTTTTCTCCATCCTTCTAGAACAATTAATAGGCTCATAGAAAATTTTAAAAGTAACCATTGCTACTGTTCCTGTTCTTTTCAGATAAAAATTTTCCTTCTGGTATTTAAATAAACTGTAGTGGTGCACCAAGGGCTCTTCAATACGTTACACACACACATATGCACACACAGATTCCTTCCTTATACAGAGAGAGAGATAATCACCGCTGGAATAAGGAACTGCTCTGACAAAAGTTAATATCCATTACATCTCAAATATAGGGTAGGTCTATATTTGAGAAAGACTTCTGAGCAGTTTTACTCAATATATTAACTCAAAATAAAATCACTTATGAAACACTACCTTAACTATTTAATTCATTCTTTATCGATTATTAAAACTAATGTCACTACTTACCTAATCAATCATTTATATTGAAAAGCTGAAAATTTTCCATGGTAGAAATTAGTACAAATATTTCTTCATTTAAATACAAATTGGATAGCAACTATCACCAGATAGTTAATACCTAATTCAAATGTTTTACTGAAACCAATTGCATGACCAGAAAATATTAGAAGAATTCTGTTTTAGAAAAGTATGTATTGTTTAAACATATCACCAAACTCTGAACATGACACTAACTTTTTGATCTAATACTATTTCACTTAACTTTTTGCATTTAAGCCTGAACTTTAGAATAACTTAATTTTGTTTGGTATTATAATTGTTTTGAATAAGGAGCAGACATTATTTAAACGTACTATATTTACATAAAAGTTACCTAATTTTTTAATTAGCTCATACTCAATGTAATTAACATCAATCAGCTTCAGGTTTCTTAATAGAAATTATACACGCAAATTTGTAGTTTTATTGTCCCGGATGGATTTTATAGTTCAGAGCTTCAAAACAGCCAACTATGCATAGTAATTCCTTATGTTCTCTCCTTCTCTTGAAATATTTGGTACAAAATGGAATATATCGAAAATCTGTGAATAGGTAATATTGGTAACTCATAGAAGTCTAAGATAATAGTGATACTACTAATTCAAGTTGCAATTATGTTTAAATCAGAGGCATAAAAATATTAAGCCCCTCTTTGCACTTGCAATTGAAAATAAAAACATTCAAGGACACTTTATGTCAGGATTTAAATCATTTTGAAACACCTCTGCACTGAGGAGTTAGAACATTACTTCTAGTTCCATCTTATTAGAGATCATCCTATGAATTCAGGAGTCACAAGGTGTTGAAATATATCACTATGCTTGTGAAAATAAAGCATATTCTTATAAAAACAGTTACAGGTGAAAATTGCCCTACCCATCACCATGAATTTAAGGAAATAATGTATCAAAAAGCTAAACAGAAGTGAAAAACAAACAAACAAACACACCACTAGGTCATGGATATTTTGTTTGTAAATCACAGTAGATTTGTTACATAGTAATTTGCAAACTGATGAGTGCAGCACAGTCTTTTATAGACTAACTCTGTCTTTTCAGGTTTGCAAGTTCTGCCTAATTGAATTTCACTAGAGATCTTTTAATGGAGATTGCTTGTATTCATAATGTGAGTAATTGCTATTTCAGATATTTCACTGGTGGAAGAAACTTCCAGAACCCTAAAACCTTCTCAAAGTCAATAATCACATTTTCCAAAGGCCTCAAAATGGCTCTGAATTTGCCGTGTTGTGATCAATTTATTAAAAAGTAACATACTGCATACTGTCCTAATATTCTTTCTTTCCCGGCTGCCTAACCTTACATGAAACAACTACAAACCACTTTCCCTTCACACGTGTTAGTTTCTGACAGACAACTTCACCTATCATAAAATGCTACCACGCTCCAAATGACCTCTGTTTCTGGAAAACCCCTGCCTTTGGGGGGTTTGGGACCAGCATTTGGGAGAAGAGCTCATTCTGCTTTAAAGCAACACATTTGTTTGAAGAGAGTCTCTGTCTGTAGAGATGTCCACATATTCAAACAAACTAATGATAGCTTTTGATTGCAATTATGGAACTGTATTTCAGTTTTCTATAATTCCTTTAATTCTTCCATATAGCCCTTTAAATTTGCATTGTCATACAGCAGCTTTAGCATTAATTTATAGAAGGAAGAATGAGCTATTTTGCAACTGCACACTTCCTTTACAGAACTGCCTTACACATCTTACAAATAAGCAAAAAAAAAAAAAAAAAAAAAAAAGGCCAGCAAGAGTGGGTAGGAAATGAAGGGGCTTAGAGGGGAAAGAAGGAAGGGATTAATACCTGCTGCTCTCCTGCTCCCTTTTGTGCCCAAAATCTCTGAAGAAAAAAGTGAGGCATGGAACTATGCTATCTCCCTGATGGAGGGGAGGGTCATTTAATACCATAGATTAATGACTGACTGGGGTCTAAAACTGGCTCAAAGGCAGAGATGTTATAAGGCTAAGAACTAGACTTTCAGTCTACTATTTTAGATGTAACTATTTCTCCTTATAAACTCTCAAGAAAAAGTGCTATTTGAGGACTCCCAAAAGACTTCGTTCCCTAAAGTTCTGTCTTCTGATTTCTCAGTCACAGGAAGAAGGACCAATCTAGCAATGTCTTGGAAGACTGAGAAGAGGAACAGAATGGGAACATAACACATTTGCAAGTACTCATATTGACCACAGAACTCCTACAGAAACAAATGTGTACTTACTGATATGTTTGTTTTCTGGCTTTACTAAGTAAACACATTTATCTAAAAAAAGCTGTATTTTAACTATATTATTAGTAAAATTCAGTTCCATTTAAGAGTCTACATAGTTTTTTAATAATATGTAGCTGCAAACTAATTTTATATTCAGATTCTTTGGCTTTCTGAAATTCTTCTCATTAATGAATAATACATCAATTTTAAGCAGTCACCCTTCCTGAAAGCTACTATGTCTGCTATATAAAATTCTCAGAGTAAACTTGCCATTAAATGCTTAATTTGTACAGGTCTTGCTCTTAATCCACTAATAAATGTATGCCTCAGGAGTAAGTCAAATGAGTCAGCGTACAGGTTTTTCATTTCTTTTTCTTTTTTTTTTTTCTTTTTTCTTTTTTTTTCTTTTTTTTTTTTTTGTTTTTACTGAATGAGCAAATCAATCACACATCAGTGTTGTAAATTTATGTGCAAAAGCATTGAAGTGCTTTACTACAAATTACAACGTAGAAACACGTTAACTAAACAATTAAATTCATACAATTAGATTTAGGAATATAACAACACAAAGAAGAAACAGAATTACAGTACATTTACAACACAAGACAAATACATGGAATTCATTAGAAAATATTGTAATAAATAATTCATGAATTATAGTGCAATTGATTTATGCATAAATATAACTAATTGCCTAAAAATCAGTTGTTAACAAAAATCTGTCAAAAATCAAGGCAGCCACAGAGTTTTACTAAATTACTGCGACAATGGAAATACTGCAATTAAAAAACAAATACAAGTATTTGTACTGTAAACAACTAAAAAATCAGTCTCACTAAAGTTAATATACAATTTAATATAAAATTGTCATTAGCTACCAGAAATGGTTTAAACAGCTTTACTGAGCAGTAGTTCTAAAAACAGAGGCACTGTTTTTTAATATAAAATACTTGAGAAACATTCAAATAAGTAGAAAGCATGTAGGGCTTGCTTTCGCCTTCATTTAAAATTCTGCTGAAACATGGATTTTCAGAAATTGTCAATTACTAAGTAGTGACTGATAACAGAATTTATAAAACAGTTCAAAGTGTGTAATTTAAGTGATATTTAGTGGAGTCATAGGGGTTGGGGAAGGAGAATCTACACATTTCCCTGCCTTTCCTTAGTTGTGTAATCAAAGGTTAGCCTAATAATTAGAAACAAATAATTCTGTTCCTTTAAACACTTACAGGTTGAGTATCATCTATAAACTATCAAAAAATATTTTAATATACTATTTCTGACCAAAAAATAAATACAAGTACTAAAATGTTGAAAATTAATTATAATATTACATACAAAACTACTGAGTACTGTTAAGTCAATAGTAAAATGATCCCTGATTTTATGAATCCTGTTAAATTTTTGGTCAGGTCACCTTCTAAACGATATAAAAAGAGTACTGTAACTTGCCTTCAATATAAACTTCAGACTCAAATTTATAATGTTGTCTGAGGAATAGAAAACATCAGTATGGTACAAATGTTAGGCAATGTACTGAAATCCCAAAGTTTTGCAAGTAAAACAGATCTTGAATGTTTAGCATATTTTTAAACTTCACTTTCCAGTGGGGATGCATTAACAATTTAATTCTTCTGGCCCTCAAAAAATATGGCTTAATTCTTTTAAAATGAAAGATGACCCTGACACCTGCTGTTTTTGACCTTGTTATCAGGTACAGTTCTGCTTAAAAAAGGATTCATTTTGAAATATGCAAGTAAACCTTAACCACTGAAGATTCAGTATAGATCTTGGAGACCAAAAAAGTGATACACTGCTTTTGCAGTTTCACTTAAATTCTTATGGATTACTCTATTTTAAAGTGTAAGCTCTTATTTTTCAGTAAGGTTAATAAATATGGACTAGATTTTGCCACTAATATTGCAAGTATGCTCTCCAGTGACTTTAATGGCAAATTCATTTAAAAATCAAGTTACCTGATGCAGACCATATGTATCTAATGTCCCCTTTCTATTTTTTTTTTTTAATAATTAACCTATACATATGAAAAGTTAAGTGCGAGAGAAAAAATGGACAATCTATGTATGCATGTATGTGCACCAAATGTATAAAAGTTGGAGAAAAGTCTTTTTCTATCCCAAATTAGATGCATACAGACATAATTACATTTTGAGAGGAAAAGGGCATTTATGTTCTGTATTGAATATATGAAGTAAGTCCCTGTTCTTCATATGCAGACACGTACTTCTTGATAGTCCATGAAAAAATTAAGCTTGATAAAAAGTCCAGTGTGAATACTTTGAAATCCATTTAAAAACTGTAATACGAAAGTAATTGGTCTCCCTTGTAGTCTATTAAAAGTTACGTATTTAAAGTGAACTGCCTAACTTCTAACTACCAAATTTATAAAGAATTTATATTACTGAAAGTTTTAAAACAGCTTCACTGTTTAATATTTGTATTTCTATCAAGACCCTGAACTGCAAATTTGGTTATTAGCAAAATGATAATGTAACTTGGTATTCATTTTGATAAACTGAAAATGTTTTGAAATGTCACAGCAGCAAATACATTACAGTTACAGTGAGGTTTTTCAATAGGAGTGTGACACAATCCTTAAATAAATTTTAAGTAGTCATAACATCAACTAACCAGCACGTTTAAACAAAACAAAACAAAAAAAGAAAACAAAACAAAAAGCCATTCTCAAGCTCATTCTGTGCACATTATGAACACGCTCTAAGATGCATTTCAACTTTCTTTTGAAACCTTATAGGTCACCTTATTTTTCAAACTAAAAAGGAAAATTATGATAAGGATTAAATTATGTTATGCTCTTAAGTATTCCATCTTATTTCATATTTAATAATTCTATAACTACAGTAATTTCTTGGGTTTCGTAAGTGTACACTTTGTAAACACCAATTTCTTTCTAAACCACCAACAAAATTTTCTTAAAATGATAAAAAATGCAGTTTATGCCTGCTAACACACATTTTTAGTAATGAAATGTTTCTTTCTTACTTGTATTGGATATTTAAGTAACGATTAACTTTTGTTTTTCTTTCACAGAATGTACTATAACCTACTAATACTTCACAAATTCACTCCCTGGTAAGGAACTAGCTTTTTAAAAAAATCCCTTGATTTGTATAATCTGAGTTACTTACAATTTATTGCAAGTATTCTGTGAAGTTTGTAAGTTTGCTAACCATAGATCGCGTATTTCTGTAATAAGATGGTTTGTTGAATGGGTAGAGTGGTTCTTCATCAATTAAAAATTATGCTTCACATGACAAATACTCGTTCTCCCAAAACATTTTTATGCTATTGACTACTAAATAAAACCTGAATCTTTTCACCTATTTATACAAGGATTATATTAAATACACACTATCAGAATTAAGTGAGGAACTCTATAATTCTGTCCACAGTGAAAACCCTGAATAAAACTATTTTTCAAAAGGCATGTATGTGGTTTTTGAACTGTATCATTTCACGTCTCCTGTCAGAGTGAACATATGTATTTCTCACACTGTGTGTGTATACAGACATACATACACACACACACACAAAACAATTTGCTAACAATTATTCTACACAGGCTTGCTACTGGTTTTGCAGCTGCCAGTCCCTGAATCTGTCATATTAAATAAGCCAGTGTCTGGTAAACGGAGTTTCTTCTTCGGCGGAGTCTTCAATGTTCCAGATCTTTCTTTTACTTTATATTCTAAAGTGCTGTGAGGTACCCCATAAATTCCTTGTGCTTTGGAAACACTCATTTTCCCACTCATTACCATTGCAATTGCTTCTTCCATTATTTCATGATCATACTGCCGATAGCGGCCACGTTTTTTTCTTGGCTGCTTATTATCTTTACGATCCAAACTATCTTCTGTATTTTCTGAGGTTCCATCTACCGTCCCATTCTTAGCATTAAGACACAAAGGAGAGAGGTCCCCATGCAGAAAGTAGGAATCAACACTTGAGTGAGTTACAGGTCCAGAACATTCAATTTTGTTCTGTTTAGGGAGTATATTTTTCAATTTTTGAAGAGCTGATCCTTCTAAGACTGAGGAGGTTTTAGAAACGTGGTACATAACATCCAGAAGACCAGCAGTATCAGACTGTGGTTTGGACACAGAACTTATTCTTAGCTGAGGAATTTTTAATTGTACAGTAGGATTCGTAGTTTCATATTGGAGATTTTCATTTTTTTCTTTAAATTGTGTGACCATTCTCTGCAGAGTTAATTGGTGGAGGTAACTGGAAGCTGTTGGGAATTTTAATTCTGAGGTTTCAAGTAGACTGAGTTTACTTTTTTCTGTGCGCTCTGCTTGAGCTCTTGCCCACAAGGCTACTTTTTGTAGGACTGCACAAGTTTCTTTACTGTCTTTAAATGAATAACTATCATTGAAATCTCGAGTTTTGTTTTTAAAAGGTGCAGGCTTTCCTGCTGGTAAGGCTTCTAAGTGGAGAAGTAAAGTTTTTTGAGGTATGCCATAAAGTATGCCTGCTTTATTTATGTCCAGTGCTCCAGACTGAATGTCTTTCAAAGCTTTTGAGAGCAAACCATCTGCAAACTCAGCACTTCTTTCCACATAGTCCTCTCTGTGTCTGTGTAGTCTCCTGGATGGATGGAATGAAACGATGGTAAACTGATGTATGAGAGACTCTCACACAGCTATGGAAGGGAAGGGTCCACTCCTTTATTATACTCCTTGCTTCGGTAACATCACTGCTTCTGATACTTTTAAGCCTTTGAGATGTGGTAGTTAAATGATTATCCTAGCAAAATGTTACAGTTCTGGTAGGACAGTGCATCAAAAATCATACGGTGGCTTCTACAGCAGCCCTTCCAAGAACTTTATATCCTATCTCAGTATTTGGTAATATTCTCATGTGCTTGTTATATTCCCTTGTTCACATGCTTGCAGAGCAACACTGTTATAATTTTAATTATACAATTAACGTTCCATTAAATACCCAAATCCTGAAGGAGTTTTTGTTAGTAGAAACGTGACGTTACCGCTAAACAAGTAATAAAAGAGTCAACCCCCTCATAGAAAATTTTCAGCAATAAATACATAACTACACACAAACATCCCAGACTTACACAAACTAGGCTTTCTACAACCATAAGGTAAAGTGTCATAGTTAACAATCAAGTCCATTGAAACACAGTTTTATAAACTTCTAGCCACTACTTACAGCTAATTACAAAGTCATATCAATTTCTAAAGCTTCTTCATATCAGCAAATTAATAAAATGCATTTTACACCATCCAACAAGTACTGCTATTGTATTCCTATTTGTAATAAGTTATTTGTAAGACGTACAGGTGACAAAAAAGGGTCCTGCTATGGCTAGTGGATAGGAGGATGCCAAAATCATAACAAAATCCAACAAAACAATGCTTTTCTCTAGATTAGTGGTAGCTTGCAGCAGAGGCAACATTTTTCTTGCTGGATAAAAAAATTTAACTATTTGCCACCACATACCATAGCCAGAACCATGATGTAAGTATAAATATGATGATTAAGAGCTCTCTCTCTCGCGCGCATTCTCTTGCTCATATTAAGGAGTATTACAAATAATAGTCATTTAACTTGTTCATGTTAGTTGAAGAATGTTTTAAATCTAAATATTAACATTTCTTTTTTTTGTCAAAAACTGCAGTTTCCTAAGTGAACTCTGAAAGAATAAATTTGCATTCTCTTCTACTGTCCTACTACTTTCATTGTGTCTACATAATCAGTTTTCAGTTCATTTTTAGTAACATGAACTAAAGTTTGGTGATTGTTCTGATAACTTTTCTTTAAACAGAAAAAAATAAAAAAGACAAATGAAACATATGATATATACATAGACACACACTTATGAGTGACACAAATTCTTTTGAAAGAAAAATATAAACCACACGTGTGTGTCAGTATATACTAATATGCTATGAACGTAAAACCTGACTTCAGAGAAGTAAGAGAAAACTCGATTTTCTTTTACATAAGCCAAAGAGAGTCCTAAAAATTGCTTACCCAGACACCGAGTTTTCAGAACACAAGGGATCGTATTTTGGCTCTTCCAACCTTGCGTTTTTCTTTGTAGAGAGATCTAACACTCCATCCCCTGCAAAGAATAGTGATGCAAAGAGTAGTCATGACAGCAGTTTAAGGATTATCTCAGAATTTTTTTTACCAATCATTTGTACCTATGTAACAATTTTTAAGCAGTTAGATTTATCCTGTAAAATTTCTGACGCCTTATTTTTTTCACAGTATCAGCTGTCTGTAAATGATTTTGGATGATTTATGGTAAAATTGTCTAAAATTAAGAAAGAAAAACAAAAACTCACACAGAAATAATAAAATTTAAAAGAAGAATCTGTTTTAAGCAGAAACACGAGACTCTTCCTAAAAACCATGTATGCATGGACACTGCACTGTTTACTTCCAAGGCAATGAGCTTCATATTATTTTGTATACACATAGTGTAAACAAATCTGATAATGAAATTAAAATGAACCTAATTAAATCATAGATTTACAGAATCATTCAGGCTAGAATGGTAACTCAGGAGATCTCTAGACCAATCTCTTGTTCTGAGATCAGACCAGGCTACTGGATGAGAAAGGAACAGTAGTAGTATCCGAACAAATGGGAAGAAAGTGAGCTCAAGCCATGTTTTCAGTATATGGGACCTATGTCTTTAAAAGTTCCAGCTGTTTGTTTACTCATACACACCTGCTGCCCCCACACAGATGTAATGATGTGTCTACAGAACCAGAAAGACCTAAACTGGGGTGAGAATTAACTCTGTCAAGACACTGGCAAATGTTATATTCAAAATTTATAGCTGGATGTTGAAACTTATCAAGTATTGAAAAAGAAAAATGTATTTTATTTTAAATCAACATTTAGTAACATTGAAAATTAGCAAATCTCTTCATTAGCTGAAAACTTCCTTCTAATTATTGGTTAGGTTGCTTTTTTTGGCTTTTATTTTTAAACCACATTTAATTTATAGATAAATCCCCTAAACACACAATTTCATACCTGCCTTCCTTGATTCTCTGTTTCAAACTTGGACTGGTTGTGAGTCTGAGCTTTATGAATCTAATTTTGAGTTTCAACACTCACAAGCCATGTCATTGCTTGACCTTTTTACAGTAGTGTCATTTTTATGTTATTTCTAAAATATTAACCAATTGCATATGTTTTCCCATAGCCTTGGATGTACAACATGAAACACTGGTTGAATTTCCCAAATGCCAGCACTCAAAGGAGAATTCAGAAAAATTCTTAGGTTAATTCTGCTTTATTGCCCACACTGCTAAGAGTTTTGTGAAGGAAGTAAATACAGCTATTTGTTTTGGTCTGCTTAAAACAGCTTTTGACTGTTTTTGCCAAACAATCTTGGAAATAAGAGAAAAATTAGCATGGTAGATCAGGGGAAAGAATATTTATAAATATATTTATAAGTACTTTTCAAGATGTCCCTTTCCTCCTAAACTTGTTCTCTTCAAAGTCTTCCTTAAACTCTTGGGATTGTAAAGGAAGCACTATAGTTAATGCTAAATCAAGCTTTCTGAAGCAGTAATATTTCAGAAGGAAAAGCCAATTAAAATCACAGCAGAAATATTCTGCAGGGACTATCCAGCCTACCCAGCTGTAAAATATTCTCAACTCCTGTGCAACAGACAGATCTCATCTGTTGTGTACTCCTAGTGGTAGAAACTATGTTAGCCTTTGTTTGTGCATTTGCTTTCACAATTTTCACCTTCAGTTAATTAATAGTCCAGGCAGCATGACATAAAATGCTTAGAAGAGATCACTGGACAAAATCACTAGAAAAAATACTCCAGAAAACTACCTCAAAGTTCACAACTCATCAGGTTGCAAAGAGTTAATCATTAGATCACTATCACCTGACTACTAAGAACAAAAGAACACCAGGTATAGATTAAAATCAAAACAAACAGCAAAATGAAAACATACTCTGAGATACACGGCTGAAAAAAACAAATTAACCTGTAACTGAAATAGAATGTTTTGCTAAAGACTTCGAAATATCAAGATAACCAACCTGAATAGCTCTGTCTAATCAACGTACAAAGGAATTGAAGCTAACAAGATTCTTTGAGAGAAAGTCAAAGGCTCTGGAAAGATTCCATGACAAAATCTGAACAGATCATATCATTTCTATCTCCTGTTTTTCATAAGTGCCTCTGACAACAAAAGCCCTGAGTAAGCTGTAAAAATCACTAAAAAGAGCACAGTACTGAAAATATACTGCTATAGCAAGAAAATTAGATACATTTTGGGCCCCTAAAAGTTAACCAGACTGAAGAATCATTTCAGGTTCAAGATAGCTGAATATCCAACACAGAAAATGCAAGTATTAAATATGTGTATGGCACTTCCCTGAAGACTATGTTCTATAATAGAATCATTATCATAGAATTACTCAGATTGGAAAAGACCTTAAAGATTATGAAAAGGCGATCCTCAGCAAGAAGAGCGAAAGAGAAATGTGAGAGATTTGTTATATGCACAAAAGAGCAGGTAAATCATCACTGACTGGGTTCAGCAAGATTATTTTCTCAGCTTAACAAAATTTTTCTTGTGATTTGCTGTTCACACATACTCTAGTAATTTTATGCACATTATTTTCTCCATGACAAACAGGAATCTGCTTGAAAAGCAGTGCCCCTTGAGATCATGCTTCTTCCCTGGTACATTACTGAAAACACAAAGAATGGAGCAGATGCAACTCATCCTTCAGCTATCGCACTAATATGGGGCCCAAATCACATAGTTTTCTAGTATTGAAGAACAAAAACCATATTGAACAGTGAACCCTGAAAACCTAAATTACTTGCAAGGTATGAATAGGACATTTTAAACCAAAACAGCATTTTCTATTATTTATTTAAACCAAAACAGCATTTTCTATTATTTCTGCATTTTCTATTATTTCTATCGAATCACTCAAACCAGATGGTTTAGACAAGAATTCTGGACAGGAAGAAAATGACATCAGGACCAGAAAAAACTATATAAGGTGATTCAAATAAGAGCTACAGAATTACTTCCACTCTTCAGCTAAAAACATGACAATTACCAGGACAGTATTCATTAACAAATATTATGAAAAATTAGATAATACAGAAAAATTGCTACAAGTTTTTCAGGTCTGCTTCTTGTGGTATTCCAATGAAATTTTTTATGCTGTAAATCAGATGATTTTGAACTTCAAAGAAATGGCTTTAGCACTGCTTTGTTGACTTCTCAGCATCACATAATCAGGTACAAAAATACCAAGGTATACTAAACTTCTTCAAAACAAACAGGAGAACAATAACTTGAGTCTCCTCCAAACTAGCAAGGTTAGAGAAGCAGAAAAAATAGGCCTTTATTGGAACCCTTGAGTTCCTACCATACATATTTCAGCAGTCATTTTAGCAAATATCTTATTTTCTGGGTTTCAGGAAATCTCTCACAAGTTATCTATTTAAAGTCAGATGATCTACTCTACTCAGTCCTCTAACTCCAGACATATCAGAAATTCCACTCCTAGCACAGGAGAACACATCAGCCTGGACTCCACCTGCACTGCATGCCTCTCTTACTGTCCCAGCAACTGCCAGACCTCAGAGATCTCTTACTTACTACTGTCTTCATAATCTGGCCTTGGATCTATTTGCTGGGAAGCTGCATAAGGCCTTTCTTTGAACCCACTGACACTGCCAATCTCTAAAACCTTTTGTCACACCAGTTCCAGATGTTTATAATTAACTGTGCAAACAAAGCCCCTTGTCTGTTGTTTTTTTTTTTTCCCTTCTGATAAGCTTCAGAAAACTACTTGTAAGAGCTCAAACAACTTTTACTATTAATTTATTATCACATTATTAAATCTATTATTTATTAATTTTTGTTAACTACCACCTTGACTAGCCAATTTTTGCTGACCTGATATGTAATTTTATAAAGCAAAACACTGGCACATGGAAAATATATGACTATATATGGCGTGTATATGACAAAGTGGGGCTGAGCTGCAGGGGTAACTACTGTAAGGAGAGATCAGGGGCTGGCCCATTGCAGCTAATTCCAGTCAGCTCCAACAAATTCAGGGTAAATTTGCAGGGCAAAGCTGAGCCCAATCTAGCTGGTGGCTTCCTGTGGCAAAACGAATTGAAGAAAGGACAAAAAACATGGGACAAAAAGAAAGAGGGAACTAAAAGGATGAGAAACAGCAAAGGGAACTCCAACTGCAGAGAAAAAATGAGGAAGGAGGAACCACAGGGAGAAACCCCTATGTACTGATTATGAATCCCATCCCCCATTTTTTTTGAATGGATAACATCAAAAGTGGTAAAGAGGTAGGCTTGCACAAGAATCAGGAGTGAAAGTTAGCAAGGGAAAAGGTTGAGAAAAGGTATTCATTTTAATGTATTTGCTTTGTTTTCTTGTACCTGGGTTAAATTACTGCCTATTATTATAAATCTTAGATTTGTCCATGATGGTAAAACAATCCTTACTCCAATGCTTTTTTCCTGTTCTTATTATTCCCCCTATGCTGCTGAAGAAGCAGCAAATGAGCAACTGATTGGAAGTTTAGCTGCTACCACTACTGACAGCCAAAGAAGAAATGGAAACCTAAACCCTGTCCCTACATTCACCTTCTCATATAAAATTATTACACTCTGTCTCTTGAATACATTTTGCAGTTTACACAATTTATTTTTTTGAACCGTAGTATGCATACCTTCAAAACACATAGTATTTTTCCCAATATATACTATGAGAACAGTGTATTAAAATAATACATCTTTCTTTTTAAGTGTCTGGAATTGTTTCAATATGATTCAAATGTAGAAATCAAGAAGCCAGTCTCTTAAATGTATTTTCAAAGAGATGCCACAAACATAGCTGTTGCACTCCCCTTTGGCCTGTGGAGGATCTGCTGCTGAAGTAGCTGGGCCTGGGATGAGGTAACACCTGGCATTGTCTCACAGAGGCCATCCCTAAAGCCCTCCCATTATGAAAAGTGCCACATAAACCCAATACACAGAGGTTCTGGCAACAAGCAGTGCTGGAAGTGACAAACCTGAATATTATAAGAGTTCTTCAGAGACAGGCTACAGATAGCCAAGGAAGGTAAGAAACTTTGAGGTCAAGGTAGATTCTGCCCCTGAGGACATCTGGATGACCTTTTCTCAGTACTGAACACTAGGATCTGTTCAGTGCAAGAAAGTGCTTCTTGTGATCTGGAAAATAAAGCCTAAAATTTCCTCTTGAATCCAATAGTCATTTCCATAATAAAGGAAAAAGACATGCATTTATTACTAAGATCTGCAATTTTAAAGAATGTCTAATTTTAAAAAAATCAACCTGAAGTCTTTACGTTTTAGGCTATTCCCTGCTTCACAAGAGAGATAGAATTCAAATTGAAAAGATTTCAACTTTTCAACATTTTTTAAAAATCTTTTTTTTTTTTTTTTTTTGAGAAATGTAGTGATTTAAACTTCCTATTCTGTTACTGTCATTTCATTTGGAAATTGTAATTGTCATGAATACAAGATCATCAAAAACTTCTAGAAAGGGAGCAAATAATGGTACTGTATTTATGAGTGTACTGACTGAAGAAAGAGTTATATGTTATTTGCTAGCTTTTTTTAATAACTGAATTAAAAGATGAAAACTTTAATCAATTTCATAACGCTACCCAAAGAGCAGTATTATATGAGAGCTGTTCTGGAAGTAATTACTCCTGTTTCATTATGCTGGCCCACCACGTCAGAGGTGCATGGTGGTGGTATGGCTGTGTAGAAGTTGAGTGTTCCTTCTAATACTCCACTAAATTGTGTTGCTGTGCAACAGATGGCAGCAGAAAGGCAGTCTGACAAAATAGTATCTGACACAGAAGTGTGTATGAAGCAAAGATGTATAATTGAATTCATCTGTGAGGAAAAAATGGCACCCACTTACATCCATCAATGCTTGCTGAATGCTGATGGAGCCTGAACAGTGGATGTGAGCACAGTGAGGTGGTGGGTGGTACGTTTCAGCAGTGGTGACAATGGGTCACCCCCACTGGTGCAAATTTTTATGGATGTGCCATGAAGGTTCCTGTTTATCACTAGTAAAAATGCACTGCTAACAGTGGTGACCATGTTGATAAATAGTGTTTCAGTAGCTGAGAATGTGCTCTATCAAACATTGTCATTGTGCTCTTTGTATCTGCTGTAGCTCCATGCAGGACATCCACCGTATTAGTTCTTAAAACTAAATCACTGTACAGTGCCACGGAAAAGCTGTTCCAAGTAGATAATATGAATGCCATAAGGATCTGGGCAGTATCTCAAGTTTCAAAATTCTCTACTGTAAGCATGTAACATTTCGGTACCTTTAAGTTGCCTTCATTAAAAGAACAATAATACATGAGAAGGAGGTAGAATAATTTATAGACGCTTACAACATCTAACTGAAATAACTCTTCAGCAGCCTCTGCACATAGAACATAATAAAAACAAACAGGTTGCCTTTTTCCATCTTGATCTTTTTTTGCTTGTGTTGCTGTCACCACTACAGTGGAAAACTAAGACAGTCCTAAAATAATATGCTTATAGAAAAATGGAAGTGCAATACAACTTCTTTGGTAGATTGGATGGCTCAAAACATTTTTCCTTCTAGTGTTGTATTGATATTTCCTCTTTTTTCAGTAGCTCTAAACTTCATAGCAAGATTAACATCTAAAAAGTTCTCCAAACACATTGTCTGCCAAGCAACTACTTATTTCAGCCTCAGATGTTTTGCTTGAAGATACCTAATTCTAAACACTATGAAGACACATTTTCACAGGATTTATCTGCACAAGGTAAATTTGTGCCCAAATCCAGACATGAGCTAGCCTCTGCTGATCACACAGAATAAATGCAAGAATTCTGCAATTTCTTAAAGGTTCTACAGTCAAAGAAAAAGGATGCTGAAATTTCATCTAGAAAATGCACATTCAGAAGGTAGGTCTGTGTCAAAACTGTTCATTTTTTTAAATGATACGCCATCTAATTGAAGACTGTATACACACATAAAACCTTAATTCTACAATTCTCTCTTTGTTTAACTTGCAGTATGTTACATGACACATGGGTTTCACTTTACAGTGGTCTGCAGTATAACTGGATTAACACAGACCCTTGTATTTGTCAGAGACTAGCTGACTTTGCCAGTGTTCTCAGTTACACGTGACAGTCACAACCCCTCCTGAAAACTGCTGCTACTCCAAATCAAGTTCAAAGTCCAAAGCATTCCTGTGATTTTATTATCCGTTTTGGATGACAATATTCCTCAAGAGAAGATATTGTTTCCTGTTTGTAAATGATAATGAACAGCCTTATTTTTCTTGTTTTACACTCAACAAAGTTGTACTGATCTGTAAGCATTAGGTCTTAAGCACAGAAAATTCCTCTTTCCATCATTCTAACCTGTCTGTACTTAATCAGTGTCCAAGGATTAAATGGTTAGAATGAACTCTGTTCTCTAAAGTTCTAGCATATTCTCTCTTTCCTCAGAAAATTCTTCAACAAAATCTTAAGCTACTGTTACCTGTGACAGCCACAAGTGAGATGACTAAGTGCTCTAAAGCTGAGAAATTCCCAAACCACATTTAAAGGCACACACTACAAAACTAGGATATTTACCACCAAATACATAGTATGAAAAAATGCTTTTAAAATGGCTTTTTATTTAATCAGTTAAAATAATTTCTTTTTTCTTATGGACTCATTGCTATTCTGGAAAGTGAAAACATTATTTGGTACTTTTTAAAAAAATGTTTTATTTTTGAAGTAGAAAGATATAATAAGGTAGTAAATGACATGAAAATACAGATAAACAGATAAGAGATATTTACCTTGCTGAGTATTCTGTTCTTGAGTTCGATTCACAGTGAGGTCTAGAGGGCTATCCTGCTCTTCCTGAAGGGAGTTTTCCGTTTGGTTCATTTGGATACTTTTACATATCAGACTCGGTTCAAATGATGAACCATTTCTGTTCTCTTGAATTTTGCTACTTTTTGAAATGTACTCAATTGCAAACTGGCGGATCATTTTTTTCATTAATTCCTGAGCAACTAGGGGAATGTTAGGATCACAGTTCTGAGGAAGATCTAGGAGAGAAAAGAACAACAACACAAGCAATAGATGCATTAAGAAAAATGAAAACACTTTCCTTGAAAAGAATATTTCACATAAGCACAATGAATATGTTCAATGATTTCACATGCACAATTAAAATGCCTAGCAAATTCTTCTTACAAGTATTCCTTTCTGGTCACTTGGAAGAGCATGTCTGGCAGGCATCAGTAATACAGTATGATTATAATGAGAAGCTACTTTCAAAAAACAACTAAAAATACATATTTTAAAAATGCAATTCTACAAATTATTTTTTATATCACACAGAAGTTTTCAGAAGTTGATCATAAAAAGTTGTTTCACATGTATAATAGATGACATCCACGTTGTAGATTCAAGTTTGCAGTGTCAATTTGAAGCAACTTGAAAGGTCTCATATAAGTGGTAATATTACAAGCAATTGAGTTTTAAAATAACCTTCCTTTGTCATTTTCCAAGTGCTAACAATTAAATCATTTGGGAGAAAAAAACACTTTTTCCTGTTCTAAATCATATGTAAACTGTGTAGAAATGCATTCATACAACAGTCCCACAGAAAAAACAAGTGTTTCGGGTTTATTCTAAATACCAGGAAAGTGTTGCAAAGCTGCAAAGCATTACAAATACATGTATTTGGTCTGCTGACACAGACGACTGTTCCAAGATGACTCCTGCCAATGCTTTTTGGTCTGCTTTTGCAAGGTAAGTTGGAGCTCCTCCATTTTCAAAGACTGAGTATATGCTAGACAATTCATTTTCAAGAGACCATATGCATTACAAAAGTCTGCTTTTGGTTGAAGGCCTATCTTCTGACACTCCTTCAACCGAAACTCTACCAAAATTTATAAAACTTAATAGGAGTTTCTGGAAATTCTAAGTGCTGGAGAATATATACAAGAAATCTTTCCCAATCATATAACACTCAGACACAGGTGTTCTTCATTTATTGGCATTTTCTGATTCCTGCATAATGAATCTACTAAATGTTCAAGTAGCATTTGGTCTTCATGAGAATTAATTATTATCTAGGAACAAGAGTACCTGCCTAAAGCCGTAATTCCACTGTCAAGTGGAGAAAATTACTGATCAACAACTTAGCTAAAAACAAACACAAACAACCAAAAAGTATGAAATAAAAGCAGGTAAAAACCCCTGATTTTAAGTTCAGTGTTAAAGCTTCATCACACTTCACTATATTTTGCTACAATCTTTAACTAATCATACAATATTTGAAAAGGCAATTTAATGTGTTCTGGGAGAAGTACTAGACCTCTGAACTTAAGTCTCACTAGCAAATATTTCTTAATTATTATCAGCAGATGGCACCAGATATGCTTTGTAGGAACAAAAAGTTTTATTTTAAGACGTTTTTATCAGGAGTCACAATTATAGCTACTTTTAAGTTTTAAATCGATATGCCTATATCTACTAATAGGACACGGGGGAATGGCTTTAAACTAAAAGATGGGAAATTTGGGTTAGATGTTAGGAAGAAATTCTTTACTCAGAGGACAATGAGGCAATGGAACAGGATGTCCAGGGTAGTTTATGGATGCCACATACTTAAAGGCATTCAAGACCAGGTTGGATAGGGTCCTGCGCATCCAGGATCTAGTGGGTGGTGACCTTGCCCATAGAAGGGGGCTTGGAGGCAAATGATCTTTAAGGTCCCTTCTAAGCTAAGCCATTCTATTATTCTACATCCGCTTAAGCTTCCATTTTTCAGACAGAAGGCTTATACCATAAGGCAGCTACATTTATTCCACTGATTGCATGTGCACATACAAATACCCAGCAGAAAAGTTTCTAAGAAGATGGAGTAAAAGGTAGCTCTGATGTCCCACTAGTTTCTCTCAGATCTTTGTAGACTCTCCTAATATAAAATACAGATGTGTCACTTAGTCTTCCCTTATGTTATAGCCTAGCAATTTCTGTTTTTGATTTTGACAAGATTCTAGCCAGAATACAAGTGAAGGCAGTAGTAAAGATGATATGCAGTTATGACTAACTGTAATGATTTATTCTGATTCAAAGCTCACACTTAGGATTAAAGCTTCCTCAGTTAGTGTACCTTAAATAACTTGTAGCTACTCAAATCTGTATTCTACAGCAGTTTGCCTATCAATGTTTTCTGTACACACTGCAGCTCTCCCGCTTTCACAAAAATGAACGACTCCACATTAACAGCCAAATTGTCCCAGCAACATCCTTGTTTCCACATATAAACTTGCTCACCTCACTGTAAATCACCAGCAGGTTAAAAACAATACAGCCATTTACTTTTTACCACATCTCATTATTAGTTTAGTCAGCTTGACTGATCAACAAACAGAAGGACAAAAAAAAAAAAAAAAGATGTATTTTCATGCAACTTAAAGCTGGCAGCAAATGACTTGGACAGGTATGCTGGAGAAAAAAACTGTCTGCATGGCCAGGCCCAGAAAGCAGTGGTGATGAAGTTAAATCCAGTTGGTAGCCAGTCATTAGCGGTGCTCCCCAGGGGACAATAATGGGACTGTCCCCGTGCAATATCTTTACTTATGATCTGGATTGAGTTCACCCTCAGTTTTCAGATGACATCAAGCTAGGGAGACGTGCTGATCTGTCTGAGGGTAGGAAGGTCCTACAGAGGGATCTGAATAGGCTGGATTGATGCTGAGGCCCATAATATGAGCTTGAGTAAGACCAGAAGTGGGATTCTGCACTTTGATCACAACAGCACTCTACTGTTGTGATCAAAGATGCTACAGACTTGTGGCAGAGCAGCTGGCAAGCTGCACAGAAGAAAAGGATCTGGGGGTGTTAGTCCACAGCCAGCCAAACATGAGCCAGCACTGTGCCCAGGAGGCCAAGAAGGCCAACAACACCCTGACTTGTGTAAGAAATAACATAGTCAGCAGGACTAAAGATGTTATCATCCCTCTGTATGAGGCTGTACCACAAGTACTGTCATCAGTTTTGGGATACTTACTACAAGAAAGACATTGATACCCAAGAGGCATCCAGAGAAGGGCAACGAAGCTAGCGAGAGGTCTGGAGCACAGGTCTTATGAGAAGCAGCTGAGGGAACTGGGATTGTTTAGCCTGGAGAAGGCTTAAGGGAGACTTCACAGCTGTCTACAACTACGTGAAAGTTGGCTGTAGTGAAGTGGGAGCTGGTCTCTTCTCCCAGGTTAACTAGAGATAAGAGGTAACAGCCTTAAGTTGTGCCAGGCTGGTTCAGGTTGGATATTAGGAAAAACTTCATCAGCAAATGATGCCCAGGGAAGTGGCAGAGTCCCTACACCTGGAGGTTTTCAAAAAAGGGTGGCACTTAGGGACACGGGTTTAATGGGTGGGATGGTGATGGGTCGGCCTTTGGACAAGATGATTTTGGAGGTCTTCTCCAATCTTAAATATAACCAGTCACAGAATCATTAAGTAAAAAGTTTTTCCTGCTCACCAATGGACAAAGAACAATGATATACTTAGGAAGAAAGCATCTGGTTTTCAGATATATTGCTTAGTGGTATGGTGCATGAGCAGTAGGTAGCTGATGGCCCTTGGTTTGTTTAGACCAGAGAAGAGGAAGTTGAGGGGAAACCTCATGTTAGCCTACAACTTCCTCATGAGGGGAGTGGAGGGACAGGCCCTGACCTCTTCTCTCTGGCAAAACTAACAGGATCCAACACAGAGCTGTGCCATGGAAATGTCAAGTTGGGTATTAGGAAAAGGTTATTCACTAAGAGGTGAATTCAACTGCTGAAACAGTCTGCAGAGCAGGGATGCAGTACCAAGCCTACCAGAATTCTAGAACTGTTTGGACAATGAAACACAGTTTGGTTTGGGTGTGGTTCAGTGTTGATCTGGTAGCTGAATTTCATTATTTCTGTGGGCCCCTTCCAACTTGGGATATTCTATGGTTCTATGAATTAGTATGGTTCTATGAATAAAGTAATGCTGGAAAACACTGTACATCAAGAGACCAAGAAAAGTCCTGAGGAAGTAGAAATTTAAAGAAATAACTGCCAAGGGAGACGCCATATAATCTAATCAAGAGACCAGCTTATAATAAAAGTTCCAGAAATATGGAGGTGATAATATTTTATTTCAAATGGAAAATAACCAATTTTAAGCAAAGCCAAGGAACAAAGACAGACTCAAAATGCTGCTGCACTCCATCCAAATTTCTTTTAATTCATAAGCAAATCATGGGCTGAACAGGTGTGCCCTGTACAGAAAAAGATTATACCCATCCCAGGTTCAAAGGCATAGTAATCTTCTCCTGATAAAAGAAAGTAAAGGAGATAAAATTAACTACTTCCCCTCACTCCTCACCCCCCCAGTCTGTGCATAAAGAGTCACTGACTTGCTCTACTTCTTTGAAAAAGCAAGGGAGGGCTGTAATACTCACCTATTCTGGCATTTAAGTACACTTATTAGACCCCCAATACAGCCATGTGTATAGGAACTGCTGAGTCACAGCCTGAACCTCTGATTAGTCACCTGAGGCAAGCAATGAGTCAGCCAGGGGAGCACAGGTGAAAGCAATTCACCTGTGCTGCAGGAAGGGGTGGAGTCTGGCTCCACCTCTCCTAGACCCATTTAGGAGCTGGCTACCAGTGGGGAAGGTTCTCTCTTCTGAAGATCCACTCCACTGGTGTTTCCTGAGTAAGCCCACAATATGGGTAAGCATCCTATCTATTTTCTTTTCTTGCTTTGCCTAACTCTCTTGTTTATTTCATTATTATAACATCTTAATATTCTTTGATTATACACTATATAAAGCAGATGATGAGTGAACCTACAGTAACGTTCCTTACACAGAAGCTCCAGGAAGAAAATGAGTATTTTTACTTCTCTCAATAGTGACTAGCTTACTGGAAAGTAATCTACATGAACCAGCTTTTAGTTGCTCATATACTTGCCAACTGCCAAAGAATGAGAGCAGACAAGGAAGGAAAGAGCTTCTAAACATTGTTTCAGCATTAAGTTTCAAACACAAACTTGAATGTTTTGAAAGTTGCAACTCTGAGAAGTAAGAACACCCCAAATGCTATTTTGTAATTTGTAAGAATGTAACATTCTCTCACTTAAAAGAGAGAGTTCTCCTGTTGTGAAGTGAAAGCAATTTAGTGCTTAAGAATTCCAGAGAATAGCGGAGTTGGCAGAGAATGAAATAATTAGCTCACAGAGAAGAGAGATAATGAACACAGATCCAGGAGAAAAAAAGATAATGCAACAAGACTAAAAACAGTGGCAAGTTAGAAGAGAAGTAGTGCTTGATTTGCTGATATTGAATTAAGTAAAGACTGGGGAAAAATAAAGAACAAAGAAACAGTGCTCAGTACATTAATAAAAGTACTTTAGAATCCAAGTCAAACGTAAATTATTCAATTTTTCCAGATTCAAGTTATCTCTTAATAAAGACATGCTTTCGTTACCTTTCTTTCGAAAGAGTGCATTTAGATAGTTTTCTGCTTGGCATTCAATCTTATCAGTGTTGGACTGGCCCTGAGATGAAAGTTCCTCTGTAGGCGTTGACTGTGAAGAACCGATAACTGATGCACGATCCTAGAAGGGATATGAAAATTATAAGATCTCTCAGAAGTTGGTTTGTTGATAGTACAACATATAATTAAGTTACTGAGCTATGAAATAACAAACCACTAAAAATAATTTTACTTCTACACTTAGCTAAACTATCTTGAGTCAAAATGCATTATTAACTTATTTGCAAAATTCAGTTCTCTGATTCCTACTCTTATATTGAAAATTAGGTGGGGAGTCATGCTAAATATGTTCATACTTACACTGACTGTTTCTTTGTGTAAATTACAAAAGGAACATTTCTCATCCATAGACCAGTCAGTTAGCTCTTCTGGCTCACAGTCTTAAAAGAAGGAAAAAAAGCTAGATGTTTTAAACATGTAAAAGTGGATTCAGAGAACAAGATACACATCTAACAATTCTGTTAACTAAGTTTTGTTGTAACCTAGTACACATTTATTGGTAAGACATAGTTAACAGTACTTATTTCTTTGGGTATTTTTGAAGTCTAGCCTAGCTTATACGGCCCATTATTCAAATCACATTTCTTAATCATTTTAATCACTTTCAAATCAAATTTCTTAAAATGAAAAGTACATAAGTTGCTCTGAAAGCAATGTCTCCTGTTTATTTGCATGGAAACTACAACAAATACAAAGAGCATAATGACAACATTTGATGGAGCACATTCTCAGCTACTAGTTTTCAAAGTAGTCACCACTATTAGCAATGCATTTTTACTAGTGATGAACAAGAACCTTTGTGGCACATTCATAAAGATCTGCACCAGTGGGGGCGACCCATTGTCACCACTGCTGAAATGCACCACCCACCACCTCACTGTGCTCACATCCACTGTTCAGGCTCCATCAGCATTCAGCAAGCATTGATGGATGTAAGTGGGTGCCATTTTTTCCTCACAGACGAATTCAATTATACATCTTTGCTTCATACATACTTCTGTGTCAGATACTATTTTGTCAGACTGCCTTTCTGCTGCCATCTGTTGCACAGCAACACAATTTAGTGGAGTATTAGAAGGAACACTCAACTTCTACACAGCCATATCACCACCATGCACCTCTGATATGGTGGGCCAATAGGAGGCATTACTTCCAGAGCACCCATCATAAATTCATACATTTCAGTTGTACTACAGTTATTCTAGGTATCTGACTACAGTAGATTAAGCTCTGAATCTCTGTCTCATTATTTTTAATGAAAGTCTGCAAACCCTTATCAAACTAAGCTAGAATTTAGGACAGATCCCTTACCATTTAAGAAACATGTATTGTATTGAAAGATATTTTATCCTGTGTCACCACTACAAATAAATCAAAACCCTACACTCATTTGAAATTATGTTTATTCTGATACAAACATGAATAACATATCTTAAGTTATAAGAAGGCCTATACTACTACTGAGCAAATACAGGACTTAGATCAGAATGGAAATGCATCATTTACTTTCTTTAATCATGTTACTAAGCTCCATTTCAGGTTAGCTTTCCACCACATATTCTCTTCACAAATCACCAATCACTGATGATTTTCCAAAATTAACTGCTCTGAAAGTCTTCCAATTTTTTGTTTAAATTTACTCATAGCAATTTCTTCCAGTCTGCCTTTGTGGCAACACTGTTCTTACATCCAGTTATCACTCATGGGTATCTGGTATCTTGACATACTTACAGATAATATCATCATTCCCCCCCCCCTTATACTTCATTTTGCTCAGCTAATTTAGTCCACTTGGACTTCTCTCACAGTACTCAGCTGTATTTTCTCTGCATTGTTGCTACTTGGTCTCCTGTTTCCTGAATACAGGTGACCACATTCAAGATGATGCTTTCCCTTTACATTTACAACAGCCTTTCCTACAGCATCCTGGTTGTGCATAAATCTTGATCATGGCTACATCACTTTGAAAGGTGAATATTAATTTAACTAGAACAACAAGGTCTTCCACCATGCCAGTCATTTCCACTTTATGTGCTTACAACTTAAAAATATACTTGTTTTCTTTATGAACTACTTTCTTTATGTTGTGGTGGATTGACCCAGGTTGGCTGCCAAAACTCCTAAGCCATCACTCTAATTTCCCCTCCTCAGCAGGTTTTTTCTGTCTAGCAAGATGGAAAAATTCCTGGATCAAGACTGAAAAACTCATGGGTCAAGACTAATGCAGGGAAATCACTTACCAAGTACTGTCACAGGCACAAGAATCAACTTGGAGAAAGTAAATTTAATTTATTGCCATTCAAAACAGATTTCCATAGTGGGGGGAAAAAAAAGGCAAAACCAAACACCTTTCCCCACTGTCTTTACAGTCAGTCCTTCACTCCTGACTCATCTCCTCCCCAACTCCAAAAGTGTACAGAACGTATGGATCTTGAAGTCCCCATCCATTCATAATAATTCTCTGCTCCTTCTTCCTCCTCCCATTTTCCCTGTTTTCACCACGCAACCCCTTTCACAGGCTACTTCACCAGTGTGGACTGTTCTTAATGACTGCAGTTCAGGAAGTGCTCTAGAGTGGGGACTTAGCACAGGGCACAGTCCTTCAAAATAAGACTGCTCCAGCATGGGTTCCCTATGGGCTACATTCTCTTCCAGAGGAACTGCTCCTGGGTGGGCTTTCCAAGGGCTGTAGTTTCTTTCAGGGCACATCCATCTGCTGTGACATAAGGTCTTCCTTGGACTGAAGCATGGATATCATCTCTGGCATGGTTCTCCAAGTGCTCCAGGTTATTTCTCCAGGTGGTAGCCTCCACAGGCTACTGCAGGGGAATTCTGCCCCAATACCTGGAGCACCTCCTCTCTCTCCTTCTCTGACATTGGTGTCTCAAGAACATTTCTTGTGCTCCTTCTCCCTGCCCACATTTCTCTCTCATTAATGCTCTGCAGTTTTGTTGGTGGTGGTTTTATTTTTGTTTTCTTCTGTTAACTCTCGCAAATACCTTATCACAGAGGCACTACCAGAAATAAAATTAACCCAAAAGAAAATGAGGGTCCTACATTGGATTAGCTTAAAAATCAAAATTCTGAGGTAATAGTGTGAACTTCATTCTCAAATACTAACATAAAGCAGAATTCTGCATTAATAATCTGCTGGTTGGCATCCCTAGAAGTACATAGCAATTTTGACATGTTGGAGAATAGATCACAGAAAAAAGACAGGATTTTCCTGACTGTACAGTAAAAACAACATTAATCTCAACATTCCTGACTGGTAGAGCTATATATTGAGCACGTCTGCATATAAAAAACTAATGCACGTTACACTTTCATTACCAAATACATGTTTTCATAGTTCTCCCTGAAACCACAATAGGACTACTTATGAACATTGAGACTGTGAGTGTAACTCCAGGACAGATTTTATATTTATCAGAGAAATTCTTTGGACTGGAAATTTTCAAGTTCCACTGTTAAAAGTCTAATTGGAGAGCAATCCCTGTGTGTCAGCAAACAAGCAAGACCTGAGAAGCATCAGCTCTGCGATACTAAATTTATACAAAAAAGACTATCTCAAGTTAACGTAGTGTATCAGGAAACCAGTGAACTAAAGAAAAATGCCAAGAGAATAAGAACTCAATCTATAGGTAATGGATGAATTCTGAGCTTCTCTAATACAAGTCTTTTGAAATGGAGTAAAAAAGATGAGAACAATTGTTGTAACTTTTAAAAAGAGTGGTTAAAAACCACAGTACTGATGAAAAGAGAAAGGCTAAAGGCTCTGTCACGGATTGTCTCAAACACTCAAGCCATATTTTAGAAAAAAATAACATGAGAAATAAAGGGAAGAGGCTCTTCGCAGTGACAAAGTTATTTCAAACTGTCCTCCTAGACATCTTCCTTCAGAGCTTCATCTTACTGCAGAGTTTTTTAACAGTGGCACAGCAATATCAAATAAGCTTGCGTGCATTCATACTGTCTCTTCTGGCTCAATAAAAAAAAAAACAACCCAACTACTCATGTTTTCCTTTACACGTAGGCTATTGTTAATGATACATCAGTAACAGACCTAAGCTCAGGGCAACTGATTTCACTTATCTACAAATGGCTTTTGAAAGATATCCTCAAAAATGTCTTATTCCTCACCTCAGACCAGTGCTTTTCCAAGAGAAAAAAAAGGCAAACTTAGGCAACTACTGGGGTATTTGTTGATACATCAAATGCCAGGCATATGACTGTCTCAGATCTTCATGAGAGAAAGCACATTGATGTCAGTACTAGTTTTTAAACTACAGATAGACAACCATACTCTTAGAAAGATCAGAGGCACAGATAGCCTCTTGGCTACATACAACTTTGGGGGATAGAATGAGTTTGATCTTTCTTCATGCTGCTTGGTGTCAGCCAATAAAGATTTGGCAACAGCTTATAAAACTAACCAGCCCTTGAGCAAAAGCTGCAAAGAACATTTTAATACTAAGCATGGTCTTCAAATCAGTGCCATTTAGTTCAAAGCTGCTAAATTTATTTCCTTTTTTAAATAAAACAGTGACCTTTGACAAAACTACCACCTATTTTCAATTAAATCATTTAAATCTTTGTTTCCCTCAAATTTTTTTACTCAGTCACATTGGATTAAGCAAATTAACGGATGTGTAGTACTAAAGCAGCTTTGATATTTACCTCTTAAATATAAAATTGTCTACTAAATCTGGAAAGAGTATATAAAAACAACTTTGCATTTTCCATGATTTTTTGCATTACAATGTCACAAGTATTACAGCTGTCACAATTGCAAACAAATCTTTTTTTTAAACAAAATGTTACTGTCCTTAGTAAGTACATTAAATAACCGAGGTGCTTATTGTGTTACTACTCTTTATCATGAAGTCTTGACTACAACTAAATATTCATGCTTCTAATGTAAATTTTCACTGCTTTACCTCCACTATGAATAAATGTTCAGAATTTAAGGGAAAAAAAATACAGTACACCCTCAAAATTATTCTTTTATTTTTTTGAGTTGCTTTTTCACACCACACAATAATGTGCCCTTCCTCTGTCTATAACAGAATCCTCTCCTTCCAAATCTCATCCAAAATTTCAGAATATAAACCCAAAATAAGAAACACACACATAACAGAAGAAAAGCTAACATTCTAGCTCAATATCCATGTGTAGAATGTAAAGAGTAACAAATTACATGTGAATCTAATTAGCAGAACATGAGTATAAGCAAACAATTAGGAAGACCTAATACCAAGATATGAACTGGACAGATTTGCAAGAAGAAGACAGGCTATTAAAGCAGTCAAGAGGGAAAAAAAAAGGGTGATAATTATTCATGCAAATACAAGTCCTACACATATAATGTGAAAGAATTTTAGGATAATGAAGCAAATCTTTCCCTCTTCAGGTAGGTATCTGTTATCATGAATGGCTACTTAATTAGCCTGGAAACTTAGTAAAATAATTTCTAAGGTTTACAGGGTATTTTCCTTGAAAAGTAAGAAAAATAAACCAGTAAAACTGAAATGTACATCTGAAGTTGTTGTAATTTATTTTACCCTCAAGCAGCCTTGAGTTCAATAATTTAATCTGGAGATCACATACTGTTTCAAGATGGAGCTAAGGAGGAGTTATATAAACTAATACACTCACATTACATTTGCGGCATATTTGTTACAAAAATACATAAAAATTACAATGTAAGAGGAAAAACCTATATGCCTCTTAGCTGCAATATTTCAGCAGATCCTCACATATTTTCAGGTTAGTAAGATATTTGATTTCTTGACCTTCATTCAGAGAAACATACACTCCTGGTAGTGAGGCATAATACTACATATACATAGTACTGGTACAGTGCTCATGACAAACAAAATGGACAACTTATAGGACACAGTGACTTTGGACTGTTGCTGAGAGCCTAAAAATGTGCATTCTGTTCTTTATACCAACCATATTTTTAAACTAAGGCAAATCTAGTTTGTCTCAGTTTCTTTATCTGTAAAATGAAAAAACTGCACTTGAATAATAAAAGGTGAAGATCTATTGTCAATCTTACACAAAAATGCTGTATTAGTTTTCACAACACAATTCCAGTGACAATTTAGAAACAGACCTGCATCCTATAAGGTCAATGTCTACCATATAAATATGGAGCACAGCATTCTCTTTCAGACTGTTATAGTACCTATATGTATAAAAAAATGAATAAAAAGAAATAAGGTAAGGAGGGCACCCTATCATCACCCATGTCTTCTGAGTTGCTTCAGAACTGAAAACAGCTTTACAGGTCTGTCAGACACATAGGAAAAAGCTTTAACTATCCAAAAAAACCCAACAAAACAGATGGAAATATTACTGACAAATGAGGGTGGCTGGGGAATGGGGAATAACTTTCAACAGATTACATTTTAGATAAACATGAGCTTTATCTGCATGAAAAAAAAAAAACTAGTAAGCCAAAGATCCTCTGTAAACAATGGACACCACAGATCACCTTAAATAGAAGGTCACAAGAAGTCTTCAACAACATGAGGTAAATAAGTATTTCCCATAAGAAGTGAAGCAGCAGACATGAAGCAACTCTAAAGCAGTAACGTAACACTTTACAGTTGACTGTTGGGCTCTTTTAGCTGTATCACTTATATTCTGGTCAGTCATTTGATGCTTTGTCTTATGCAAAACTCCAAGAATACCCTGAATTTGCTTTCAAACTGTAAACCTTTTAATGCAAGAAAATAAAGCTTTAGTAACTGATCAATATGAAGCCTAACAGAAAACAACCCATTAGAATTAGAACCAGATGAAAAATACTGTACACAAAGATTAACACTGCCCTCTTCACTTTCCAGAGTAATGTGCTTGTTCTTAAACATAGTAGGTGCAAGTACTAATCCAGAAAATAAGTTTTAGCCGAATTCTACACATTTAAGTGTTTTTCAGAGTCTGACTAGTGTCATGCCTAACTTTATAAGTGACAGAAAGTTATTCTTAAAATAGTAGTGAAATAATATTTTAAAGTTCTCCCCCTTCCTTGAAAATAGTGTTATGCATATGATACAGGCCAAGGAACTTATGCAATACAAAACCACAACCATGTTAAAGCAATTGTTCCAAACCTGCTCTAAGCAAACATACACAGTATATGACACTCCACCTCATGTGCTACCAGCATATAAATTATAAACTTCATAGATTACATTATCAAACAATAAAACTGTGAGGAAATTAAATTGAACATTTTGAAAGTTTATAACAAGGAAAGCTTTTTTTAAAACCATGGAAATTTCAACAAAATATTTATTTCAAAGTTTCAAGGCAATTTGGTGTTAGATTCTCATCTTTGGCTTTGGTTAAAAACTGATAAATACTTAGCTAAGCACCCAGATGTTATTAACACTCTAACAACACCAAACTCACATGGAATAAGGATAGATATTGCACAAGAAGAGTAGAAAAAGATAATTTTTTTTTTTTTTTACATAAAAGATTAAAATTTGAGTAATAGGAAAAGCAAGCTAGCGTTCATAATCTTCCCTTTTCCAATTAATGTTGGTAGGGAAGTCAAGCTGCTCTAAAACCTGTCCAGAGAATGAAACCAGAGATGAAATATTCCAGAAAAGTAAAACTCTCACGAGAGCTACTCAGGAAAGCTTTACTAATCCAAAATTTCACTGCATATCATGACCCGAGCATTATTTCAAATTGGGTTTTGCCTCTGCACAGTACTGACATGAATGTGAAGAAAAATAAATTAAAAAGAAAAACAACTGGAGATTTCCTGCTTTTTTTTTTTGTTGTTAAGAAATACATATTTCAGAGTACTTCTAGCTAAAAGAAAAACTTGCAAATAAAGATCATTGAACTAAAAGTTGGCCCATTTACCTTCAAATAAACTGAGGTCTCTTCGTAGCCTTGGTCCATAAAGCCCTTCTAAAATACTTTCAAAACCTGGAAACAAACATTTAAAACAGTGAATTAAAGGTTTATTTTAAAAGGAAAGCAAATTTGAGAAAACTAGCATCAAATATTCTCAAGTCCTGAGAGCAATTTCAAAAATTGTTGCGTTTATCATGTAAATATTCCTGCTGCTAAAGGACTGTTCAAGAGAATTAGAAGATAAACACAAGACAAGGCAACTGCCATCTGCACACAGTCAGCCTATTAAGCCATGCCCCAACAACCTCATTAGACTTAAAATAACTGCCACAGAATCTTAAAGGTAGGAAGATTAACCTCATAGCTCTACACAAGTGAAGCCTTTCTTACACTGTGAATTAGAAATTGGAAAAAGAGAGCAGGAAGGGATAGGACTGCAAAAATGAGAAACATCTTGCTTAGACTCACTAACATTACATTATCTCAGAAGGCCAGTACTCCTAAAAATGTATTTAAAAACTTCTGCTTCTGATGCTACAGAAGTTCTCTGTAGTCCTAAGTATCTGTACAAAAACCTTTCAAAATTAAGGATTAGATAAATCCAATTATTTTCCAGATTGACCAGCTATTCCGTTCTAGGTACTTTGTAAAATCACATCCTGCAGCAGTGCAGAAGAGCAAATCAACTAACAAACAAACAAAGCCATCCCACACACAACACAAGAGGGCAACTGATGAAATATGGTGAGAATTGTATCTCATTATGAATGTAAGTATAATTAAATATGTAAATAGTATTCAAGTGCCTCCTTTTCTCCTACAGACTTCTATACAATAAGCCTATTTTCAGCTAAGAGGATAATTCAAAGCAGCATTTGAAGATTCAGGTTCTCCATACTTGGGACCTGGCAGCTGCCCATATCAAAGATGGAGCTACATTCTAGCACTTCATAAGAGTATTTTATCGTCCTACTCCAGAAAAGATATCCTCGAGACAAAAACTACCTATCAGCAGAGAACACTTTTATTATTTACAAGTCTGCTCAATATTTGTGATGCCCTCTATCACAAGTGATATTTACATTGCTTTAGACTGTATGCGTGTTGGTATGAGGAGGAATAAATATCCACCGTACATTAAGTAGTGTTAAATAATATATTAAAATTCTAACATAAATGAGAGAAGTTAGCTTAACACACAGGAGCTGCTCCATCTGAAAGGTCACAATTGCATTAAGACATACCTTTCAGATTTTGCATAACTCCATGCTTTCATATCTGAATTATGTATTATTAAACTCAACTGAATGCAATTATACTTTCAATAATTCTATGATTTGAGATAAGTGTTTATTTCTATCTTAGGTTTCTACTTTTTTAGCAATAAATACACTTCTCAACATTTTTTTTTTTTATTAATATAGTCCACAAAAATCAGAAAGCAAAAAACCAAGGCCCAAATGAACACTGAAATTTTACTGAAATATCATCCACTGAATCTGTGATTCAATGCAATATAAATTCAAACCACATTAGGACTTGGAGAACATGACTTATAAGGAGCAAATGAAGGAACTGGGGCTGTTTATAGTCTCCTGAACTGAGGACTTTACATCTGGATGCAGTACTCCAGGTGAGTCCTCACCAGCATAGAGCAGATGGGCAGGATCACCTCCCTTGCCCTACTGGCCACGTCTCTTTCAATGCAGCCCAGAATACAGTTGGCTTTTCGGGCTGCAAAGGCACATCGCTGACACGTGTCCAGTTTGCCATCCATCTGTACCCCAGGTCCTTTTTGGCAAGACTGTACTCTGCTATTTCATCTTTCATCTTGTACTGACAGTGGGGGTTGCCACAACCCAGATGCAAGACCTTGTTTGTGGCTTTGCTGAATCTCACCAGGTTCTCCCAAGCCCTGCTATTTAAGCCTGCCTAGGTCATTCTGAATGGCATCCCATCTCTCAGCTGTGTAACCAAACCACACAGATTGATATCATCCACAAACTTCACAATGTAGTCTTTTCCTAGGCCTTATTCCCAAATTCTCTCAGAAAAGATATATTCCACTCCTACTTCAGGCAGTTCTCAACTGCTTTTCAGAAGGATTTAAGGGAATTCCTCTCCCAGTCTGTATACATATTTGGGGCTGTCTTTACTAAAACTCAACACTTGGCCTTGTTGGACCTCATTAGGTTGACGCAGGCTCATTTCTTGAGTTTGTTCAGGTTCCTATTTATGAAAGTTTCAATTTAGCCTAAACAGAAAAAAATACATTTTGGTTTCTCATACAGCTGCTGCTGAATATCTGCCAGCACCATTTTATGAAGTGTAACCATTTGACATCAGGATTTTCAATAAAACTTTCCTTGGAAATGAAAGCAGCTGCTTTAGCAATCTTCAAAAAGCTGAAGGGCCCGCAGACACCAGTCAGAGATACACTTTGCTTACACACTTCTATCCCACCAAATAATGAAAAGTAAACAAAAAGCTGTTCCATGTTCATTTTACAGTTGTTTTCACAAGCATCTCTTGGTGGCTGGTTGCTTCCCTAACTTCAAACTGCCTTACACAACTAGTGCTAATTTATCATAGATACTATTTGACTCCAAACTGAAGTACAGACTTTTATTTTGCAATGCTTAATTATGTCAATTTAATTCCATCTACCTCTTAACCAATTTGTTACTTGACATCTTGTATCTTCATCTAAAAAGAGCATCAGTTCTACTCACTATTCAACAGCTTTTATGATCCAAGTCAGGTCACCTCAACAGTTTCCATAAGCACAAGTTTATGATACTGCTGGTCTTTTTATGGAAGAGCATTTTCATAGTTTACTTTCTTAAACAAGGTTGTCAACTTCCTTTTCAAGCAGTTTCCCCCCACCCAGCTTATGATCACCCTCTACCAAATCTGCATTCCTGCTAGGATAAGGACTTCCAGGACAAAGCAGGCTTAAACTGTGAGTTGAAGCAGCAGAAAGAGGTGCTGAGAAGGCCCAGAGATGAAGAACAGGGGAGGAGGAACAAGTTCTGCTAGGTTTAGCACCTAAACCCAATCCATGTGTCCACAACCAATGCCACTAAAAGGAAGTAGTAGCCGGTAGTGGTTGCAGACTTTGTATGTGGGATGAAGACTTCCACACACCATACATACCTGCTGCTTGCCCAGAGACCTAAGGATGTTGCTGAAAGATTTTGACTTGACTACTGTAATATTACCTATTGCTCATCTACACAACCACCCACAGTAGTGTCAAGGGAGATCTCCAGATCAAAGTTAACTGGTACAATAGCGAAGGACACTGGAGCCCAAGAAGGCTAAAGGCTTTGATAGGAGAAACATCCAGCAAATAAACACATGACCATCTTGCTGCAGACAGGACTTCAGCTTTTATAGCAGTAAGATTGTTTCTGAGAAGGAAAGCGCTTGAGACAGGATTCATTTGGTAAACTAAATCATCACTGCTAACAGGTTTGCCTGATAAGGAGGGCTTCCAGGAAGTAGAAGAATGGCAGAGAGGGTAAAGGCACCAAACAACACGAAGTGCCAGAAGCAGGGAAACGATAAGTAGCATCTCACAACCAAGACTGGAAGCATGTTTTCAACAATGTATTTGAATGACTCAGTCTAAGCATCAGGAGAACATCCAAGAAGATTACACGTGATAAAATGAGGCTAACATTTGAGCACCGTTTTCAAACACAACGCTTGGCAGGTCTGAAGTTGGAGAGATAATTACTAAACAGCTGGGATAGAACAGCAGTATGTGCACAAGATACATCACTATATTAAAATGTTTCTGATAGGTTTGGTATTTTCCACACGAAATTCATTTCTGGATTACCCTAGTCTTGATTATTATCATATTAACTCCAGTATTTTGATCTTTTCTTTTCAAGACAGATCCCATTTTATAACAGCAGATATTTGCCATTCATCCTTTTCATCCTTGACACTCATTCCCTCACAAGTCTTTTTTTTCCTTTTTCTTTCCATTTGTATGTTCCTGCTTTGGCAGTAATTCAGTTCTGTGTCTTCAGCTGGAAGGGTGGTTTTTCAGGAGTGGTGATAGTAATGAAGTAACTTTGAGACATTTGAACAATAACAGATTAAATTGTAGTAAAAAATTTCTGCCTTTTTCCTTGCTCTTCTACTTTATGCTAATAGACATTAATACTAAACCTCAACAAAGAGTCTCACAAGGCCTAGGCAAACTACAGTTCATGCAAGGGTTTATTGACGTGAAGGAACCTGCTTTGGCAGGGGGGTTGGACTCGATCTCTGGAGGTCCCTTCCAACCCCTACAATTCTGTGATTCTGTGAAGTGTTTGTCTACAGTCATTTTTAACAGTCGCCAGTAACCCAAGTAATTAGCTACACTACTGTAGCCACTGAGAAGGGAGCAGTAAAAGAAACACCTATAATCCAAGTTATACCCACATAGATTATCTTACATTAAGTTACCAGAAAGACCCTTCCTTTAGATTTGTTCCCCTCCCTTCTATCCTCCAACCTCCCCGGTCTACTGCAGTTTTTTCAAGTTTAGGAAAATCTAAGTAAATGAACTGATAAAAAGCCTCCAGTGAAAATATTTCTAAATATATTCACTTTTGATATCCTTTCCCACTCAAGGGCTATTTAACTCTTATCTCTGGATACATAATAGTAATCATAGATGAACGTGAATTAGAAAAAAATTAAACTGAAGTGAGACATGTTTAACAGTTTTGCTCATCTGATTCGTACATACTGCTCTATTTTTCACCTTAATGTTGAAGAGTTATCTATTAGAAGAAGTCATGTTATTTTTGACATCGATGATGGAATTGAGTGCACCCTCAGTAAGTTTGCTGACGACACCAAGCTGAGTGGTGCGGTCGACATGGTTGAAGGAAGGGATGCCATTCAGAGGGACCTCAGCGGGCTTGAAAGGTGGGCCTGGGTGAACTTGATGAGGTTCAACACAGCAAAGTGCAGAGTTTTGCACTTGGGCCGGAGGAATCCCAGGCATCTATACAGACTGGAAGGAGTGGTCCTTGAGAGCAGCCCTATGGAGAAGGACCTGGGGGTCTTGATAGATGAAAAACTTAATATGAGCCAGCAGTGTGCCCTTGCGGCTCGGAAGGCAAATGGTATCCTGGGCTCCATAAAAAGAGGGGTGGCCAGCAGGGATAGAGAGGTGATTGTTCCCCTCTACTCTGCTCTTGTGAGGACCCATCTGGAGTACTGCATCCAGGTTTGGAGCCCCCAGTAAAAGAAAGACAAGGAACTGTTGGAGAGGGTCCAGAGGAGGGCCACAAAGATGATCAGGGGACAGGAGCACCTCCCCTGTGAAGACAGGCTGAGGGAGCTGGGCTTGTTCAGCCTGGAGAAAAGAAGGCTGCGGGGTGACCTCATTACAGCCTTTCAGTACCTAAAGGGAGGCTACAAAGAGGAGGGGAATCAACTCTTTGAAAGGGTGAGTGACAGCAGGACAAGGGGAAATGGTTTGAAGTTGAGGGAAAGGAGATTTAGGTTGGACGTCAGGGGGAAATTCTTTACAGAGAGAGTGGTGAGGTACTGGAACAGGCTGCCCAGAGAGGTTGTGGATGTCCCATCCCTGGAGGTTTTCAAGGCCAGATTAGATGGGGCCCTGGGCAGCCTGGTCTAGCATTAGGTGGGATGGTTGGTGTCCCTGCATGTTGCAGGGGGGTTGGAGATTCACGATCCTTGAGGTCCCTTCAAACCCTGGCAATTCTGTGATTCTGTAACTATGCATTCAGGCATTTAGAAAATGCTAGGTACACTTAAATGCTGCTTATTCCCTTCTTCTCCAACGTATTCTCATTTAGGTACAGAATGGGCAATATTGCTGCACACTGATTTGAAGGACAGGAGCATTTATGCATGTTTTCATTTACTACAATGATACAAGACTTTTAGGTTAAAGCACTACAACCTCTGGAGACACCACAGGATCTCAAGTTCCTTTAAAACACAGTTTTGCTAACCTGCCTTGCAGATAGAATTCTATTTGCTTTGTTGCCTTCACAACTTTAATGTATCTAAAAACTATGACTGAACTTCCACCTTCCTCTACGATACCAGGAATCACATCTGAATTATGGTTTCACTAAAATTCAAATCCCTACTTTATTTAGCTCCTTAATTAAAATAAATAAATCAGACCTCACCTCTCTTACAGTTTAAGAAGAAATATTGTTAAATAACATGCTTCAGACAAGAAATATTGTTGTAGATAACGCTGAGTTCTTTTATTTAATATTCTAAAGTAACCAAAAGAAAATGTAAAGCAAAAACAAATGCACTTTCTGTGCAGTATGGGGTTTAGTACATTAATGCTGCTTTTAAAAGAAAAATGTTAAGATTAATTCAAAACTGATTTTAACCACTAGGGGACTAAAAATGAACAAATGTTTTTTAAAGTGTAATTGGGAAAATCCAAAGAATAGGAGTACATTTAATGAGATTGCACAAAGTGTACAATACCACCAGACAGCATTGAAAAGAAACTTCCTTCTCTTTTTTTTTTTTTTGGTATTCTGTATGTGATAGCAGTATTATTTCACCTATGTTAAACAGACTATTACAGCTAAGATTCCTGCTTCTGAATTATCTTCCTTTGAGCCTGGGAATATTGCTTTCATGAAAGTTCTGTTGCCATGTGAAAGTTGTACAACACATCCTGTGTTTTGAGAAGGTGTTTCTTCATCTATGACGACTGCATGAGGAGTCTTAGAAACCAGAATTACACTAGAAAAAAATTATGGACAAATAAGGATCAAAAGACAGGCCCTGCATACTCCAGTCTACTGCATGACCCAATGATCTCCTGCTTAGCTTCCTTTCTCCCACACACTTTTATTTCAATAGCAGTAACTCTGTGGTTTATACAGTACCTGCCATACAGTTCATGCAAAAACTTCTACTAGTCAATGCAATTTCTGCAACTGAAAATGTGAAGTTTGGTTTTTCTACTATCAGATCTGTGACTCAGCATTTTTCCCTTTGCAATTTGTTTCTTTGTTTAGCTGTAAGTGATCCTCCTAGTTATTAATACATTAGCTACAGTATCAAATTGCAGTTATACTTGTCCCACTGTACAGTTTCACAACTGTGCAGAATTCAGAGGTGTATCTGAATTATGTTTTGTGGTTTGCATTAATAACATATCTTGGATTTAATCAAGTTTAATCAGAGGCAGAATCTGCACCTTTAGTCTTGTCAGGAATTAGAATTTTTGTTTGCTTTTGAAAAGTACCCTAGGCAGGCAGATCACCAACTTCTTCAGTCTCCAAGTGACTCATTTCTGGTTCACTGTAAGTTTTATCTTCGATACTTAAAAATAGAGGTGCAGGAATAGAAATAAATATTGTCTTGGCTTATTTAAAGGCGAAGAAGTCATCTGCCTTTCTTACAAGTTATCTTTTTGATAAGCAAGGGGCTTAGAGCTCATATTCACTCATCTTTTTATTTCTAGTCATATGAAGTTATGGATTTCTAAGCAAATGCCTGCATTTTACAGGTGCTGCTTGCACTTGATGTTCCAACATATTGGATAATGCACTGTCACTGGTTTCTTAGAAAAACGGTTACCTACATTAAGTCTGGATTTTTTTTGTATGCTTGTCTCCAAATAAAGGAATAGTGTTCTGTTTCTAAATGTCAGAAAAAAATAATCTAATTGCATGAAAAACTTAAATCTCTTAAAAATGTGTGCTCCTTCATCACCCTTCACCAAGTTCCTCTTGTACATCAGACCATCTGACTGATTCAGAATTTTGAGGTTTTTTGCAGCACTAATGTAAGTTTTTGAAAAACATCAAGCAGTTATTAATCTCTTTCTCTGTTACATCTAGTTATCTTTACTCCATTAGGATACCAGCAGCAGTTCTCTTTCAACTTGTTACAAGGAGAGTATTCTATAGTTATTTTCATATTTTATAAGAGCAAGCAAGGAATTTAAGGGAGTAACTTACATTTGACATTAATACCTGTCAGTTTCTTCTAGAGGTCAGCAGCTGTTCCCACCCTCCCAAGCTACAGATAGGTTCATATATTTACTCTTCACATATAGACATTACTTTTAAAAAAAAATCTGTTGTAACCTGGTAGATTCTTTCCAAATTCTTGTTATAAAACCACTGAGGTTTAAAGTTAAAAAAGAAAACACACTACCATTATTGCTATTTATACAAATCGTAAGAAAAAGAAATGGAATTAGGCTGTTGGCAAAATAGCCCAGATCCAGATCATGACTACAGAAGCAAAATGAGTAATTTTTAAAATTGAAAAATGTTATTCCTCCACCCCTCCATGCACCCTTTGAAAGGTTGCTATAGAACATCTATCTAGTAAACTCAGTATTTGACAAAACACTGGCCACATTCTCAGGTGAAAAGCAGTCCCATTTTCTTTTGGAAACATTCTCAGGAGATATTAAGGACAGACTTAACAAGGGCACAGTAGGATGGGAAGGAGGCTGCTTTACAATAATGTGTCCAGCTCAAACCCAGTTTTTGCTTACTGCACTCAAAAAAGTGTTTTCAAATTGAAAGTTCTAAAACATTTAAGTTCATTTTCTTTACTATATGGATTCAGATCCCTGAGCAAACAGGAACCAACATACCAGAGATTCCAATGTGAAAGGGAGGAAATCCTCTATTTAGACTCCAATACAAATTCTGAACCAAAGCTAAAGAGATATTTGTCTAGTGAAAATCTTGATTCAAAAAATTAATGTAGTTGAGGACAGTGCTGCTGTCAGAGAAAAGAAATCAGGTGAACCACACATGCAGCACACACTTGCCAGTGAGATGTGAAACGTAAGTACAGAATAGCTTCAGTTCTAACAAGCTACTCTTCCGATCAGCTAAAAATCCTTGCTTTTGACTTCCTACGGAGAGCTTTCCAAAGGTGACGGTGCAATTTCCAAGAAGAACACACACATCCAAAGAGCTAGTTAAGTCATTAAGCAGTTCATCAGAATGCAAAGAGGGAGCAAAGTTACAGTGCTAGAGGCAGCCATCGGCAATACCTCAGGAGCAAAACAAAGAGCGGAAGCGTTCCCCACCCCTCTCCCCAATTGTTCAACAGTTTTAAATAAAAGTATGGCAGCCAATAGAAAATAAATAAATAAAATCAGATTTGCAGTTTAAGCAAAGACAAAAATTAACATCGATTTTGAGACCAGGTCTAGTTTTCAAGTACTTATTAAAAAAAATGAGGTTCAATGAAAAATGAAGCATCTCAATACTCCGAAGTACATAATTCTTCTATAACAACGTGTCACTGTAGATCTGTATAGAGGCCATGACACCTTTTACTGCAGCTTCTAGATATTGTCAAAATTAAAGTGAGACAATCTCTGAAGCAGCAACAAGATATTATTCAATATTATTTTAATTTGAAAAGCATAAGGGCAACACTTTGGAAATGACCCAGCTTGTCTATGGGTGGGAGGAAAGAAAATTGCTTCTTAAGGGTACTACAGTTTTATTTGTTTACAGTAAAAATTCTTATTTCTTGGAACAATGGTGTAATCCTAGCTGTCAAGCAGAGACATTTAGGTCTGGAACTGGTGTGAACTGGACATCAAGATCAATCTGTACTTTACATATTTGCAAGCCAATGAAAAAAGCACAGATCCATTACTGCTTATAGTGACCAGCATTTAGGCAGCAGACACTTCTCTATCACATAACAAAATCTTTCCATGATCCCAGGCTTCACTCCTTGACATTAACACAGGTGATCAAATACAAAACCCAGTAGTGGCAGCTTACGATGCATCAGCTACCTCAGAATGTGGGCACCACCAACTGGCTGAGCTTCTACTGTAATTTCTTTTTCCACTCTCATCACGTTGGACCTTGTTAAGCTAGTCAGCCCTGCAGCAGGACATAGGACAGACATTTCAAAGAACACTTAAGTATGCTTTTTGTAAGGGCACCTAGTGACAGGACGAGGGAAAATGACTTTGAACTGGAAAAGAGTAGATTTAGACTAGATATTAGTTAGAAATTCTTTACTGTGAGGGTGGTGAGACACTGGAACAGCCAGTGAGGCTGTGGACACTCCCACACTGGAGGCATTCAAGGCCAGGCTGGATGGGGCTTTGAGCAACCTGGTCTAGTGGGAAGTGTCCCTGCTATAGGCAGGGGGTTGGAACTACACGGTTTTAAAGGATCCTTCCAACCCAAATCGTTCTATGATAATTTAGGGTGGTTACAAGTCTGTAGCTTGTATATTTAGAGGAAAAAAACTCAGACCAAATATATCACTGTAAAAAAAAAAAAAAGATACTGTCCAGGTTGGAAAAACACCTGCAACTTCCTTATGTGATTGGTATCAATTTAACTGTTCTAAGCCTGAGGAGAGTTTTACTCAAGACTAAAACAGAAACAGCCATTTACCTTAGAAGACTATGTTTCTGAAGCATGTTCTTGCTTATTAATAATGATTTGAGGACGGACAAGAGAGCTGAAAAGGATGGCTATCCAGCCCCAAAGCTCAGGATTGTTAGATATAACACTTCATTCCTATACAAATGCCTATTCAGATACTTACTTAATCATCCTAGAGAAGTGAAGCCCACAGCAAGCCAGTAACAATGAACAGGTCACAACACTGCTTTACTACTGTGCTACACACCTAACCAGCATCTAGGAGAAAGTCTAGCAATCAACGAATGAATGACCAGGTCTGGCACACTTCCTGGATTATCAAAATCAAAAACACAAAGCCTTCTGCTAAAGAAGAAAGAGCGTGTGGAAAGCTGTTCGAAAAAAAGCAGTTACCAGAAAACACAAGTTCACTGAGCCAAAAAAAGTATTTAATTCAAAACATTCAAAGCCTGATGAACTCTTGAGAAACTTCCCAGTGCATACAAGAAATATCATAGAAACCCATCATAGAATCATAAAGTAGCCCAGGTTAGAAGGGACCTCAAGGATCATGAATCTCCAACCCCCTTGCTGCAGGAAGGTCCACAAATCTCCCTATCTAATACTAGACCAGGCTGCCCAGGGCCCCATCCAACCTGGCCTTGAACACTTCCAGGGACAGGGCATCCACAACCTCTCTGGGCAGCCTGTTGCAGCACCTCACCACTCTCTCAATGAAGACCTTCTCCCTAGTACCCAACCTAAATCTTCCCTCCTTCAACTTGAAATAAATGCAGACTCCCTATGAAGCCTGTTTCACAGAACTTAAAACCACTTCCCCTTGTCCTGCCATTATCTACCCTTGTAAGAGTTGGCTCCCCTCCTGTTCATAGGCTCCCTTTAGGTACTGAAATGCTGCAATGAGGTCACCCCACAGCCCTCTTTTCTCCAGGTTGAACAAGCCCAGCTCCCTCAGCCTGTCTTTATAGGGGAGGTGCTCAGTCCTCTGATCATCTTTGTGTCCATCCTCTGGACCCTAACAGCTTCCTATCTTTCTTGTATTGGGATGATAACATCACTTCAAGTAAATAGGTAGCATACCTCAATTCATACATCATGTACATCCAACCTGCAATCTATGTTTTACCACAAACTCCTTGGAGTTAGAAGGGAGTATAGTTAGTTCTACCAAACCTGTGTATCAGAACTAAAAGAATATGTGCACACATACAGACTTTCAATTATTTAACATTTGATGATGAAAGCTGAATTTTTCTCAATTTCCACTGAGATTGAAAAAGCAGAAATACAGAAACAAAGACTTGAATACAGATTTTCACTTTACATTAGGCATGCAGAAAAGATGTCAAACATAAGAACAGGAAGTGAATGAGGCTCTTATTTTTGTTTTAAAGCATTTGACATATTTTAGGCTAAACATCTACTTCACTTTTGGGTTTGTTTTTTAAGTTTTAAAATGCAATAAGTGCATATCTATAAAATTTCATTAACTTTCTACCAATCATTAAATGGCACAAGTCACAGAACCAAGTGGCAATATTCCAAGTTTTGGATTCAGACTCATGTCTGGTGAGAAACACAATCCACGAAGCAAACAATACCACATACCTACTCTGGGAATTTATTGGAAATTAGTCAAATATCTAACAGTTCTGTAAATAAATTCTACATTTTATAAAACTCTGATTATTAACAACTGACTGGGCAAGAGGGAGATCAAGGAAAACAGACCTATTTCAAGTACACAATGGAAGAATTTTTAATACTTTAATCACAGGGGGTCCAGACAAGAGCATGGATTTAAATGTAGTGGACAACAAACTTAGCTTAGAAACACCCCATTCCTTCTGTATTGCAGCACTCATTTCTCCTTAACAGAACAAAACATGCATTTCTAGAAGCAAAAAATCAGTCCGTGTTCATTAGCCTATTTAAAAAAACTGAAATGTTACCCTTTCATTTTATATATGTCAAGAGAGGGGGGTTACATAACTATTTTCTTCCTTAAAAGGAACAAAACCTCATGAAATTCTGTACTCTGTTTAAGCAGCTGAGAAGTAGTGCATTTGAATCAGAAGCATTAAGCAAAACAGTGGTTAGTTTTTTTCCAGGAAGACCACGAATCATAAGAGACAGAACTCCACTGAGTTTCACTGTTCCATTCAAAATCCACCATTCTCTTATCCAGTATAGTTTTATCCTATTGCTTCCAGCAAGACTCAAGCAATATGAAACAGTAACTTTAAGCATTTTGAACTGATTTTAAGTAGGCTAATTTTCCCAGTTAATGAAGCAATTTAGGAAGGTAATAGGAACTACTTAAGAAGCCCAGCTTGATCTTCAAAAGGTCAAGAACACAGGATTAGGGTTTCTATAAAAAACAACAATGAATTATGATTACAGTAAGTATTCCCAGCAAGAAGGAAACCACCATAAGAATCATATAAGTCTTAGTTCTAGTATTCTGGAAAACACCATATGAATTTACTTATCTGGTACCAAACTTCTTAAGCCTCATAGGTCAGGGTCATTCATAATCCACAAAGAGCAAAACGGCATTTATTACTGATCTACAAGGTCAAGAATGAAGGGGGCTAGAGGAGCATTACAGATTTACTATTGACAAAGCAATTTAGTATCTAGTTCATAATTATTCTGTATGCCACATGATCAGGTCTGTTGGTTCTCTGAGGATAAGCGGAGAAGTACAGTGTCACAAAGGAGAACACCTCAAATGCACCATTCAGATCATCACCAAGTGGCTATTCTTGCAGACAACGGTAGAATAGGCTGCTCAGGTGCTTCTGAGTTTGTGATGGCTTGTGATGCTGTGGTGAAGCAGATAAGTGAGCAGATGCGCAACCTTTTGTTCCTACCTAGGATATTGATAAAAAGTCTTGAAAAAAACAATCAACAAAAAACCTCAAATTAGTTTTTCTACTACCTTTAAGCAGCACAGTTAACATCAGTTTCCTCAAAACAAACAAACAAAAAAAGTAATCTGATCCCTTAAAAGAGAGATTTTGGGAAGATGCCCATGTCTTCCATCCCTGGAGACATTCAAGGCCAGGCGGGGAGAGGCTCTGAGCAACCTGATCCAGCCTGATATCCATGTTTATTGTAGGGAAGTTGGCCCTTTAAACATCCCTTCCAACTCTAAGAATTCTATAACCTTTCCCAAGAATGTTAAAGAACCAAAAATGACTTCACATCACTTTAAGCAGCAGCTCTCAAAATGTTATGATAGGCAGCAAGTTAAAGTCCTCACATAAAATTGGGCTTGGACAATCCCTTCCTGAACCTTGGGCAAGTATTTCTAAAGTCACCATTAAGAGGCATATTCAGCAAGTAAGCCCACAAGTTTCAATAGTGAAAAATCGCCATACCAAGTAAGTTTCCTTATGGACCCACAAGAGTACATGGAGTGTCTCAGAACTTTTTTGCCCACAGCATCAGTGTAGAAAATATCAGCTAGATAAACAAGAAATACTCGATCTGTTGAATTTTCAGTTAGCTCCTTAAAGATCTGTGTGACAAAGATCTCTAGCTGGAGATTATGCCAACAAATCAGATATGACTGATAGCATATCCACCTCTTAGGGCTAGGACAAATAAATGAATTGGCATTTTCCAGGCAAAACTGTGTCAAGTATGAAGGACATCTGTGCAAAACACAAAATTAATGTGGAAATAACAAAAACAGAGGAAGACAACAAGTAATGCAGCTGGGTTATAATAACCCAGGTGAGTTATTAGAAGGATTCATTGAGAGCAAATTTTTGACTCATTAGTACTCACTGTCCACCAATACTCAGTTTTTACCATGTTGAGTAAGTTAGAATAGCTGAATAAAAATAAATATTGAAGACAAGAGAGTAAAGACAGGAAGGGAAAGCATAAGGAAAAGCTTCAAATAAAAACATTCCTACAATACATACACATGGGGGATACATTTAGACTAAAAATAAGGACACTTGCAGCCAGAATGAGTTTGGAATTAATTTCCAGGGAAGAACAGTTAAGCCATCATAAGATAGAGCACTTCTTGACATAGCACAATCGCCAGGGACTGACATTTCCTGAGTAAGGTGGTATGAAGAATTTAGCAGCAATACCTGAATGAAAAAACTGAGCAGACGAGACACTCAAGAGGAAGATATCACAGAAGCCTCCTGATGGAAGGTAGAAATTACCTTGCTAAGAACATTTTTAGCGTAAAGCAAATAAATTACCTGGGCACTCCATACAAATAAATATATATATATATATATATATATATAAAAATCAAAAGCTAAGAGAACTTTTTGTTCAGACAATTATCAGTATTACATTAAAAAAAAAATCAAGCAATACATGAAGGATTGGAAGATAACAATTAGGTAGTTTTAAGAAGTCAAAGAGAGGAAATTACTGCTCACAAAAGCTGAAGGATTAAAAAATCAGGAAGTCCAAGAATAAGAATGAAGACACACAAACCAGAATCTGGGGAAGTCTCTGCATTGCTCAGCTGGTAGCACAGCAAACTTTTGAGACCGAATTTGGTACAGTTGGCACTTCGTACAGAACAGTTTAAGGTAGCTATATGCCTCATGTAGACCTTATTTTGCTCTTCCTCAGATGACCTGCATCCAATCCACCAATCACAAAAGAGTAGCTTTCTACAATCTGCACTATATATGGCAGCAATATTATTAATCAAAGATACTCAATGCTTTTGTATCACTAGTATTTTAATCTGGAATTTAATGGTGTAGCTTTTTTTAGCATGAAAAACAACACAAGTATAATCTACAAAACTTTTACAACAGAAGTTCTGAAAAGTGGTAGCATATTCAACCTTGGATTAATTACACCACCCTCTGATTAGGAATCTACTTTATAAAGCAGTAGAATTATGATAGTGGTGATTACTACCCTTTATGTGAAAGATTTTAACTAGTCTTTAACTCAGGTGGTTTGAAGAAGCTGAGACTTGTGGAATGAGGAAGATAAGTATCATCATCTGAAAACTGCGCATTTTTAACTTAGCATGTAGCACTTCAGAATACAGCACAGCAAAACAGCAATTATTTCCAAAAAAAACACTCCTAAGATATGAGTGATCTCCAGTTGCAACAAAAGCTAGGATGTCCCACATTACAAGAGTAGGACGCTACTGAGTTGCACAGAATCTGAGAGTCGAGAAACAAAGAAGTTACAAGTTCTGCAACCTTCCTTTTACCAACAGGCCTTAAAGAATAAATGACAAATTTACACCTAGTGACATTTACACAGCTCTTAACCCTGCAGTACTGCACAGTGATACAGAGATGCAAGTCTAGATGGATGTTAAGAACCAAACAATTTAAAAGTAACAACTTTTAGGGGAATCAGGAGGGGAATCAACTCTTTGAAAAGGTTGATAACTGCAGGACAAGGGGAAATGGTTTTAAGTTGAGGGAAGGGAGATTTAGGTTGGATATTAGGGGGAAATTCTTTACAGAGAGAGTGGTGAGGTACTGGAACAGGCTGCCCAGAAAGGTTGTGGATGCTCTGTCCCTGGAGGTGTTCAAGGCCAGATTGGGTGGGGCCCTGGGCAGCCTGGTCTAGCATTAGATAGGGAGATTTGTGGACCTTCCTGCAGCAAGGGGGTTGGAGATTCATGATCCTTGAGGTCCCTTCCAACCCTGGCAATTCTGTGATTCTGTAACAACGCAGACCTCAGAAGAATTCTGGGAGAAACAAAGCACTTTGCTAGGAAGGGCTTAATCCAGTTTCAAGGTATTACATAGGAATCAGGTTTGTACCAGAAGTGGACATAAAAATATGACAACTTGCCACATGCATCTTTGATCTCAGAAGTCATATGAAGCTGATCACATGCAATAAAAAGGAGATTCAATCTTTACCACTTAGTGCACTTCTGCAGATTCAGAATCCCGTGCTCTTTTTAATACATCATATACTCCCTTACAGTATTAAATAGATGAACCACTACATCCATCTTTCTTATTCTCTCCTCCCTTCTTCCTGGCTTCTCTATGCCTTTAGCAGATGGAAGGATAAAGTGGTAGATTGGTAGTGACAAAAAGATATATCACATAATAACTTCGCACCCTCAAAGAAGCTTTTCACTCTCCTCTAGAATATACGATAACTAAATTTAATGCCATCCTATTTGTCAGGAGTTTAATAGTGAAACATGAAACTCACATTCAGTTCTCTATCAGCGTTCCAACCTATCAAAGCTTCCTCTGAGTACACAGACAACATGAAAGACAAGGTTCTAGCTAGGACAAAGAAGTTTAAGTTAGTGAAGTCTATAAAGCTCTGGCAGACCCTCAAACTGCACATAAACACACTGAACTCTAAAGGTTAGAATAATAACCTTGTTTGAAGCCTTGATACTTGAATCATATTCAAGAAGAAGAGATCCATTGTAAACTACCTATACAAAACACCCCTATAACACAGCTGAGAAATAAAAAAGGCAGGGGTGGATAAGGGGGAGAGGTACTAATTTTCCCCATTGTAGCTGTAGGCAGTATGAGTCCTGGCTACTTGCCAGTAACTGAAATACAGCTCCTCAACAACATGAGCTGATCTGATAAATCAATCAGCATGACAAACTCCTATTCTTTCCCATTACACAACTATTAGTGCTTATTACCACAGCAAACCAGTTCAGCAGACTCAACAGAAAACTTACCAGAGCAACAAAAATCATTGTAGGTCCCCAAAACAACCTATAACAGAAGGGCAGTTGGCTATTAGATCAGTCCAGTCAGTCGCAAAGGGAGGATAAGCAGAACAGCATTACTGTTAGCAGTGCTGTAATCTTGTTGATTAGGATGCTGTTCAGACAATTTAGTTTCTGACTCATTTTAAACTCTCTTCAAAGAAACTGTTGCTGAAAGAAGCAGTTAAGAAAAGAAATCAGAAGCCTTGTTCTCTCCTGGGAAGCCACTTATACTTGAGTCAGGAGAAACAGCAGGTACACAGTAAACCTGCTTAGGAAGCTGAGCCAAACTAAACTAACTCTGACCTTTCCTTCCTTTTTCTTTCTCCTGACATGTTTCCCTCTCATTTGCCAGGTTAGCTGCAAGCTAGATTAATTTCACAATATAGCTTATTGAGTAGTTTAATGAATAAATCCTCATACCAGTCTACAGAAATCATGAAGTACAATAAGTCCAGGAAGAAATAACAGTGAAATTTTGTTATGCATCAACAGAACAACAAAAGTTTGTAGTTTCAGTTATTACAGTTACTGAATGACAGCTCAGTAAAAACTGACAGCAGAACCGTAATTACAAACATTTTTGTTTACAGAAGTTACAGTTTAAGATACTCTTAGTACGTACAATGCAGAAAGACTTGCAGAGTTGGAATTTCTCAGCTCTCTATCAGGCACACAAAAAATAATCAGCTACCATATAAGAACATACAATACATACGATCGAGCTATGCCTAAAACCATAGAGAAAGATTACACCACTTCCTAGGAACACTTCAAATTTGAATTGCTACCATCTAGATACAAGCAGCACAAAACACAACCACAGATTTTATCCATGCTACTCAAGACAAGTATATTTACTTGCATGCTCTGCAACACACTTCTATCCCGAATGCAAACAATTCAGACAATGCATTGCTTCCACTTTGCATGCTCTGTGTAGCAGGCAGTTTTGCCTTTTATAAAAGCTCCATATATTCTTACAATTGCATGTCCACAACAGATCAGTGAAATAATCTCAAATCTACTGCTACATATACAGAGCATTTCTGTCCCCATCTGCTTTTTAAACTAAGCCTCTGGATGTCACTATTCTAACTTTTCTTATATTGTACCCCTGGGAAAAAAAATAAGATATATATAAATACATGACAGCAGTAGGCAATGACTTAGAGAGAGGAGCTGATGAGATGAAAAAGCTTGTGAGAGCAGCTCATTTAACACCATATATTTGAAACAAAGATATTCCAACACAAGCAAGTCCCATGTGTTTTCTCACATTTTAGTCTAAAGATAGCTCACGTGATATACCGCATCAACATCCAGTGACATACATACACTAACTGGGTCTAACCATTTTTTCTTAATCTGACTATCTAACGGAAAAATAAGGATGGTACATCCAGGACTATCCTCCATCCCGGTCAGCCATAGGCAGCTACACTAACCCAGTCATTTATTTCTGCTGTTATCCACCCTCCTTCTGTCACACAGTCCTATACCCCTCCTCATGCTAGCACCAGCATTCAGATTTCTTTTTTTCTTTTTTTTTGCAAGCCAGTAGCTCCTCTCAAATTGACAACCATGCACCAAGTTAAAGCAGATCAGTCAGGCGTCCACCGAATGCTGATACAAACAATTGCAGCAGGATCGTGCAGTCAGGATTATGTTTTCTCCATTCTAGTAACAGTTCCATGAGACTTGATGATGCAAGACAGCACTTCACTACACTTTTAGATTGCAATTTCATAACAACTCTGCAATATCAGTTTGAGCTAGTCCCTGCATGACACCATCCCCCTAACAGCATTTATAACTGCTTGCAAACCTGTGCTGAGATTCCAGTCTAAACTTAAATCCTGTTGCATTAGGCAAAGTATCAGCAGGAGGTCAAGAGAGATGATCCTCTCCCTCTATTAAGCACTGGTGAGACTGTACCTGGAGTGCTGGGTCCAGCTCTGGACCCCTTGGTGCAAGATAGGCCCAGATGTTCTAGAACGTAGAATGCCATGGAAGCAAAAGTTCCAAAGCAGGTATCATTTTGAGACCACTCTTGTGTACAGTCTGTTAGTGGCTTGACAGGTGAAGAGCATCAGGCCAAAGCAACCACTAGCAGACAGACGCAACGTAACAGAAATAGAGTAGAATCATTAGACCTGATACTACATTGGCACATAAAACTGCAGTGGCATTATAAAACAACAACAAAAGCCAGTAGCATGCTGCACAGTACTTAACAGCCACAGGGAAAGTGAGAAGACTTGTCCACATTGTGGGAACAAAGATATGAACAGTTCATGCAGTGCTGCGAGTGTGGAAATAATACCAAATGCAGTTGCTACAAATCTCTTCTTTAGGAGAATTTGTTTTCCTGGAAAGTGCACTTGAACTTGTTCAAAAAGAACAAGCTGGAGCAGAAATTCAAATACTGTCAAAACAGCACCACCTCTGAAAGTTTAGAATCATTAAAACAGAACAAACAGAATTAGACACACTGATGTATCCTAGTTCAGAAAAAAAATGTCTGAAGTGACAATGAAAGCAAGGGAGATGACTATTTCACAATCAGAAAAAAAAATTGTTTTCATCAGCTTTCAGTTTTCCTAAAGAAGCAACAATAGCAAGGCTATTTGTTGTCAGATGTGAGCTGCATCAAAGAATCAGTAGAACTTCTATCCTCCCCCTAAATAAAGATGCATTTATTTGTTATGAATTAGTTGCTCATATTATTAAAATCTTTAATTTCCACAATGAAAGGTTACTTGCTGTCTTTCATATTTTCACAATACAACACAAGGCGCCAGCAAGAACATTTCAGCTTCCCTGCCTGGAGTTACCTGGCACTCTTCATTAAGAAGTCTCAAGTTACAGCACTGCACTCTGTGCATAAGATACTGCGATAACGTAACAAAAAGCACCAGTTTGTGCTGTAGTGTCTTTATGCAGCCCAGCTATTAGCAGGTCTGCACACTGAAGTTATGTGGACTCAACACACCCACCAACTCTTCACCTGTAAGGTTCCAGTAAAATTGATCAGTGAGGTCAATGACTGTTTTGGAGAACTGCATAAATCCTATTTCTTAAGGCTAACTACAGTCTGAAGCAAGATTTATAGCTCCACAAAAAGCCTCTCAATCAAATGGAATGAATTTAACATTGCAAATTATACTCACAGGGCACTGAAACAGAATTTTGAGCCATTCTGATCCATATCTCATAAATTATTTTTCAATATCAATCATTGTGGAATTTGGTTATTTGGTTGTTTGGTTTCCATGAACATAAGAACTTGAAACTAGGCTATTCTCTTCGCTACTTACGTAAAAAAAAGACCATACCTAAGGACAAAACTCACCCGTAACCACATCTGTAAAGAGTACTTGTTAGCATGTATTACACACAAGACCTACGGAATCAAGATCCACAGATGACTTGTAACAGCATCTGGTTTTAAACTGTGAGTCATACAAAAGCTAAGTACTCGGGAGCAAGGCACATCCATAAGGAGAAGCCTTGGCATCTTAGGAATGCTTTCTGCTCAGCACAACGCACACAAAGCTTACCATCTCAACAGCCATTTCATACTGCATACCTATTTAGGATTTATGTAAATACATTCCACTCAATTAAAACACAAAGAGGTTGGTTTTTGTTTTTTTTTTTGTTTTTTTTTTTTTTTTTTTTTGTACTTTCAAATACATTAGACATCAAATAACAGAATTCTTGGTAATTTCAGTAACATTTCATCAATGTTTCTCTCTTCAAAACTTTAAATGCTTCAGCATTTTAACCTGGGACATAAAGTAATATTCCACAAGTCACTAATTAACATAATAGCCTGGCAAGAAACAAGCTTTTAATTCTTAAACCCATGCAAACATTCACGTCGGCAATAAGGGTTTGACAAACAAAGAAAACACTATTCAATAACAGAGCCCTTGGAGCAGAGGTCTCTAACTGTTACTGACCCTCAAGCAAACAGTGCACTTCAGACAACCGAGTTATTTCTATCTTGCTGTTGAGGATACAAACAATCTGTTGACTATTAGTCTCAAGCTGGGCAATCAGTGTCTTGGAAGGATTATTGCTGGCTCAGTTTAGCATTTCCATAAAGCAAGTGGATGAGGCACCCTTCACAAAGGATTTCAAGGTGCTCAAGTAACACTATACTGCAGAAATGCAATCATCAAATTTATATCAATACGGTACATGACTCAAGACATCAAAACAAAGTTGTTCATTCAAAGGGCGAGCAGCAGATGATATGTCCCACTTTCTCGTTTCGGTTCTTAACAATGTTTGACAAATTATAATCCACAAACTCTATCACCTTTCATCAACTTTTGCAAAAAAGAATTGATGAGGTAGAATAACTTACAAGAGTCCCTCCTCCTCGACACGAAGCTAGCTGAAGAGCTTGGAGACTACTTGACTGTACCACTTATCTTGCTTTGCTATACAGGTACAACTCTTGAGAAGAGTGGAGAAAAGCCCCTACATTATGCCAAATAAATTATATCAACAATTATATCCACTTCCCTCTCCTTTAGTCCTTCCAGATAACACTAATTTTGGCAAGACTCTTCAAATCTTAAAGAATATTTTGCTGAGTTATAATAATTGAACATTTCTGTTTTTAATGTTAATTAGAGCTAATCTAGAAGTTAACACTACAGAATTTGTAAGCACTGACGTAACTTTTCTGAGCATGTGTTCTACCACCATTACCCTGACTACTCACTTTCCCACCACTCTGTTTAGGCTCTCAGCCACAGGCTGTTCCATAGGCATAGCACATAACAGCTCTTACTGGAAAGCTCCTCACTATTAAACCATAGCCCATGTTCATCCTCCGTAGCACCCACTAATCGCATAATACAGGGCTCCTTTCTATCAACTGAATTTTGCAAAGCAATTATACAAAGAAATTATATTCTAAAAAGCCACCTCCTTTTGGTTGGAATAAAAGAGCACAAAGTGATAACAAAAAGGAATCAATGAGAAGCATAAGTAATTACGTTCTGGTTTTACACTTAACAGATCCCAGTGAAAGAGTCACGCAAAATGAATTGGAAGAAGTTCCTCAAACAACACGTCTGCCCAGCAGAGGTCCCAATCTACAGCAGTGCTTCATCTCACAGAGCACTCACTGCATTTCCATGCAGCCCTTGTGTGCACCGGTCAGGTGCGACTGCATTCCCTGAGCGCACCCAGCAGCAGGCTCCTATCGGCTCAAAGTCCTTTGCTTATCAAGCAGCCTTTTGGGATTCCAGTTTAGACTTAAAACTGAAATGTCATCAAGTGAGATGGAAGCAGAGGAGTGGCTACTTCACATGTAACTTGTGAGAGATCAGTTCACCAGATCTCGGTTTACTACAACACTGTTCAGGAAGCTCTTCCTACGTACTCTAATTAAGCCACATTCTTTCCACAGGTTTTCCTAACATACATATATATGAAAATAGGCTTCCTTTCCTAAGAAGTGCCACATTCCACCTGAAGGATTAAGAAGAGCAGAAGTACATACAGGTGCCTTAACGCCCACAGGTGCCATAACAGGTGCTTAGCAGCACTCCAAACCACACACGGAGCAGCCACCGGGTTACCACAGATCCGCAGCAGCGGGAACGAAGAGGACAAGGCTGATCGCCGCAGCGTACCTGCCTGCAGGCACCGGCCGTGCCCCAGGCACACGGGGCCGCACCGGGCGCTGCCCATCCTCTCGGTTACACCGAGATGCGCTCCTGGGCTCAGCTGTCAGCGCGCATCACTGACGCGGACAACGCTATCTCAAGATCGCTGATTTCTGTTTCCTTAAGCAGGAGAGCTCCGTCGAATCGATACAAACGCGCAGCCCCAAGCATCCGAGCGCTTACGCACCAAAATATAAATAAATACAGACAACAAAAGCCCCACAGCTCAGCGCGACCCGAGCGGAGACGGCGGCACCGGATGCCGCGCGGTGAGCGCCGCCGGGCTCGGCACGCAGGTACCGGGCGCCGAGCGGCCGCCCCCGCCCCGCCGGGCCCCGAGCCCGGCCGCACCGCGCGGGAACGGCGCCGAGAGGCCGCCAGGGCCCCGCTTCCCCCCTGTGCGGCCGTCACGTGAGGGGGGGACCTCGCGGCACCGGGGCAGCCCCGGAGTGAAGTGGGGGGGGAGCGGGGGGGGGAAGCGAGGGGAGAAGTGCCGTCGCCATGACAACTTCCAGGGGGGAGGGAAAACTTCAAATCCCAACCGTCAGTGCAGAGCGGCTCCCTCTTAAAGGCGCCGCCACGCGCGGGCTGCTCCCTCCCCCCCGCCCCCCGGGCGCTGTGGCGATGGAGGAGAAGAGGAGGGGGGCGGCCGGCGGCACCGCCGCGCAAACGGCGTGGAGCCGAGACAAAAGGAGCCGAGCTGGGAGCGGGCCGGGCCGGGGGCCGAGGGAGGCACCGAGCGGCCCCATCGAACCGCGGCGCCCACCCCACGCTGCTCGGGGGCGGCTCTGCGCCTCGGCGCCCCACAGAGCCGCTCCCCCACCCCCTTCGCTCTCCGCTCCCCGGAGGGGCTCCGGCTCGGGCTCCCCCGCCGCCCGCCCGCCTCTCCCGCACGGAGCCCCTCGCCTCCCGCCCGCCCCCGCCCCTCGTCCCCGCACCGCGGCCGGGCGAACCCTCCCGCCGCCCCCTCGCTTACCCACACAGTGCATGAGCCGGTGCCGCCAGGAGTCGAGTTCGCGGCGGACTCCTCTACGCTCCGCCGTGCAGCGGGGGCTCCGGCACTGGGAGGCGGCGGCAGGAGGAGCGGGAGCCGCGGCGGCCATTCTGTCTGTTCCCTTTTCCATCTGCCTCTGACCTCACGCCCGCTCATTTACATACGAGCGCGCGCGCCACCCAGAAGAGCCGCGCGCTCCCCCGACTCCCCCCCTCCCGCCTCAGCGAGCGCGTGCCCGCGCCCCCCCCAACCCCCTTCAGCATCCGGGGCGGGGAGCGCGCGCGCCGCCTGGCGGAGTGATTGACACGTGTCCTCGAGACGTCACGCCCTCCTTCATCTTCCCGCCTTCCGGGCTCGACCCCTCCCCGCCCCAGCAGAGCGTGGTTCGGTAACCGGGCCGCCAGTAAGCCCCGCGGTAACTTCTCGCCCACCCCCGCTCCGTTTCCCTTCCGTGCCTCTCCGCCTACAAATCCCGTGAGGCAGCGCGCCACCTGCCGCAGCTCGGCCGGGCCGCAATGCACGCTGGAAGTCGCAGTCCGCTGAGGAGGACGGAGCGGGGGGCCGCAAAACGACGCCCGCCCCGAGGCACTTCGGATGGGACGCACCCACAGCTCTACGCCTTCCTAGAAAGCCTCCTAGAGCCGCTCACAGAGTAGACCTCAAAGTTTTCTCAGCCAACGGGCTGCTGTTGGTCACGGCTCTGCCCGCGGCTGCTCTGGGCGGGCGGGAAGCTGTCAGCGCTGCCCCGCCCCGGGCACGGCTCGCCCGTAGCCCGACGCTGCGTTGCAGCGAGCCGAGTCCAGGTAACGGTTGAAAAGTTGGCACGAACGGCACGGTACAGAGCTCTGAACGCGGAAAATGGAGCTCTTGCTGTTTCCTCAGGTGTTCCCTGAGTGCATCCCCCAAAAACTCCCCCGTTCAGAGCACTCCCTGCGCGCATTGCCGCTTCTGCGAGAAATGCCGTTTGTCACTGTGCGTGCCTAGTTACGGAACTGACAAGGATGCGAGCTGCAGGCAGGAAGACGCCCCATGCCTCCTCTGGCTTTTCCCACATCAGCCAGCAATTAGCAGGCAGCAGCCTCCTTGCTCCCTCTTTCACCTCGGATCTGTGTGCGCCCCGTGTCTTATTTGCACTGAACTTCAAAACAACAACAAATATACCCACCCTGCCACAGGGAAAAGCAAAGCCCAGGGTAACTCCTGAAAGGCATCATCAGAGTCCACACGAACTAAAACGCATCTATATCTGAGTAGAATGCATCGATCTCAAGCTAACAATATCCTCTGTAGGAGAGATTATAAATTCATTTATTTATTTGGCTACAAGATGGGCTTTAAAAATCTGTTGTGCTTTTGCTTCTTGTGCAAAGCTTTGTGGATGTTTCCTTCAGAAATCCTTGGAGGTGTTTTAGGGGGTGAAAGACGTTCTGAGGGATTGTCTGCAGACTGCAGCCAGGAGTGGCTCTGCTTTCATAGGAATGAACAAAGCCTATGTAACAGATGACAAGTTACATCTTTTTTCTTTTTCTTTTTCTTTTTTTTTTTTTTCCTATACATTTTTTAAATAGAACCATAGAATATCTTGACTTAGAAGGATCAGTAAGGATCATCAGATCCAATGCCTGGCTACGCACAGAACTGCCCAAAAACCAGACCATATGAATGATCAGTTTTCATAGAAGTAAACTTCATCACTTGTGTAGAACAGCTAATTTACCTTAATGAATCCAGCAACTAAAAAAAATATTCATTTAATGGAATTGCTCAGGTGATCACAGTTTTGATCATGATTTCACGGGGACACAAACATCTTGCATCTGATGATTCTTTTTTGAGATGGCCATGATTAAACAAGGAGCTGAGAAGACACCCCTTGTTTTGTTCATCTAACATGTTTTTTGTTGTAATAGCAAGATTTTCCTCTTTGAGAGACTTTTTTGGGCATTAAAGAAAAAAAAAAAAAAGAAGTAAACATGATCAGAAAGTTGGTGGGCAGGTTTCAGGAAGGAGGAAGAAAGAGGAAAGAATTCTAAACTGATTTTTTCTAGCTGCCTGGATTTTCTATTGCATGGCCTTCTGAAAATACTGCCTCCACGCAGACAGAGAGACTGGGTTTTGAACAACTCCCTCCCTTTGAGATATTTTATTCTTCCAAATCTAAAACTAACCAGACAACCAAGAGGTCCTGCTTAGTCAAACCATCAGGGGTGTTATTTTTAAATTAATTGCTTTTCCTTCTCTGCTAAAACGACTTCCTAGCCAAAAGATTACTGCTTGTATGGACTTGATCCTGCTTTTCTAAACAAGGAAACTGCAAGACTGACTGATGTCAGAGGCAGCAAGGGATAATTTTGATTTAGTTCAGTTTAGCTTATTGCCTTACCTAATTTGTAAGGGATCAGTGAGGCAGCTAACTTAGTTTAAAGCTACAGGAATTATCATTATACATTTCATCTGCCATATACTAATGTAGTCAAAGTAGCTTATGGTTTGGCACTAGATCCCTATCACGATCTGACAGTCTAAATTAATTTCCTTGAACACATATTGGAGAGATTTAACTATCTTATTGACATGTTGTAAAACTGTTCATCACCAAAACCTCTTTATAATTAATCCCTAAAGGTGAAATTCCCTCCTGTACAGACAGCTTTGCAAAGTACTGCTTTGTGGAAACTGGGGTAAGGATGAAGCATAATTGAAACAGTCTAATGTGAACAGTCAAAGCCTTTTCAGACACTGTCAGATACATCCAGAGGTGGTGAGCCTTCTCCCTTACATGAGCACAATTTGGAAACTGAAAGTGTTTCTAGTAAACCAAAAGGGTTAAATAAAGAATTGAATGATAGCTTTATCAGCAGGAGGAAAAAAAAAAAAAAAAAAAAAAAAAAAAAAGGGTTTAAGAAAGAAATACTGGGGGAAACTTTTCAATAAATACTATCACTTAAATAGTCTAGCCAAACTGGACAACGGTTCTTTAATAACCACTGTGAAATTAGGTTGCCAATATGTAACTACTTAAACCTATATGCAGAATATATTTCCCAGGAATTTAGTACATTATAAAGATGAGAAAGGTCACAATCTTATGTGCTAAAATACCGTGAATTTCACAGGTTTAGACTGATATATAAGATCATGATCTTAGGTACTAAAGTACTAGGAACTTCACAGAACTTACACTGTACTCTAAAATGCTGTGGCTGCATAGTCAACAAATGTTTAATTCTGCTACTTCTAAGGGATGGCAACTCCCAAAAGAGAGGTAAGCATGGCAGCTAGGGAATGATAAATATTTTTTCACTGTAGCTGGATATGTATGGTTTGAGGCATGAATAATTGACCTATTATTTCACCTACTGCTAGCAGATATCCCACTATCCCAGGTTTGATATACAGCCTATTTGTTTTTCTTGAGTGAAGGAGCAAAGTAGCCTCCAGAAGAAGAAAGCAGACCAAAAGCTGGCAGTACAGTGCAGCAGGAGTGCTCAAGAAACTTTCTCGAGGTGGCAACCAGTGCAGGTGAAAAGATTATGTCTTATCTAATGGTTCAGAATTCATAACAACCTTGATCAAGAACAGCTTTAAGAACTGAATTATTTTTATAAAGATTGAAATCCTGTATGATTAGTTGTGGACATCTGGGTAGAGGCTCTCTGAAGATTAAATCTTAAAACAAAAAATATTATCCTTGCACAATTCCTTGGTATTCAGTGGCTGCATTTTTTCAGGAGCATGTAAAATGAAAAGTACTGCTACCTCTTAATTACAGGGTCTATCTTTGGAAATCTCATCAGTATTGGTTAATATCCTTGTCTTCCAGCATATATGCACAGCTGTGTCTTTGCACAGGTTAATAGAAAGACAGCCAAGGTGAATTTCAAAATGTACAATAACATTTTTAGCCAAAAACATATTCTTGAATCTCTGGCTCGGGAAAACGACCAAGAAATTCATAAAGTGAAGCTTACCTTAAGTAGAAAGGCAGCAGTAAACCAATCAAGTCACTGCTGTACTTGAGCCCATGTTATTGATGTTATTCTAAGCACATGAAACGTAATTATTCCAGACAGATGAGTATTTTCCACATATGAGTGTTTTTCACAAACATCTTTATCCCTCATAAAGGAAGATAAAAAGTTCTTCTGATTGTACATTCTTGCCATAGTGCTCCTGAAGCTGTGAGGACCCAAATGTGCATAAGAGGGTGTTCTCTTATCAGACCATTTAACCTGGCAAAAAGCAGCCAGGCTCATGAGAATACCAACAAATTATAAATACTAGCTGATTCAATGGAAATGTGATCCCATGTACCAAACTAACATTGTTGAGAGCAAAAAAGATTTACAATAAAGACCAACATTAAGTATTTATGATAGACGTGTCCAGTTTTACATGATTATTTAAGACATGAACAGGGTTTTCAGTTTATACCACATCAGAATACAGAGTGAAATTTTCAAAGGTTGTTTTCAGGTCTTGGTTTATCACTACTGTTTAGAGGCTAAGGATAATACTCTACTAAGGTACTATACAGAAAATTCATCTAATTTAATACAGAATGTTCACTTAGAGTGCTAAAGAAAAGGGTTTCTTCCAAATCAACTCACAGAAGCAATCACAGAATCCTAGGTGTCAGAAGGGACCGCTAGGGATCATCAAGTCCAACTCCCCTGCTAAAACAGGTTGCACAGGAAAATGTCCAGATCAGAATGGTATTCCAAATTTTACTTTACAGAGTTGCTTCTCAAAGCAGAGCATAATTTTAGTGGACATTAAGGTAGAGAAAATAGAGCTTTAAACAATACATTCTTGCAAGTTGATATAAACTGCTAATATGCAAACTAGAAGAAAGACTCTGGGTTTTTATCCTATAAAAACCAATTAGAGTACTTTGCAACTAGAAATGCAACAACTTATGTTCAGTACTGATTGAAAACATTTATTATTTTTAAGTGTTCTTCTGATGATAATAAATCCTGCGTTTCAGTGCTAGCCTGACAGAAGAAGGTGCATAACTGGAGGAAGCCAACCTGAAATGTAAAAAAAAAAAAAAAAAAAAAAAGAGAGAGAAAGAGAAAAATGAGTCTTCTATAGATTAAGCTGCTGTTTTAACGTGTCTTTATTTGACTATTAAAATTAAATTTACAAGGAAGGTAAAATCCTATATATACTCCTAAGTGATGTCTCCATAGAACCATCAATCAAGTATTGCTGTATTTTCCTTTCATTTAAACTGTTATCCCATGTTCCACACAGCTGAGCAGTGTCACTCACTCACTCTAAAGTTTCCCAAGTGGCGAAGTAATTTAAGTATGCCATCACCAGAGCAACTCCGCAGCTGAAAATACACTGCCATTAAACCCAGAGAGAATAGATCGCTAATTGCAGCTTAATATTAGCAATGGATGTGAAATACTAGCCAGCCATCAGAGCATGTGCTGATGATTCAAAGTTATGCTATTACTGAAAAGACAAAGAACTGTTTACTGTTCTGTCCTCATGAATGACTTTTACTATTACGCTAGCTAAGTTCTCACTAAAGCTAAATGATGGAAGGGCTGCTAGTTCTGCTGAAGACATCAGATTAGCTACCTTTTAAGCTAAGGAGAGCATTTTCCACTGACACTACTCTTCCTCCTTACGTGAAACACCACACTGGTCGGGTTTCTCTGTGTGACAGCAATGCCACTGGAGCACAGGACAAGACACTGAGCCCTTTAGCATTAGAGAGAGAAGGTGGTGCTTTCTGCAGTGTAAATAAGGAGATAGAGTATTTCACATGTGGTGCCAAACTCAGATTGCAAATGGCTGCTCCAACAGCCATTACTCAGGGAGCAGAGCATAGGGTACCATCTCTGAAGTCTCCAGCATCTCTCCAGGAGATGTACGTGCAACTCTTAAAGGAGAAGAGGAGGTACGCCTGTAATTTTCTTCCCTTTCCTTCCTCACATTTAAAATACAAGCTGTGGGTTTTCACCATTTGCCTTGGAGGACACTTTTACAACTAAGTATCTATATTCCCCCAGCAGTGCCTTGCCAATAGCACAAGATGGCTTGGAAGCTGGTGTGGTTCTGAAAGTGCTGTAGTCACATCAGAGCAAGGCTGGGATTCTGCTCCTTCTCGTTTGGGCACTGTATCTCAGAGATTTAGATATATTGCTTCTCCATCCAGTCTCTCTATTGTATTACTTTCTATTGTGTATTTTTTTCTTGCCTTTCAGCTTAGCAATGAATCAATGGAGGTTTTTAACCTCTTCTACACAATCATAGCCAGAATTTCTTTGAAATGGAAGTCAGGAGTCTCCAGTCTTCACCTGATTCCACTATCATGGGCCTAAATACATAATAGAATTTGTGAAATGAAAGTAAGGGCTGGCAACATATTGTTCTTTAAGGTAAAGACTACTATAACTGTAGTGCTTTACTATGCTAAAAAAAATAAATAACAACAATAGATTTGTGTTAAATGAGTAAATAGTGTTACAAACCAAGAGTGTACCACCACTTCATCAGATTTGGTTGATGAAATTTCACAATACTTTCCTCCCCTTGTAACAAGTAACCTCTCTTTAAGTTAATTCTCTTAGGCATTCTCACAGTCATCTTCTCTCAACATTTATCAGCCACATGTTACTGCCACAAAATAGATTCCAGCATAATTCTGTTAATTGTTCAGACTGGAGAGCCAAAGGAGATACTGTAAATATCTTTAACAAAAAACAGAATTTATTGCTGCTGATTAAAATAGGTTCCAACATTTTCTGTTTTTGTCTACAGAGCTATGAAATTAGAATAGTTAGTTACTTAGCTTGCAAAATCCAAAGTAATGTCTTGATCTATTTCTTTTTTTAATTATGCTTTGAAAATAGCAGTTCTCTGATGATGCTATCTCTGGTCCACAGGTTAGAAGTATAGAAGTCACACGCTTCCAGTAGTAACTCAGCTATTTCATTGTACAATTCATTTAGAACTCATTCTGAATACTCAAGCCTTAGTGATTTATTTTTAGTTTTTATTTTTGCAACTTGTTCTATAGATTTTCCACATCCACTTCTATTTCAGATAGCTTCTCTGCCAAGTTCCCTCCTCCCGGAAATAAGGGTACAGCATAAGGATCTCCTTATCTTCTGCCAGAACTCATTAAGTTCCTCAGCAGTGAATGGTCCCCTGTGAATGCTCCTTTTTTTTTTTTTTTTTTTTAATGTAGAATGCAACTTCTAAAGTAAATCTCAGCTCCATTTCCACACTGACCTCATGCAACAGTTTTGCATTATTGTTGGCAATGGATTATTAGAAATAACATCTTTTTGCTACTAAGATCTATATTCCTTATCAGGATCAATATTTCTTATCTGTGAAAACACAATATTGTAAAATAACTTGCACTTTCATTGTAGCATAGAGAAATATAGGAAAACATGTTAGTTACAATATAAGTAGAGTCTGACTGACAGAATTTTCACTATGTTTTCAGAAACATGAGAAATTTCAGTGGAAACGTTTTCTACGTGGTGTAGCCTATTCAGATGTCACTTGTAAGACAGAGGCTTAGACTGCTGCTGAGGAATTCCTATGGATCTCTGTATGGATCTGTAGGGTGCTAGGTGGGAGCTCATGCATACATGAAAACTGACCTCTCCAAAACAAAGGTCATCTAAGACCGAGCTGGCCTGTCAGATAGAAACCAGACAATATCAGCACAGCTTGTTATGATACTTAGGTAACTTTTGTATGTAAATGTATGAATTCCAGTACAAAATCCCCACGCTCTTACATTCCACTGGTGATCAAACTTCCCTTGATAAGAGCCATCACACTCTTAACTGATCAGAGTCCTCCCCACAACAGATCTCAGCTAGATGTGCCAGAGCCTTAACAAGGTTTGCATTCCCAAGAACCAGAAAGCTTTTGCAAGTTGTAATTAAACTCCTTTCCCTTTATTTTCACATGTGGGTAATCTGCTGGTTAATAATAGGTGACACTAAAAAGACATATCATCAGTCAAAAATTTAAGCTAATTCTGTTCCCAGTGAGGGAATAGCAGTGAAAAGTTTCCTACCTGCACGTGATTATGAAACATTTCTTAGATGTAACCCAATGCCCATTCTAAACTTACAGTTGCATTTAACTCTGCAGAGAAAAGAAATCCCCACTCTGCTTTTTCTTTTGACATGCTTTCCTGCTGTTCCCAGCTGCTCAAAAGCTTCAGTTAAAGCAGCCAGACTATCTCTTATTAAAGATACCTAAGAGCACTATGCTTAGTGTTTAAACAGCTCCATGTGTACCCAATTATGAAAGCAATTAATTTGTCAAAGACTAGATTAACAACCATCTGTGGCCTGGTTGTTAAATTTGAGTACCTGAGTATACTGATCAAAATTATGACCAGAGTCTTATATGGCACATGACCCAGTGAGAAGTCAATGTTGTCCAAGGACATCTTGATATGAAAAGAGTTGAACATTAACTGTAAATATTTTATCACACGTATCACTGATTTCTACAGAAAAATAATTTGGAAAGCATTTTGTTTCTCAGAAATAAAACCTTAGAGTTTCCTAATTGAATAGCACTGCTAGTTTAATGATAAAAGAACCATGTCCAGGATAAGGTGATAATCGTATATATGTGTAGATGACAAAAAGCTAAGGGGAAGATATAGGACAAAAACAAGCTGGAGGAACAAATCAAGTAGAAGCCTGAACTAAGACAAACCTTCAGGATAGGGCCCTATGTGAATATACAGCTAATCACCGAATAAGCAATGCAAATATTTGGCTAATCCATACAAAGAGGACAGCTGTAAAACGAAAGGGCATCTGAGTCAACAGACAAGCAAGCGTTGCCCTAAGCCCTCTGTAGTATAATAATCATCAGGTTCTTTTCAGTACTTGGACAAGTGTATACTACTCTCCTAAGGAAGAGGATAACACATTCTGGATTTCCCACGATCTAGGTGAACATCAGACTATTGGGAAAGAAAACGTGATGACCAGGCAGAGCCTCTTTTTTCCCTCCTCCCTTTGTTAAAAATGATCAGGTGAGGGTTTTCAAATAGTCCTAGAAACTGTATTTTAATCAAATAAACAATAACAAGTTTATTTTAAGAGATATGTTTCACCACCAAATGTATTCAATTACATTCTGGTGTCAAATCCATTAAGCGGTTGAAAGGAAAAAAATCAGGTTTGATATAATGCCTTAGGAATATTTAGGCAGAAAGTTAGGCCTCTCATACATGGGATAGGCAGCAAAGGGTTGTTTCTGCATTACAGTCACAAATTAAGCCATATTCTTCAATTCCTATTTATTTATCTGTTGTGATCTTTGCTGACCTGTATTCTAGCTTCTCAATGTTCTTTAAACAGAACATAATTTTTAAAATCTCAAAAGTGAGATACTAGAAGTAAAATTACTTCAGGTAAAGGACTCACACTACTTGCAGGAACAAGCTTCCTGTCAGCCTTTAGTGAGGCCCAGTAAACAAAATCATTGTATGTGGACTCCTCCTTGACCACAACATTGTCAAATGCTTCACATCTTCAAATGAGGATTTAAAATATTGTGCTATATTTCTAATAATATCAAATACCTTAAAACAGCATAAAATGACATATGTCATAAACCATTCCCTCGTCTATCTGCAGTTGTTCTGACCAAAATGAGATTTTTCAAACTTCTTACATCTGGAATTTACCCTTCTGTGCTCCCACTAGAAGCAGAAAATATTATATAGTTGGCCTGGCTAAAGAGAGAAACCTAAGAGATGGTAGTGATTCTGGACATGGGATAACATCTGGAAGGTCATTTCCTTGCAGTTACAGAGGCATTCAGTCAAGGGGAAGTACAGTTCTTTCCATTTCATCACATAAATTGGAGGCCATTTTTTAAATTTTATATTGACAGCAAGTTTTATTTCTCTGTCAGTGATAAGCAAGAGTATCTAGAACAAGAGGTGATAAGGAAATCCTCTTCATACAAGCTGAAAAAACTTCCTGAGATTTCATTTTAGTGAGCTTTCATTTAATTTAGATCTAACTTGCTTGAGAAACACTAACTAAAAATCACCTTTCCTTAAAACACTGAGTGATCTGGTCACCACCTTGCTTCTATCTCCGAGGATGATTAAGTATCCTGTAGTTTATGGAAAGGTTGCTTGAAGATATGCTAAGCTGTCTCTGTTGCAATTGATCTCCAGCACGTACTGTGGGCTCTGTAGGCAGTTTCTGTAGATCTTCGTTTAAGAGAAAAAAATAAAGTCTAGAATAAAAAACTTCAACATACCATCTTGAGAATAATCAGATAAAGGGAAAAATATATATATATTCAGATGCAGGTACTGAGTAATGTAAAACACAAGCCAATCAACCACCCAAATGGGTGCCAGAAATGAGCTTTTTTTTTTTTTTTTAAAGGAGATACATTTCAGAATGGAAGATAAAGCATGAATTTAACAAGGAAAAAGAATGTTGAAATTTGAAATATTATCTAGCCTGATACCCCAAGCTTACGTTTATAACCCGTTCCGCCATGATAGCGCATAACACCTTTTGTTCACAGTTTATTCTATGCTACGTGTTGTTAGCCAGCCTGACTAAGCACAGTGAGAGCAGCTGCCTCAGTGCTGAGCTGTTGCTGCACCCTGGCCAGCTGGGAGGAGGCCACTGAGAGCAGGAAGACACTGGTAGAGGGATCAGTACAGTAGGTGTTTTTAATTTACAATGATGAGGTGATGAGAAAAAAGTCTTGCTTCCCCTGAATCAGTCTCCCCTTAGAAAGGGGAGACTGGTCTGAAGAAGAGGGTACTGTGAATCTGAAACTGGAAACAGATCTGTGAGAGTTAGGGCTGACTTCCAATATTGTTCTCATGCAAATTACTGACTCTCAGAGGAAAAGGGGACAAGTTGGCTTTCTTGAGGAGCTCATTCAGAGTTTATTCAATTTGGGAAATTTCTGAACATGGTCTACAATAAAAGTCTCAGCCCCTAATAGGCTCTACAGAAAGGGAACATACTTGTTCCCAAGCCCTTTATTAAAAATATGTCCTAATATATCTGAGTTTGCTCTTGTTACAGGATAAGCTTGTTCTACGTCATTGCTGTTTGTCAAATGAAACCTCCTTCTGGGGGCTTTAAATTTATGGTGTCTCAGAGTGAGCTTTAAAAGAGGTTAAAATGATCTAATTTCAAGTTGCTGGCTGAATTTGGATTATTTTTGAATAACCTAAGTTAGCAACCTAAGCATTAGTTTTGGAGAGTGAAGGTCAATCTCTGGTCTAAAAGGTGGCCTTTTTGGTGCTGGAGCTGCGTCTGGCTTCATTCTGCACTTTGGGATTCTGATGTGAGCAAAGTAAGCTGCACCTGCTAGAAACTGGGAGCTTTTCAGAATAGCTGGCAATATTGTTTCTACTTCTTATGTGGTATCAAGGAATGTTTAGTAAACACAGAGTGTGGAAGGGGTTCTGAATGAATTCAGGGAATGTGAAATATTCTGCTGAATGATCATTTTCAAGCAGAAATGGTCTTTTTTGTTTGTTTTTAATAATGATCAATAGGATTATACTAATTCTACCTCATGTTTTCTTATTTGCTTTGATTTTTTTTAATGTAATTTAATCACATCATCTTTATTTCTCATTCTTTTAAAATTAGGATTTTAATTACAGTGTTCTTATATTATTTCTTTGTAAATATTTACTCAGAAATCTGCTTCACCAGGATGAGGGACAGGAAACAGCTCTCTACCACACACCCTGCACTGCTACAGTTGGAATTACTGCAATCCTAACAACTGTATCTATTTAGTGACAGAAATAAGAAATTGAAAAAGTTATGTGGAGAAAAATGAAAAGCAAAGGAGAAAGGAAGAAATGTTTTACCCTTCAAAAATAGTCTATTGTTTAGACACATATCGATACCAAATGACAAAAAACAGATTTCTAAATAAAGGTCGAGGTGGTTTGACAGCATTATAAGAAAGCCAGCAAAACTAGCACAGGTAGAATTTACTCAGCTTCATCTCCTTCCCTTAACCTGGATACTTTCCTTTTCTGCTTCTGCATAGAGTTATAAAATGGAGCCTACTAGTGCATGGCTGTAATTCAGGAAAGTACTTAAGTAGCTGATTAACTTCAAGCATCCACTTATCCACTTTCCTAATTAGAAGTGAACTTAAGCACATACCAAAAGTTCTTTCCTGTTTCTGCCTACTGGCTGCAGTGTTGAGGGCTGCCTTGGTGAGGCTGCTGAGGTCTGCAGCCCACATCACCTTCTGTCAGTCTGCTCTTGCTCTTGCCCAGAGGTCACTTTTCTTTATTTTCTCAAGGTCCTGCTGTTTCTTTTAGAGGAACACTACTAATGTACTTCAAAATCATGGAGATCAGATACTAGCTTGATTAAAGTTTTTCTGATCATAAAATTTAAAATACAATCCAAGAAGACCTTGCTCAGCAGCTGTTTAATTCCAGATGCACTTTAATTTCTTTCTTTACCTTTAAAGGTTCAAGTGCCTCCAGAATTTTGTTTTTTTTGCATGCCCAAGGGCTGCTCAGAGCTTTACGTGCCGTCTTGCAGACTGGTAGCAGTCTGGGAACGGTTTCTCTACCAAATCCTCTAAGCAGCTTGATCTGGGAAGCATCCTCAGAGCACACTTAATACTTACTACAGGATTAGGCCCTTGCAAAATGCAGTTGTAGTGTTTTTTCCAAAACCAGTGCAAGGAATCCCTTTTTCTCTGATGGCAGCTACAACTATTTACTTACAGGCTGTCGCCAAGCATTCCCATCTTTAACAGAAATGTCCTATCCTATAAGTTAGGGTTGAGCTCTCTCTTTCCTATCGAATTTATCATGAATTCCCTTCTGCATGATGCTACCATGTCAGCAGGATGAAGAGAGCTACTTATCCCCCAAGTTACTCCCAGGTTAATGGCCATAGATATCGGCCAGAGAGAGAGAGGTTTATATCCCTGCAGATGGAGGTAGGAAGGAAGGTCAGTGTCACCCTGTTGGGTTTGTTAACTGGAAGGTGAAGGTGTACTGACAAGAAAGAAATCTTGGTTTTCAGTGATTTGTATATTTAAATATCAAGGCTCCAGTGGCACTTTTCTGGTCGGAATGATGATCACATCAGGAAGTGGCTTCACATCTTGCTTTTGCAGAGTGATCAGGACTTATATCTCTGTTATTCATGCTTTTTGAGACTTTCCTGGCCAGAACAACATTAGGTGTACCTTTGGAGCGTACCTTCCAGCATACATTTATCTGAAAAAGCTCTGCCCTTTGCACTTTGTAATGTGAAGCAGAGCATAGTATATGGATGAGTGAAAGTTATGCTTGAGAACGCTAATTTTTGATTGGACTAAAATGCTAATGTGTGTTCTCCCAGTGTAATTTTCATTCAGTAAAGATAATGATCTAGTTCCAATTTATTAACAGTGAAGCACCTTGTCTGAAAATGTTGAAATATGAGTGAGACTTTACTCATGGCCCATATATCACTTCGTTATATCTGAAAGAACTATGTAAGTAAAGGTATGACAGCAGCTCCACACTGCCTTGAAGCAAGTCATGATTGAAACTGACTTTTTACGTTAGGTGGATTTTCTAGAAAATTAAGAGTCTTACAACATTTTTTTCAACACAGAAGTACAAAGATACATTTTTTTTCCTCTGTAATATATATTCCTGCAAAACATATCTCATGAAAGTTTTGAAAAAACTCTGAAGTCTTGTTTCTAGCTCTTAATGGTTCTTTGGTTTATTCTTTGGTTTTTAATACTGCTTCACAACTGACTAGAGTCAGCTGATCATGTCTTAAACTGAAAACCTCAGTACACTCAGATTTTGTGCCTGCAAACAACTAGCGGAATAAGCTTTTCTGGGTAACCTTTTCCTACTTCCAGTGATCTGTTGCTGTCTTCCTGCCTCACAATGCTTTCAGGTAGAAGAGAAAGCTAACTCAGGGCTGGGTGTTACCACACTCATTACAAGTGGGTGCTTCCATCTCCCTTGGGCTCAGCTGCATGAAGCAGTACTTCAGGGCCCAGTTAAGAAGGGATGCACAGACAGTCTAGGTGCATAGCCAAACAGGAGCCACAGTGTTAGTAGGTCATTTTAGTGAGGCTAATACAGCTGAGGACACTTCAATTGATCTTTTACCGTATTCAGATATGACCCAGAATTGGGATAAAATAAGGTCAGTGCCAGTCTGCTAGTGGCTATAAATGCAGACTGTTTATGTGAGTTTAATTTTAAAGGTTATTTGTAATCTCTTATTTCTTAACTCATCATTCTTGCTGCTCTGTAACACCACAAGTTCCACTTAACAGAATGTTTGAGCAAATATCATATTAGTGCAAATCCTGTGGCTGCTAAACACACATCTGCTGTTTGGAATTGTAATTAACTCATTGAAAGTCTTTTAAAGAAATAAAAATGGAGATGTGATTTCAACAACAACAAAAAAAAAAACAACCCTCAAGTCTGCAGGGAAGTTTGATGTGAGGATAGAGTGTCAGCACTAAATGTCAGCTGGGTAATTGAATGCTTTGATCATATACTGGGATTATTTCAGTGCATTTTATTGCAGTAAATACACCAGGGCATGGTCAAGTCAATATGAATCAACAACAGTCTACTCTCAGAAAGATATAAAGTAAATAATTAGTCATAGAAATAAAGCTATAACTCATAGAAGTAACATTCTTGCTACATGTTTGTCCCCAAGTCCTAACTCCACAATCTCTCTCTCTGGGTTCCCACTGAAGTTACAAGGGACAATAATTTTGCACACACTGCACTGAGCAATACTTTTATCTTTTCACTTGATTTGATTTAGAAAAATTTGTTGTATTGTGTTTAAGAAGCTGGAAGATCTTTGCTTTCTGTATTCTTGCTATCAAGCCAATGCCAATGTGGTATAGGACTATTTATTGCTTCTTCCTCACTTTTAGTTCTGAAAACTAGCAACTAGTACTTTTCCACACAGACTGTAGGGTCTTGACCCTGTTGCTCATCTTGCACAGACTGTATCTCAATCACTTAACAGGCCAATATAATTTTTGCAGAAACATACATTTTTGTATTTAAGATTTGTGGATCATTACTTCAGCACTATAGTGTTGCATTTCTAATGTTTATTACAGAAAGCTTCAGACAAACTACTGAATCTTGGTAAATATTATAGGATATTCGCAGTTAAGTTAGCAAAATCTTTATTCAGAACTTGAAATGTCAGAATACACACTGAGAGTTTTGTGTTTCGGGTGCCAGCATTAAATATAAATCAAACACTCAGTGTATGTGAAAACATCAAGTCTCACTTTAAGATTTCATTTAATAAGCAGACACAGCTTCTGATTTAGCACCATATTCACAATGGCACTACTTTGTGCTGGACTCACATGGGGAAGGGAAGGGTCAAGTTCTACCTGTGTTTTTTATTGCCTCAACCATAGCACAATTTAATACAGTGCTGTGCACAAGTCAGTGCACAACTCCTAAGAGACCAGGTATTAATTGGAGACTGCAGGGTTGCAATATCTCACTCCATCGCTCTCCTGACTTCTCTGTCCCTGGCAATGTCTGTGCATCTCTGCAGCAGTGTGGCAGAGGCAGAAGGCTGGGAAGGAGGCTGAATGGAGCTGCCCTCATTGCCTCATGTGTTCCCAAAACCTCTTCCATGCTTTCCTAATATATAGTGGGAAATTTCCATTCTATTTGTAAAATGGGGCTGAAAGGACCAAGACAGGGAAATGCCTATTTATTATCTAAAAATATCTAATTCACCTCATTCTTATTTATTCTTACACATTTAGGAGCTGATTCACAACATTTTATTTGACATATGCCATTCTCTTCATGTAATCCATTAAACAATTACTGTTTCCAGAAATGAATTTTAATCTGGAAGTCAAAACATTTTATCTTAATCAGCATAATTTTTTTTTTGTGTGTGTGTATGAAAGTGCAATTACTTTAAAATATATAATGTAGTTCATAACCATTGTGAATCAGAGTTTTAAAATTATTTTTAAATAAATGTAGCATATTTTACAGTGAGAATTCTCTAAAAGTTGAGCTTCACAGGTAGTACTTCATAGGTAGCATTATTTCATGGCTTCCTAAGGAAAATAAAATGAAAATAAAATGCAAATTAATGCTGTATTTTTAGATCTGCAGATATTCATTATATTCTAAAAACATTTTGCAATTTACAAAATGAAAACTGACACAAGATGTAAGTTGCTAAATACTTCAATTTTACCTACATTTTTTTATGTCAAAAATAGTTTTAATATTAAATGACAACTGTAGACTCCTGTTGACTAGAATACAGTTTGACTGTTTTCATGAAGTGCTCTGTGGGATGTCAGAATATTTAATTCAGGATGTTAAAAACATCCCAAAATGTCACAATAATTATATCACAGCAGGCAATTAAAACACTGGAAAATGCCAACTGACTAAGTGTGTTCTCTGTTATTTAGGAAACTAATGAGTGAGTGACATATAAAGCAGAAAATACGAATTATAACCTCAGAATCCAATATAAGTTATAATTAATTTTAATATAAAATGTATATAGAATAAAGCAACCTATCTTAATGAAAACAAAGAAATACTTACTTAAAGCTTCTATTTGAGCCCCAGGCTCTATAATTCCCCAGGCATAAGAAACTGTTTTATGTCTCCTCTTCATTATTTAGTTAATTAGTTATATGTTTGTATTATGACACTGTAATACTGCTTGATCATGAAGCCCTTACTAACCACAGTGGTTCCATTCACTGCACCGTAATGGCCTCCGCCTGATTCTCCATGTCTTCAAATTAGCGTTAAGGGCAGCCAGGGAGGATCACGGTGGGGCAGAGGCACTGCAGGACCCACACTGACAAGGGGACACCATGGAGCGAATAACAGCGCTGATGCATAGAAAACAATTGTGGCTTGCAGTTCTCTTAGCAAAACCCTTGGATTTGAATGACAATGGGTTAATCAAAACAGCAATGCAATCAGAGGGGGTTATGCTTTTGATTTAATTTGGACAGGGATTTCATCCATTATTGTTAAGTCCACATCCTATTCTGGCAGACACAATGGGAATCAACTCATCCTATTCAACTTTCAGGAAAAAAGTGCAGTAAGAAGCATGACTATTTAAAAAAAAAAAAAAGAGAGAGAGGGATTTAATGAGGATGACAATGGGCAATTAGGTAATGAAGCTGGAATAACTATGATTAGTGCAGCTGAATAGCTAAAATAACAGAAAAATGTATGAAGCATCAGGCGGAAATGGAAGATGCCAGAGGTGGCTGAGGAAACCATCACCAACCCCATGAAAAGCGGCAGCAGGCATCAGTCTGCTCATGCCATTGTGAAGTTTTCTGTGGTGACCATTATCTGGGGATCTCAGATTCCACAGCAGTTTAATGGGCACAACCCGTTTTTTACTGAAAGGCACATTCTTGCATGCTTATTCTTGCCTCTTCCCTTGTGCAGGGATTAATGCTTGTGTCGTCTTCTTTCAGAGAAGACCTGTCTCTGGTTCCCCTGAATGTTGATAATGGGACAGCAGCAGGGACAGGGACTGGAAAGGGGGGAAAGACAGAAGCTCAACATTCTCAGCAGTGGTGCGCCTCCATACTGAATTAAACTGACTAGAAGATCATGAAATAAAGCTTCATAGGGCATTCCTGACTGCAACAGTACAGACAAAATAAATTATTGCTGCATCAACTTGAGCACTGGAAACATCAATATTTAGTGCTCTTTTAAAAATTAGTACCCTTGTATGGCTGCTTGATATGAAATAATGCTCAGATTTCTGTAATAGAGCTGAATGCACTGAATGCTTCAAAACTGTCTCAGTACAAAACAGTAACAGCAGTTAGTTAATCTGTTTGTTTGTTTATTTCAACCCCTGCTGCTTGTGCATAGACACTTCAACGCTACTCTGCAATTCCTTTGTTGCTTCCACATGCCCAGCTCTGGTTGGGGATGATCCATTTGTAAAGTGAATTTTCTTCTTTCTATTTGTAATCATATGGTGGTCAGGTAATGCTCAGCTCTTACAGCACTAGCACTTGTGTGTTATTTTGGTGTGTGTTGTTTGCTTCTGACTGCAAAATGCAATTCCTTGGGCAGGCTGTTGAAAGCTTGCATCTGGCTCATTACTCAGCCTTTGAGCACCACTTGTGGCTGGCAGATCATTAAAGCAAGTTTAAGGGACAACTGATGACATTTGCTACGATTTCTATGGGAAAAAAAAAAAAGTGCACCTACTCTTCTATCTTTTCTGACTGGTTTTGACTCATGCTGAAAGGAAGAGATTTAAATCCTATTTCTCCTCACTGAGTTGCTGTTAGATGAGTGTATACCCCACATCAACCTGAAAAATGATTCCTCTTCTCATTGAGAACCAACCTGATGCCCTCGAAGAGACAGAATCCATCCCTGGGGTTCTGAAGCCTAAGTTGCTGAGACATAAAAAATTATGTTCTTTCTTGTCTTCACATACAGACTAAAGGAATGGTTTTCGGTATGTCTGCTCAGATAAAAATGAGACTCTTAATTTTGTCATTATCTGTGTAGGTCCCTTTTTTATTATAAACACTTTTCAGGAGTGTTCTTTTTTGAGGCATCAAGAAAAGTCTCAGTAGCTTGTCTTCTGGAGGTAGTTATCTTAAGGACATTTTATGTATGTATGAGGGACATATAGAAAAAGCTTAGAGATGGATATGTTTATATCTCAAGGAATTTTTCCCTCACAGGAAAGCAAATATGCTGTGAGACAGTCATCAAAGCTACTGGCTAAGTCCATCCCAGCGCAGCTTTTCATTCCACAAAGGTCAGCATGTTTTTCTCTCCAGTAGTTGCCATAAAATAAACATAACAAAAAAAATAACATTTAAGTGCTTGAAATGGAGAGGGATTTTTTAAAAATAACCTCTCATCCAAGTAACCCCAAACTGTAAGTGCTAGGAATTCAGTTACACTCTTTTACCTTACACTTATTTACTTAGCTCCTTGTTTCAGTAGTGTTTGGTTGTCTGCATTAAGGAGAACACTAAGTAAACAGAGAAAGCTCCATGGCATCTCTTAAAATGGCAGGCAAGATAGGCTTGCAAGAGAGCTCTGTAACATCTTCACTACCATTTCGTATTATTACAGATTTCATGAAAAAAGATCTGCAAACTGTGATTTCATAAGATTTATTCACAGCTGCTTTTGCCCCTCAGAACTTGAGGTTGTCTTCTCTGGGCTGGGAACAGCAATGGGTGATGTCCATTTAAAGAAACAATGAAAACAGCAGTCTTACCTGTTTATCTGCTTTTCTCCCCTTTCTCTATATTGAGCCAGAAATGTTTCACTTTGTTTCAAATGCTGAAGCAGAAATGTTTTCTTTTTTTTTTTCCTGCAGTCTGTCTTCCAGAAGTTTTTTTTGTTTCCCAGAGATAATCTTTCAGTTTACTTCGCAATGATTCCAGCTATTCATTTTTTTACACATTCATTTTTTTCTCCTTTGCTATGAAAGAGTGAATCTTGCAGAGTACTTGCAAAAAAGAGTTAAAGGAATCAATTTAACAGGAAGAAATTATCAATATGTGATTTCCTTGAGAAAGAAAATCTAGACAAAGATTATACTCATTATTACAAAGCTCTTTTCAGTCACAAAGGCATTAGAAAAAGTATTTGTAGCTGACCTTTGAAGATTCATAATTCCTTTTGGTGGAGAAGTATAGAATTTTACACTAAATGTTTTATTACGTCCGTATAGTCTAAAATGACACATACTATTTTTAATAGAAGCTATAAAATATTTTTTGAAAACCATTCAAGCAGTATAAAAATACATGAACCACTTTGATTGTTTAAAAAAATGGCATGGTTTCTAAGAATAGTTCAGTAAATAGGGTAGAAGGCAAAATATTAATATCTATTGCATATTTCTGAAGTTTTGGTAGAGAAGAAAAAAATTTTCCTGTTTCACTGAGGGGTGCATGGCTTTCAAAAAAAAAAAACTATACAGAAGCAGAAAACTGTGATAAAATTAATTTTTCTTAACGTCAGTAAATACCTATTTTATTTTATTTTATTTTATTTTATTTTATTTTATTTTAGTGAAAATCTCAGTTTTCAAAGGTGAACTTTCTTTCCTGTACAGATTTAAAATGCTACATCTGGGAATCCTGGAACTGCATGTTAGCAACTGTACTCACATCAGCTGAACCCTTTTACTATCACCTGGGATACTCAATACAGATAAATTTACAGACACCCAGTTATAATAATATCTAATCAATGTTCCACATGTTTTTGCCTCTCAGCTGAGTTAAAGTGGAAAAAAACAAATCTAAAACCATAAGAGTTACTAGAATCTGTACCTAAATGATAGCTGCTTGTTAAATTGGTAGAAGAAGGAGATATGATCTTAGATGCATCGGTTTTACATGGTATAAAGAAATGTTTTAAAAAATTAAGAGTTCTAAAGGGTTTTACAGGAAAATGTTCATTTCCTGTAATTTTTTAAATGTAAGTTCCTGAAATTCCTTTTTTTTGTTTTGTTTTAAACTTTGTTTTCTGCTAAAATATGTGCTAAAAAGAAAATTTATGCAAACAACAGCTTCAGTTTTTAATTCAAAGAAATACATTTTCATAGCAATCTTGAACTGAAAGGTGCAGTGAAATTAACTCTCCCTTTTTCTTTTCACTTTGTGGTCAGATGAGCGCAGAATAAAATACCTATGATTTACAATAATAGTTTAAATAAAAAACTGTCTGTCTTCTTCTGTCATCTTCAGAAGAATGATGTTTATTCAAATATGTGAATACTAAATTGTGAGACCAAGTGTGTTTAATCTGCTCGAAGGTCTGCTTGAACCTTCCATACAACGTTAACTATAGAGCTGCACAATACCTCTGTATTTCTATTCTTTTGCCATCTGGAACTGGCTGAAAATTCATCATCATTTTCTAATAAAAGAAAATCTTTCATGGAAATTAGTCTTTTTTTTTTTTTTTTTCCCACAGCTTCCTGGGGAAGTAAGAACTTAGTAGTTATTAAGGGTTTTTGTTGTTGTTGCTGTTGCTAGGGGATTGCTAAGGTAAAGTAAAAAAATGGCAAAATAGCACTTGGGGATTACTTATTATTTCCAATATTGGCAGCTTTCTAAAATGTAAATATGCAGCCAAGAACAAACAAACTAAAATTATTTTCTGTAAAGCTATAAAAAACAATAGTAGAGGTGCTAATGTTTCCTGGTGATGTGTAAAATGCATACAGCTCCCCTAGAGATCACAGCATAAGAGTTTATGGCTTGGGACAATTGACTGAAACATGTCCTGTAGGTTCTTGTGGTTTTAACTGAAATGCACGAAATCCTCTCAGCTCATTTAGGACTGAGAAAAAAAAACTCCAAGGATGCCTTAAAGGAAGATTACATGGGTGCATGCACACTGTGGTACTGTGAAGATATCTGCACATTATTTGACAGGCCTTATCTCCTGCCAGTTTTACATCTGTCTTAGTCCTGCTACAGTTTTCAGTGAGGAATAAAGCCTTCATCTCAGAAAGGTAATTAATCTCTACAAGCAATGTACTTTGTGTATACTATAAGTAGATGAAGAAAAACATGGTAGTTACCTTTGAGAAGTGTATTCCTGGTAGGATAAACAGGGAGAAAGATGGAGCCGGGCAGAAGCTCTGCAGGTAGGTAGACCCAAACCCATGTCCCTCCTACAAGTTAGACAGTGCAGCCCTGTCATTTTCCCGTTAGCCAGACAGTATACACATGGACTATGTGTCAACCTCTGTATGAGATGCTACATGCCCAGCCAAATTGGTAGGTTGCATGGAAGGCATTTAAGAGTTAGTTAGGTCTGTAAGCAGGCACTGATATTGTGTTTGTCCTTTACACGGAGTGTGGATTGGTGTAGATGGTGGCTTCTTGTGCATTTGGGCCAAGGTCAGAGAATGCAGGTCCTCAGAATCAAGGCAGTGCAATTGCATGTCAAGTACCTCTCTTTTGGACTATCTTAATTCTTGGAAGTTTAGATTCTGGGCTCCCTTACCCTTCCTCTTCTCATACCTTACCCTCCCCTTTCTTCCCTTCTGTCTGGGCATATGGCAGCTCAAGCAAGAGGATGGCTTTGTCCATGTGGATGCTTTCTGGCTAGCAGGAAATTGATGCAGTTGCAATGTCTTGCTTTAAAGAGGGGCATGTACTGGAGTCTATCTCCTCCAAACAGCTGTTAGTTCTCAAATGCATTCACATGAATTTATATTTTCATCTATTTTAAAGTGGTCATTGTAATGAAAAGTTATCAGAAGTCATAGATGTCAGATGACAACTGTCAGTGCTGTTACATAAACCTCATTTACATACCAAATCAGAATAAAATTGCTGTAAGAGGGCATATAATAGAGATTGGCACATAAGAAAAGGGTATCCTGGGGAAAAAAAAAAGAAAAAGGGTATGTGATTAGCTTTTTATGGAATTATTTTCTGTTCTTCAGGTCGAGTAAAATAACTCAAATGGCTTGAAATTAAATGCATGTTTTCTGGGTTATTTCACACATTACTAATTATTTCTGTTCCAAAACAAATACATAGTTCTTAAACAAAAATAACAGTAATTCTTTTAGAAAATGTCAAAACTTTCTGATGTACTCATTTTTTTTCGCTATTTCTGAAGGTTCATTTTACAACATATCTACTATGTTTACTATTATTCAGATGTCTTAAAATTCTGTAGAATTTAGTTTTTACACAGGTGGTATAATAAATGTTTCAGACATTACATTATCCATAGACAATTCATTTGCTTGGACACATTTTGACAATTTGAGATGGAGTATGTTTGTATTAATAATGCCCTTTGACTTCATCTAAAAAGAGTAATTTTCTGCTTATTTAGTGACTAGATCTCTGAAATCTTTCTGTCCCGTTTGTGATGATTTGCCTTGATCTGGCCTCTTAACCCAACCTGCCTCTTCTGTTCTTCCACCGCTCATCTGTCTGTTGGCAGAGACAGAGAGATATGAACGGCAAGAAGATCGAATTAGCCATGACCATGGAAAAGTAGGTCAGAAAGCAGTGATAGATTTATAGTGTTTTTCGGCCTGAAAGCTGTTCAGCTGTAAAAACCTCTGTGTGTTAGATTTTCGGCTAAAGATTTTTTTTAGTTAAAAATCATTTCCCACTTTTGATTACTGATTCTTTCCCTTTTTTTTTTTTTTTTTTTTGACTTTCGTTTCCTATAAGTCTATGAAATCATCACTACAGTTGTATATAAGCAGCAGGGTAAACTACATACAGATAAAATTTCCCTTCCTGTGCACTAATGATGCTATTCTTGAGATACTGTGTTGATAGTTCATTACGTGCTAAACCAAATGTCTTTCTATTTTTTCTGTTTTTCTTTTCTTTTTATCCATAGAATCTTAAATGCAAAAATAATCATGACTTTTCTGCCTATGAATTCCTATTACAACAGATGCAAATTTGAAAAGCACTCACTTAATTAGGAAAGGTGAAGTTTTTAATCTAACCTTGAGAGGTTTCAATATCTCTTTTCTTCCCTAATGCCCTCTCCTTGTGATCCGAAAGTCTTCAGCTGGCTTCAGCAGCCCTCTTCTTAGGTGTGGTCTTTCACTAGGGAATTAGCAGAGCTACTTAGGAAAAACGCACAAATAAATAGCTCTCACAGTTGGAAGAGTAATGACATACGGTGAGCAATCGTTAAAAGAAAAGAATCAAGAGTCAAGATAACAGACAAAGAAAAGCAAATACAGTTTTATTCATAACTTCCAATTATGTGAAAGGATCGATGTCCCAAACTTTCTTGCAAATCCATTTAGGATTGGGTATCCAGTGTATCAATTAAGTGCTGAAATAAATTCGATGATTTTCAGTGTTAGAAGAACCAGCTCTGATTCTCTGTGCTAAGTAACCACCTCAGGCTTGACTTGTTTCCACTGTGAGTGATATTTCCTTGGCGCTGCAAACTGTAGAACTGGGAAATTGCTATCATTAAGTAATCGTGCTCTCTGTGTGACCGAGGCAGCCAGTTTCTAACCTGCTCCAGTCCCGTGAATTACTGACACGTGTCATACTAGCTCCAGTGATATGAGTGTTATCTGCTTGGAGCTGGACAAAGATGATCACTGGCTTTGCTCAGGATTAATACGCAATCATTGTTCCATCCTGGATTCAAAAGAAGAATGCACATGAAGCTATTTCCATCTCTTTTAAACCATCTTTCAAATCAGTGAGATATTTTGAAATGACATTGAAAAAACTGGAATGGCTCATGATTTATTCCTGGCAGGTTTGTGTTCTGTTGCCAAGCTTGTGTCCTCGTTACCCAGGGAACCAAAGCACAAGCACCACCTGATCAGGCTGCCAGGTAGTTGGCAGAATTTGGGGTTGTGTCTTTTAGAATGCTTGGAAGTTCTGAAATGGAATCTTTTATTTTATTTTATTTTATTTTATTTTATTTTATTTTATTTTATTTTATTTTATTTTATTTTATTTTATTTAAATCGAGAGCTTGAAGTCATCTGTTTTCAAGTAGTTTGTGACTGAAGAGTATATTATGTAGTGCAGATGGAGAAGGCTGGCTGAGGGGATGGAGGTTGCATTAGGTCAGTCTCCATGAGTTCTTGAAAGTACACTGAGGCTTTCCTGATTGCTGCAAAAAATGTTTAAATGCTGTGCTCAGAGTGCAAGTAGCAAAAAAGGTGTAAATACAGCCAACACTCCATACACTGCTGTGGTATATATCAAAGATTCTTTACATCGACCAGATTATAAGAAGCTTCAAGAAGAGGCAATACAGAGGCCGCATAACAGTGAGTCTTGCTGGGAGTGCCGGGGGTGGCTGAGTGCCCTTTCCTTGTGGCATCTCTCCTGTGCCACTATTAATATTTACAGAAGGCGGCACCTACAAGTTTCAGACTTTATAGGAGGCAAAGTCTTTTGGAGGCAAACTTATGAGCCAGTTCAGAGGAATTCACCTGTACTGCACATAATCTTATCGTGTAACTAAGAAATACTGTTTAAGGTGTTTTTTGTTTCCAGCATTGCTAATTTGTTTATTTAGTACTTTTGACTTTCAGTATGGGAAGATATGCTACCGTAGCAAAGTGAAAAACAACAAAACGTGTATACTGCATTTGACATGGTGGGTCACGTCTGTAGCCAGACTTCTCAGTGACCAGCAGCACAGGCTGAGGAAGATGGTATGAAAACACTTCCAAAAATCATCTGCAGAAAATTCTTACAAGGTGTTAAATGCTATCTTAACAACTGCAGAATGATTGGTTTAAACAAGTTTAGTTTTTTTCCTTCATCTTTCAGTTAAAAGTCTTAATATTGCTTTGATTATTATATATTAGAATTTTCATCTGCAGACAGCTAATCCTTTCTTGGATTTTGTGATGCTGTTCTTTCTGTTGTAGTAGGCTGCACTGAAATGTCTGATTGTCTTTCGTCAGTTCTAGTTTTGTCATTGTTCTTTTCAAGAAACACTCTTTTACTTTGTGGCTTTTATTTCTTCTTTGAAGAAAAATTAGATAAAAAGTACTTAACCTGTGCATTTGAAGTAAAAGCAAAAAACCATGATTCATGACTGCAGAGGAAGAAATATTGTATGCTGGGCAGTCTTCTATCCCAAGAAATTCCTAGACAAATCTTCAGTACAGCTTGGCTGTTTTTTTCTGCCTTACTATATCAGCCTACGTTCTGCTGTAAGATGCAAAACTTCAAACTGGATTATAGAGATTACCTCTTAAAATGTACATAAGACCTATGACTGTCTAAATTGGAATTTTATTGCAAATGATTTAAAAGTTTTGGGAGAGACTAGAAACCCAGTAGTTCACTGTAATAATCTACATGTTTCCAGATAAGCTCTTTTACAAGACCGTATGATAAGAACAGGATGATCTAGCAGAGAATATTTCCAGACATGACTTGAAATATTTTGAAGTCCAATACCTAATGAAGGATCCCATACCTAAAGAAGAGATTTAGATACAATTAAATATATATGTATCTATATGAAGCTGTTAAAAGCCTCACATATATACTGAATAGTGGTTCAAATAGGTGAATGACAAACAAGCACAGGTTGTGAAAATGTAATAAGATACAGCTATCCAAAACACTGCTAAACAATTCATGGATACGAAAGGGTGAGGAAGGAGAGGCATAAAGATTTTATTAGCACTTCTAAGAATGAGTTGTGTAACTGCTTTGTGAGGAACATAGTCTTCCCAGAATCATGCCTATAAAACCTTTTATCATTATGTGTCCTGTACCTATTTGATGGTCTTTTCATGTCACTTTTGTTACATAAAATAGAAAAAGGCAGATGCAAAATAGGATGATGTAACTGTTCCACAAATTACACAAGTTAGTAGATACACACTCGTTATACAAGCTTTGGATTAACAATTTTATATAATTCATTTCTTGTTCCTGATTTGAGTTTCAAGGAAAAGCAATCTCAAAGCATTCTGTAACCTATCTCCTCAGAAGAGCAACTGCTAAACTGGCAGTTCAGTTAAGAGCTGAGAAAATGCAAGCTGGCTTTGGCCAGTACTTTTGAAAAGACTTTAAATGGACAATAAATGCTCAATGTACCCTGCCCTGCAGGAACTGGTCTTCAGCAGGGGAGTTCTTTTAGGGCTTCCTGAAAATAATTTCCTTCAAAATTCCTTGAAATTTTTCAAGTTGTGCACCTGAGGATGAAGGACACTCCTCATCTTTTTTTCCCCCTCTTTTTTTCCCATTGTCTTTTAGGAGGGTTCCACACGTGGCATAGTTTCAATGTTCCTTTCAGGAGGCACGTAAGGGACTTCCACATTGCTGACAAGGACTATTCTTGAATATCAAGCAACATTTTGACTTTGAATTGTTGTATATTTCAGCTGTTGGTCATCAGTTTATATAGTACAATTTATAAGCTGTGAGATGGTAGTATTAGTTTTCCAAATCCTTTTTCCTGCTGTGATGACTCTTGGAGAAAACCCTGAGCTCCAGGAAGGTGTAAAGACACTCTTTAAAATAAGCATGAACTTGGGTTGCACATAAAAGACTTCCTGGTTCAGGAACTACAGAGTTAAAAAAATAATTCCCTGAGAGATCATTAAGACATTATGCTGTCATTAAGATCTTCATTAAGATCATTAAGGTGTGAAATGTGTGTGAAGAGACAAATGGAAGCCAAAAATTGAAGTATTTCTTATAGAATGTAGTAGTGACAACATTTCTTCTACCATTTTCTTTTTCCTGTGAAGAAAACAGCCAGGATTTTCTAACTGGGCTGAACTTACTTGGAGAGAGGACAGAACTGATACTAAGGAAGGTCTGCAAGCGGATGCAGGTCAGATCTGAAAGGCTGTGATTAGGTAATATCTGGACTGAAGTGAGAGCTTCAGAGAAAATGCCTCACCCAGGAAACATCTGGGATGAAGATAAGCAATGCAGGTGACTGCACTACAGATACAACGCTTTTGTGATTTTGTAACGTTACTGATAAGAGTAAAGGCATGAAAGGCCTGATTCTTTTCCTGCAGAGAATTGGGAGATGAGAGCCTGAAACACCATGTGCGTGCACTGTTGCTGGGAATGGGCATGTTTAGTTGTCCACTGATGCTTTCTTCTGGGGCTGCTGCTCTGTGGGACTCAGTGGAGTCTTGTTCTGATGAAGCTTCATTGCTGTGTGTACATAGTGGTGTCTGCTCATGGATATACTTCATGTCTGAACTAAAAGGGTTTGTTTGTACAGGTTAAAAGCAAGAGTTTTGTCCCAAGAGTTGGGAGGCACAAAATTGCTTCCAGGATACCTCATTTTACTTGTGGAACAGTGTAATAACAAGGACATAATTTTAATTCTGTTTGAAAAGATGTAATATGTAAGCATTGGCTATATGGAGACTATGCATTTAAGCAACAGCTCACATATTTTTACAGTGTGCTGATTGATATGAAATAACATTTCCTATGCGTAGCTGGCTTCATTCTTCTCAAGAGCCTTCCACAGGTGTGAAGGATGAATATACCATATAAAATTTTGACAAGTGTCATCAGATGTCTGAATATACCTTAAGTAACTACAAGCACAAATTAAAAACCTATCCCTTTAGAACATAAAAATTAGTGCTATTAGCAGCTGGAATTTGCATAGAACCTTTTAAATTTGAAGCCTCTTTTGCTGCACTCTGAAACTGGCAACATAAACATGTGGGGGTAAAGCACATAAAGAGGCTATGTTTAGCCCTGTATGACAGGTGTAAATACAAATGTTTAGATGAAAGGGAATTAGCTTTTTTGCTGATATCATTTTCTGAAATCTGTATCCAGAAATGAAATGCCTGTGGATTTTTCTTTTGGATACTATTTCCTTCCTCATAAGAAGAGAAATTCTAATTTCTGTACATGTTCCTGTTCACAGTGTAGGAATAAAAGACTTGATATAAAGTTGATATAACTCCTGTAAGAAGCTGGTGGTGATAAGAGGTCAGTTTTTGCTGCAAAGCTTAGTAAAGGTAGTTCAAAACATCCATGTTCTTAAGTGCATTAGATGACCCTTAGAATTGTAAGGAAGAATGTAGAAGCAATTTTTAAAATGTGGGGTTTTTTTTAATTATTTTGTTTAACCTGTGGTAGGATGGCTTAAATGTATAATTCCATAGTCAAATATTGTCAAAAATCCATGATGTATAAAGCAAGGAATGCACATAGAGCAATTTCTGTGCTTTAATGGGAAAATTCTTCCTGATAGCACATTCAGGTAGAGTGCACTTGTACCTCTTAGATACTCAGCATGAAAGGTGTGTTACTATCAGTACATAATTCCTTATTTTATAGCACCAGATCGAGACATTATTAAGAATTCAGACTGCAATTTTATTTGGAAAGGAAGAGGAGGAGGCATCCAGGGATGTTACACTGGCACAGGATACGCAGTCCCAAGCACAGTCTATAGCTGTGGAGCAGAACTGTAAATAACTGGTCTATATTTTAATTCCTGTTCCCTCAAGTCATACACCCCAGTCACAGTTTCAAATGTGAATTTAACTGTGGCAGCCTGAAATTATTGTTTCAATTGCATGAAAGCTGGTAGCCTCATTTTGTGACATCAATTTGAGGTAAAGCCTTAAACCTCCCCATTTTTGTGTGTGGAAAGTCTATGACTTGTGGCAAAAGTGGCCATGAAATCATCAGCAATCAAACTCTGGTGCAAACAGTGTGTTGTGATTTCTATCACCTGCTAGCCGTGGGGTGTAGTCTTGAATCTGGAGTTTGGCTTTTGTGTGTTTTTCAGTTGGCCTTGAATAGGTTTCTTCTGCTGAATGGGACATGAATATGTTTTGTTTAGAATTTTTTTGTGTTTGGTTGTGGGTGGTAATGAAAGGCCACATTTGTCTACATCTACTACTAAAACAGCCCGCACTGATGATTGTCCTCACCAGCCAGCACTGCAGGCCTCACAGTCTCTGGCCTACCGCTCCCACCCTGTTGCTTATAGTGACCAGAGTTGTGCCTTGCCCAGGTGCTAAAACTGACTAAATTGGCCTGGTTTACCTCTTGTGTTTTTTCATTAAGTTTCTAAGGCAACTAAAAAGCCTTACCACTGGTCTGCTGCTTCCTCGGCAGCAACATTGTGTTGATTGTCCAGCAACTTGAATCAAAATTACACCTCTCTTTCGTATACGTCTAATCAGTTCCTTAGACAAAATCCTATAGATTAAAATTTCCATCATCTGCCTTTTTAATTGGTTAGTTACTCTATTTGTATGCAAAGCATGTACACGAGAACTAGCACCACATGCTCAGTACAAGCTATATATGTTTGAAAGCTATTTCAAAGCTATTTTGAAAGCTGCATGTCTTTCTCCACACACCATCACAAGCAGAATGTCATTTGTCTTCCAGTGGGTTACAAGTATCTTTCTTTCCAGGCCCTACTTCAGATGCACAGCCACAGTAATTAGACTTTATAATTTTTGCATTTTTCTAGCACTAGTGGCCTTTGCACAGTTTCTTTTGAGCACTCACTTGGTCAACAGGAAGCTTTTACACTTGGGATGTAAGTATGCTGAGACTGGGACATTTCATTGCATGGATGTACAATGCTTAGCACAGTCCTCAATCTGGAGCCACCGAAGCTCTGCTCTTGTATTATTTCAAAGCATCTGAAACTGGCAGCAGAATTTAACACTTCCAGTTTTTGTGTGAACTTGGCATGATCAACCTCTTTCAGTATTTGCCTGAGTACTGTTTAAAGATCTATAATAATCAACAAAGTTCTACCATTAGAGAGCTGGGACTATGGCATTTAATTTCAAAATTGCAGCACTATCTCACAGTCTAAACAGCCATCACTTAGCAATGAGAGTGCTGTTTCTGATTCCTTTTCTAGAATATGCCCATCTATTGTGATTTGTATTCAAAATAAATGATTCGTAAATTAGTTCTTTAACTTGGAATACCTATTAATGCCATGTATTCACCCTGTGTAATTAAAAGTTCTGAGTGACATACTATCACCAGCGCTAAGTACCATAAATAAATAAAAAGTCTGGTTTTGTACAAACAAGAAGGATCCAGTCCTGCCCTGTAAGCCACATAATACTTCAGTATGGTGATGTGGGTATTTCTCTATTTGCACATAACAGCGAAAATAAGGGTCCTAATGACAACTGATTACTATTGTATGTACTATAATTAAATAATAGACAGCTTCCATTTTCTACTTGTCTCTCATTACACGTGGGAATAGAGTTGTATTTAATAATTCAAACATCAATTTTTGCAAAACACATGCCCTGAACCCAGTCTTTTCCATTATTACAAAAAGAGCTCAGGTCACAAAATGAGCTGTAGTTAAAAAAGAAGAAAACTCAGAGTAGCAAAAAGTCAAAGATGATGGACATGAATGAACAATCATGTCTATAATAAGATATCTGGAATTAAAATAGTTTATAAAATAGATATTGGTGGGAAAAAAATAGAAGAAAATAGAACGAGTACACTACAGCAATGAACAGCAGCATTTAATGACAGTATTAATTACTAAATCATATTTCAAACCTGATGGTATTGGGAACACTGGAATGAAGTCTGTAGTATCTTGTGCTCTAAAAAGGCAGTGCCTTTGTGGAAAGACACATTTACCGGT